>NW_015090990.1:11325423-11602978 GCF_001431845.1 Calidris pugnax | reverse complement strand
ACCAGGGTGATGGTGCCTGCCCCCCCCCCCCAGCATCCCGGGACAGTCCTGCCATGTGGGGGGCAGGTCCATGGTGGGGGTCAGGGGCCCCCCTGCATTCTGCGTTAGCGGCAGCCCCAGCCTGGCTCCTACGCGCCGAGGGGCTGGTGCTGGGAGCGCAGCCAGGTTCCTGCAGCACAGCCCAAGGTGGAGCTGCTGCCAGAGCCAGGCTGGGATGCCAGCCCTGCTGGGGGACGGCACCGGGTGAGGAGGTTGTTTTTTTCTGTTTTTCTCCCCCCCCCCCCCCCCCCCCCCCGCCTTCTTCCTCCTCAGGCTTTGGAAGACCAGGTATGGGACCTGCTGCATGAAGCAGACAAGGCTGCAGAGGAGAACAAAGAAAAGAGTCAGGTTTATGATGCTATGGCAGAGACCCTTGGGGATGCATGGGATGCCCTCGTTATTATGTTAGAGAAGCGACAGGCTCTTCTGGAACTTACTTCAGTGTTCTTTGAAAATGCTCTGGAGGTTTGTATTTAAATCAAATGACAATTTGAAACCTCCCACATCTCACAGGTGCTCTGTCCGCAGTGATTTTACTCTGTTATATATGTTCATTGCATTCCTAAAGGCTGAAGTAATTAAGAAAATAAAAATATCTAGATGCGTGCTTTTTTCACTTTCTGGATAGTTCAGGATGAAGCTGAACAAAAAGGCATGTAGACTTTAAGAAATATCTTACTCATGATATCTCCAAAATTCGTACTTGACAGAAAATGACAGTGAAAATGGAACTGGACCTAAAGTATGTTATTCAGTGGCTATGGACATTCTGCAGAATATGTTTCATTCCTTATGATTCAAATTATTTCATGTTGAAAGAACTAAATTTTAAGACACCTTCACTAATACTTACATAAGATTGGCCACTGAAGGTTTTACAGTGGAATATTCATACAGCTATTTTAATTATGCAAACTAAACATTACTCTAACTTGCTAGTCCTTTACCCAAGACTTCCATGTGTAGATGCGCACAACTGGACAGTTGTGTGAGCCCAGAGACAGATTTCAGAGTGTTGTATTTCCCTGTTTACCCATTTCTCTCTCTCTTATCCAAATCCACTGATACACAGAGAGCTAAAGCATGGAGTGATTCCACGCCCTGCAAGGGTGTGCTCACTCTGTGTAGCCTCACATTCAATTCTTCCCACATCCCTGGAGCTTTGAAGAGTTTAATAATTCTCCCTAGTAATTTTGTTTCTACAATAACCCAGTGCCACCTATAAATTACAGAAGCAGCCATTCTACTGCTAACTGTCTAAAGAACTGCAAGATCATCAATCTACTAATTATTATGTCCTGATGATGTGTATTATACAAATAAATTAGCACAGAGTTGGCATAAGTGTCACTATGATAAATTCTGTACTACCAAAGGTTAATCTAGTACAGACTAAATCTTTAAGGGAGGGGGGGGTGTAGCTGAATTGCCCCTGCAACAGGTTTATATCATTAAAACAAAAAGCAACAGCAGGAGCACAGCACAGATGATAACCCAATATATAGATAGGGGGAAAAAGCAATGCAATATCAATTTAAATGGAAGTTTCTGAAACTTCTTTTGGAAAGGCCTATTTTTTAAAGGACAGCCTGTGATTGTGGAAATCTATGTTTTATTAATGGATTTCCTTTATAGCATGCAGACCAAGAGGGAGAAAAATGCGGAACAATAGAAAAGACAGAAAAAACAGAGTGATTGCTTTTAATCTTCTTTATTTTCACCATAGGTTTCTACATTTTGGCTTACGCTGAAACACAAGTTTGAATTCTACTGGCTTCTTTGTTCTTTAAAATACAGCAGTAGAATTGATAAAGATTGGCTAAGATGCAGAGTACATGTCTTAACTCTCTCTGAGCTACTCATACTTGGAATTGCATCTGCAAATGTGGAAGTCAAATAAAGAATTCCACTCTTAGTTTTAATAATTTCAGCAGATTACCAAATCTGCTCCAGATCTCCCTGGAACACAGCATGTTTCAATATTTAAAATATGGAACCCATGGAAAAGTGAGCTGTAAAGCTTAAATATAACTTCAGTCTTCATTACAGAGATACTGTTTCTCCACTATAATGAATTACCATGTTTACTGTAACGTTAGCATAAATTTACTACTCATTTCTGCCTTTAAAAGATTGCTTTGAAGGTTGTATCTCTGTCTGGTGTTGCCCTTAATTTTTTTTTCCATTCGATACTTTAACATTAGAAGCAAGTTCTGGGAAGGAGACCTAAGTTAAAGGCTCAATTCATGTTAGAGGATTTTACTGAAGGCTTTGAAACTAACAGATTCTTCCATAAGAATTTATTCTCAGTGAGTCTGAAGGCAAGGTAGGAAAGATGATTCATAAAGCAATGAATTGTGATTACAGAGTATGTAAACTGATTCAGAGAGTCAATGAGAACCTCAGAAACCCAGAAGGTGCATAGAGGCCACAAAGCATCTGTATCTAGCAGTCATTTAAGATGCCTTTTTGCCCCAAGAATGTACAAATTTGCATGAAGTTTCCTTGTAATACAGAGATTATGATCGAGTTCTGCAAAAGGAATTATACCATTCCCATGCTTTCTCTTCTTAATGCAGTTTGCTGTTAAAATTGACCAAGTTGAAGATTTCCTGAAAAATGCCCAAGAGTTTGACAACATTGACTCTTTGAGAGAACTCCTTCTGCAACAAGAGCATCATACAAAAGGTACAAACAGTATTCCATTCTTCATGGTGTGTGATTGTGCACTGACTCTTGGAAGGACAAGTTTACTCTTCCTGCACATATTTAATAAAAAATAATTAATAAAATCTTAGAACAAATATCAAAATGTTATATTTGGAAAAATATAATGGTGAAATTACTCTTTATCAGGCTTCCTGAAAGATGTGAAACTCCTGGTTTTGAGCTAGATCTCTCACGGTTCCGTCTTTGTTCCTAAAAAGCAGCTGGTAGTAAGCTTGAATTCTGATTTCAAGGCAGTTTAGGTCAGCTGAGCTGCTAGGAAACAAAGCTGACTTTTTGTACTGATTGGCAAGCAAGTTCTAGAACCATCCTTCTGTTCCATGGGAAAAATCATCAAAGTTACCAAAGCTACCAATGGATTAGAATTTTCCTATGGAAAACTTTGCATTAGAAAATTTTCAATCAGCCCTAGTAACAATCAATCCTCTATTAAGTCCTAGTTCCTTGAGAGTGGCCAGGGGTGAAGTCTACCCTCTGCTTTCCTTTGCCTAGGGATGGATTTGAAGCAGAAGTGAGGTAGGAGCTATGAGACAGAGGTGGCAACTAGCCAGCTTCAGAATCTATTTGCCCTGCGATGGTTCCTTGCATTATGCTTCTGGCTGTAAGGAGTAGGTCTGTGTTTCAGTTCTCCATTGAGATGTCCAAGAGGTTCTGCAGCTACCACTCTAACACTTAGGGTAAAAAAGATGCTCTCTCCCCTTCCACCATAACTTTCCTGCACATGTGTTTGCCTAGAAAAATTCTTCCATGTAGCTTCTTTTTGTTCATTCAAATTTTAATGTGAAGCACTTTCTACTGTGTTGTAGTACTCTTAATTCAAAAAGGGCAAAATAAAATTTCTCAAACCTGATCTCATTTTGTGGCTACATCAGACATCTTTGCAATTCCATATGGTTCTGTATTCTTTTGTACAACTTAAGGCTCCATCTTTGCAATTTTAACCAAATTTTGCTGTAAGATTACTAATAACTGTCAGAATATCAATTATACTTTATTATTCACTAGTGGAGTACCAGCTTAAATATTTTTATCTACCTTTAATGCCAAGTATTCTTCTCAGGAAACTGAATTGAACTCAGGTACCTCTAATACGAGGTTTGAGGCTTCAAATTTGATCTTCATGGGAGCAAAGTGCTCACTGTATAGCAATTTTACCTAAAGTATCTGTCAGTAATTTATTGCTGAGAAGAGGGTCTATAACTGTAAGGATCAGCTGAAATGGTTTGCCTGCTTTGATAGGGATAAGCATTTCCTCAGATGGAGGAAAGGTTTGCAATTGATTGGCTTCTTAATCTATTTTAACCACATGATATTTGGAAAAGTGACATTGGACTATTTGATAAAAACCAGTATGTGTATTCGTTTCTGCAAGAAGGATACTATCTACCCACTCCAAATTAAGGCAGCTGAAAAGAGGACCTTTATAAAGTATTGGTTCTACCAATCTGTGATAGGTAGTTTATCACAGAAAAAACAAATAGAAATTTTGAAACAAATGCATTTCAAATAAGGATTAAAAAGTTGAAACCACATGAATTATCATTTATTCATTTTTATATGTATTACACTTTGGATGGGCTGAAATGGAGCACTTCTGCTTAATACCATATTTCTGGAAGGCAAGAAGTAAAATGGACAGGCTTGTTGCTGTGAGCTTGTGGAAACTGAACTCTCTTGTTAGTCCTTGGTGTCTGGAGAAGTGGAGGCATTCCACTTCTGCATCTTCCCTGAGTTCTCCATACGAAAGGTGGAGATTTAGACTGCTCTGCCTTGAATTACCAATACTTTTACTCTGATGGGAAGATGAATGTTCCAGCTGTTTGTTGCCTGTTGTTGGTTGTTTCACTAACTGCTTCTTGCAAACATTCTTTTCATATACTTTTCTTCATGCCTACCTTGTCTCTTATTCTGGCTTGTGTCCCCTTCTTCTGTGTTTCATACCAAAAATTTTTCCATTTTGAGTTGAAAGACCTATAAATTTTGATAGTTGTCTGTTCAGTAGATTTTGTACTGTCTAGCTTTAAGAAGCTGGAACAAAGACAGACACATGATTAGTCTTAAGCATTATTGAGGTGTACTAGCCCACCTAATTTAACCGTGAATGTATCTAGGTAGAGTTTATGGAAAGAAGGTAAGAGATCCTGGTATTAATGACTTAGTCATAAGGTTATAACAGCCTCCAGACAGAAGAACATTTTATTTCAACTTCTATCAAGAAGACCTAAAAAAGACGTAAATTTCACTTGCATTATTAATCAAAAAATACAGAGACTACTGAACCCCCAAAAAAGCAGGGTAGGAAATTCCATTTCAGCTTACCTGAGGATTGGGAAACCATCAAAAAGGACTCAATTTTGAGAAAACAATATCACTTCTGGATTTTGTCAGCACACCATTATGTGTACCGTTATAGCTATATATATGTATGTGTATACATTGTTATACTTTGTTAAGTTTATATAATAGCTGTCCAAACTGCAATATCTTGGGATATATACCTTTTATGTACTTAATAGATAGTTTTAACTATTTAAAAATCCTTGGGTAATATTTGAAATATGCTACTAGAATTACAAATCACATTGGTTTTTTTTTTCCTATGAAATTCTATTCTTACAGAGCTCTTGGAAAGGTCACTTGCCCTTTTAAACAAAAGCCAAGAGCTAACTGAATTTATAGAAGAATTCAAATGTGAGGGGCCAAATGCAAATCCGGAGTTGATTCAGGGAGCCCACAGCAGCTGCTTGAAAATTGACAACCTCCTTGAAATGCTACAAGACAGGAGACGGCAACTGGACAGATTTCTTAAACATCAGCGCCAAGGACTGGAGCAGGTTCTGCAAATTTGTTTGTGGCACCAACAAGAGAACCAGGTAAGAAAGATAATATTAAGGGAAGTCACTGTGGGGGAAAAAAAAAAAAAAAAAAGAAGAAAATATCTGGCAACTGTTTTACAGTACAGACTACTACAGAAAAGGAACTTAAATGTATTTATTAGGCCAATAACTCTGGTCCACTTCTGTTTGAGATTCTAACCTTTGAATATCTGACTTGGTAAATATAACATCCTAATTATTTTAATATAACTTTGTTGTCTTCAAGAGCACTATTTCCATGATGTGGCTCTCTCCTGTAAGTTACCAAATGTGGTAGTTAAAATCAAACTAGATTCCTTTCCAATTGAATTCTCAGCACAAACAAACCTCTAGGCACATGAGTTATAGCAGTAATCAATAATAGCAATTACAACTGCAGCAGGCTGTTTCTGGACTAGTCAGTTAAAGAGAAGATGTAGCATATTTAGCCAGTTAGTGTGTCTGAAAGCAGAGAAGTATTTTGTTGGAGTCAAATCCAAAATCTGTAGTAATTGTAGGTTTTCCACATCTGCAACCCGTTTCTCTCTCTTCTTTCTCCCAGTTTATCTCCTCTCTCTTACCAAAATGCTTAAATACAACTTGGTTTTGTTGTAAGCTTCCTTTCAGAGCTTAGACACATTTAAGTCTTACTCTTTCTCATCCTCTTTCTAGTTCTACCACTCTATTTTCCTTTTCATTCCCCATATCCCAGCATTCAGATCAAATAGCTTTTTTCTTTTTGTGCTCTGTATTATCAGAGAAACTTCTGCAATGTAAGACTCTCTCATTTTCCTTGAGAAATGTCATGAAACTTCACCAGCTTGTCAGAAAAAAGATAGGGGGAGAGTCCTGCTCCACCTCTTTTGATATTAAGTATGCTGAGAAGGAGGAACATGCAAATTTAACTGCCAAATTCCAAGACTAAATCTTAACTATTTTCGGTGGTTTGTACATAGGCTAAAATTTTGTATGGACCTCTGACAGTACAGTCCTGATTGTGATATCTCTGCAAGTTTTTTTTCTTTGCCTCCAAAATAAAGTTTCCTCCTGTATCAGAGGAAAGTGTTAGAAACTGTTAGCAGCAGTCTGTTCTGTAGGCACTAACTTTGCCTGTGAGGTTGCTTAAGATGAGAAGCACCTTATTTAACAAGCACAACTCTTTGTAATTCTACATAGAGACCACAAAATTGTTGAGGTACAGAAGCAAGCTGACAGTCTTATTTCTGAGGCACTCAATGTCAGTAGCTGCCAGAAATAGAGCAACAATTGCTTATTTAATGATAGCAAAAAACCCCAAACAGATAGATAGTATGGTCTTATGCAAGTGTCTTAATCTCAGTATGCAGTTATAAAATAATAGATGACAAAAATACTGAAAAACAAGAACTACAATATAGGAGGCTGTATTTCTTTGCAAGTCATTAGAAACCATCCATTGCTTGCTTAGAGATACATATTACTGCTGCTGTTACTGGTTTTGATTTTTTTTCAGTATCGCCACATAACTATACCATAAAAGAAAGATCCTCAAAAATTAGAATTTGAAACAAGATTTATAAATTTATAACAGCTACAGCTGAATTTTCAGTATTGGTCTAACTCACTATGTTGGAATTATGCCCTATTACAATCTAGAAAAAGGATTCTTTCTCTACATTGAAAAGGATTAGATGTTTCTACAATTACCAGAAATACACCAGTGTTATTCCATAGTATACAAGCATGGAAGAACATTCAAAATGGGAACATTTCAGAAATAGCTCCTTGTTGAAGAGTAGGGGATAAATATGTGGGGTATTATTTGGAGCCAAGCACACTTATTAAAAAAAAAAAAAAAAAAAAAGTAATTTCACATTGTCTTAGATGTTGAATGTCACAATTTCATAAAATTTACCAGGGAATTCTACTTTTCCTTATCACATAAGGGATAAAAATTTGGGAGTCACCAGCTAGAATTCACCCTAATTAAGATTACATGGGAAATATTCTGAAATGAATGATTTGTGTGTATTATTCCATTTCCTCTCAGATATGTGCTCACATCACAAAGCGTTAAGCATAGAAACAGTTTTCTACTGGCAAGTTTCCTCATCATCTGAAGATAGTGGCCAGTATTTAACTACCTGTTAGCTTATAACTGCATCCAGTTTGAGGTTGGTGTACACATGGAGGGAAAAAGTCAAATAGTTTTTAACATCATATTTATCAGAATATAATTGTTTAGTATCTAAATTTGAGTCAAACCTGGTAAAATGTATGATTTGTACATTTATGGACCATTAACTTTCATGCATCATGGACAAATAATATATTCATAAGTAAATATAAACAATGGAAAATTAACTTTTAGACACTTTATGTTAAATATTTCTCTCTGGCCTCTGACACATTATGCATATATATTTCTAGTGATGACAGAAATTAAACTCTCAAAGCCTCTCAGCACATCTGAAAACTAATTTTCCAATCTTTACACGGGCTGAAGATCCTCTTGATGTCTAATGATGCTCCATGTGCAAGAACAGCGTATTGAACTCCCACTGACATTAATGGGAATTCAGGGCATAAGAGAAAGCAAAGTACTGGAGATGAGTTCTGCTGTGTAATATCTAAGATTGGATTTTCGCTCTTTGTATTGCCTCTGTTTTGCTAGGCATGACTATGTAATGCAGAAGGCTGCACAATCTGTGGGCTGCTTTTTAAAAAGAAAAGCCAGCAGCTATAAAGATCACCATTTACTGCCTGGTTCTGAAAAACTAAAGACGCAGCACCTTCCTTTGATCTCTAATTGGAATATGATGATCTGATAGTTGTGATTGTAACATGTTTATTTTTCAGTATTTTCAATATGTGAAAACGTACTTATTTTAAATTTAGAAAAGGGTATTTGACCTTCCTCTCATAATCTCATTAATGAAAACCAGAGGCAGATTGGCCTATTTTGTACTAAGTTATCTTTGCAAGAAGATTTATGAAAGTAATTTTTCTTAATCAATCCAATTATGCATAAATGGGACAATTAAAATTATTCATGGTACTTGGTCACATCAAGGACAGAGATAAAAGCTGAGTAAAACTCTGGGGACAGGTGATTGCACCCACATTTGCTATCTGGACAGATATATGGGAAACAAACTATCTTGGTATAGGTCAGAGTGGTAGCTAATGTGTAGAGAATTGTCTTAACATGGACTACACCTGCTCTTTGCTGATTTTTTTTTTTTCTTTTTTTTCTTTTCAATAACTGTTCTCAGCATAGTGCTGCTCCTCCTACTGATAGCTAGAATGAAAACATTTGGTTTAGATCAGACAATTTGGAAACAAATCTGCAGATTGTCATCTAATGCATAAAAATATTTGAATCATCAAAATGTTGTACAAAGTTCCTCTGTGAAGTTTTGACTTCATGCTTGACTCCATGTACATTCTGTGAAGGCTGTCTTCATAAATATAAAAAATTGTATTTTACATTGAGTGCTAAGTAATTTTAGACATAAATGAGTTTGTTATTCAAAACTCTATAAACAGATCTACTTAAGATTACTTCTCCACTGGTTACTTCTGATGAAATCAGGGTGCCAGTGAACTTAGTGATTTTGCCACTGTCTTCATTATGGCCAACACTTCACCTCTTGTCTGTTTCCAAATATCTGATCTCCTGTCCTGTTTCTCTTGATAGTGATAACTTAGTTCCCCTTCCTACTCTTGCATATATGGGCCAACTTTATAGGATTCCAAGACTTTGGTTCTATGTGAAAAAAATTGCCACACCTTGAAATTAGCTTCTCACATCCTGTCAAACTCACTCCATTGTTGGTCAGCCATAATATTTAATGAAACTATACACATTCTTGTTAAAGTTTGCATGTACCTAAATGGATTAATTTGTTTTAATATTGAAATATTGAGCTCACCACACAGCTTGGTGTTGTCAGCAATCTTGCTGAGGATACACTCAATCCCACTGTCCATGTTGCTGACAAAGATGTTAAACAGTGCCAGTACCAACACCGAACCCTGAGGAACAGTGCCACTTGTCACTGGTCTCCACTTACTGTAATTAAACTATTCAGGGTTTGATTTTTGCCTGCTGGGTTGCTGACCTGGACTCAACAGAGCTGGCAACAGGCAGTGTGAACGTGCAAGAAATACTCAGGAAGTTGTTGGTTTGGTTCCCCTCTCCCCCCTTGGCCCATTATTTGTTGGAAAACTTGCTTCTGGTTCTGAATTGACAGTGCAAAATGTTGAAAGGCAATGGAGGACTATAAACATTGAAGTCACCTGGACTGTAATCAGTGCAAAAGGAGCAGTTTAACAACCTGGGGGAAATGTTGGAGAGACTTTGATTTCTGATATGGATTATTGATTGTAAACAGAGCAATGCGTTTTTGTAAATGAATGAGAAAATCTAATGTTTGAAGATCAGGAGTGATTGTAGATTTCAACCTACCAAGGAAAACCACTGTCTTTTTCAAACATATATATTATCCTTCTCTCCTTTCCCATCCCTCCACCAAAATCACTGAAGGTAAGGTTCTGCAGGCCTCTTTCTTAAAAAGCAGTTAAATATTCCCAGCTGTTGCTTAAGAGCTAAGCTGGCACAACTGAAATCATTCAGAGGTATTAACTGTAGTGGAAGCTGACTGTAATGGAAAGAAATATTGCCAGGTGGTAAAGGGGTGAAGACTTTACTATAACAGGGTTAAAGAATGGCTTTTTCCTCTGCCTAGCATCACAGAAATACTAGTTTGTTTTGCTAAGCAGATTCATGATACAGAGAACAGTCCTGATTTATAAAGAAATTTTTCTTTCCCTTTTACCACAGTTTTTATTGTCCATTCCATTAATTTGTATTTTGGTGGACCCATAGTAAGTGTTCTGTGAAAATGTGCTTTCAGAAAAAAATGTTTCCATCAGTAAGTACTCAGATGGAGGATATGCTTAAGAAATGAAGGTTCAGCAGTAAATAATTTGTTTGCTTTCCTGTCTCTGAACCGCTGAGATAATATGCCCATTTTTTAATGACATTTTTCCAACACATTTTAAAGTTTCTTTCATGCTTAGAATTGTCTAAATTTATTAAAAATAGCTTCTACATGAGCCAATAAAACAAAAATAAAGCTATAGTGTGCTATTTAAATCTGTAGTACCTAGTAGAAAATAATTCTGAGTATGCCACGTATGATTTAAGTATAGTGGTGACTTTCCAGACTGAAAAGATTGGAGGAAGTATCCTTGATACTAATAACTCATTCTGACTAATACTTTAAAATGCAAAGCTTCATTCAGGAATTCTTGCCTTGCATTGTTTACAAAGAAAGTAAGAGGTATCTACTGTGAATCAAGCAGAAATACAGGCAAGTAATTCTGTGCAATTTAGCAGCTATACTTGTATACCGCATATGTTTGCTGCATATACTTGTTGAAGTAAGTCTAGTAAGATGTAGTAATTTGTTGTGGTTTTTTTCTTTAAGCTACCAAAGATTATTCCACGTAATATTATCTCAATAGCTTAACTGAGTTTTTCAAGCCATGGATGGAGAAGTTCTATGGAGAGGTCATAAGGCCTATTTAGTCGTTATTATTACTACTACTATTATTATTAAATATTTTTGCAGAAGTACTCAGATTTATAGCCTTTTAGTATACACAAAGGGATTTTTTTAAGTCAATGTGACTGTAGGGAAAATGAGCAATATTTTTATCGTGTCATAAAGCATGCATTTATTCTGTGTGTGACTATAACTTGATTTTTTTTTTTACTGTTTTAATTCATAATTTGGTCATACTTGTTGAATACATTTTTGTCTGGTTTTGTACATATATTCCAATATATGTTTGTTGTGACCACAATCCTTTCCTTCTGTATTTATTAACATTTATTAGAGTATTTGCATTTATATTGTTTAAAGCAAAAACGTTAGGAATGAAAAATGAAAGGCATTAAAATTAGGGCTTCTTTTGTAGATGAAACTGTCTTGTATATATTTTTAAAAATGGACAGTTGTTTCTCAAATTTTTCACTGACTGAATTGTTTTTATTTTTTATTTAGGTAATATCTTCATACAATAAAAACATCAGGGATTATTTTCAGAAGCAAAACCTAGGCTCATCTCTGTTAGAAAATGAAGAGTTACTTCAAGAGCTTGAAGAAATGGAAGTCAAAGTGGAGGTAAGAAATATGATCATTGATTGGTGAACCAACTTCAAAAATTAGTAGCAAAATGCGAACTTGAGGGTTCAGTAAGGAGTAGACACATGGTATATGTATGTAAGATACATATTTCTATATTTCTAAATGAGGATTTTTTAATCCTCTTTATTTCCTCTGTATTCCCATATACATGGGTGCACAAAATTCCCTTAAGCCGCTTTTTCTCTAAAATTTTCATTTCAGTTGGTCACAAAGCATGATATTGTTGTCCAGGGTCACTACTTTCTAGGATACAATCTTTTGACCCCAGTAATGACACAAATTCCTGATAAGTCTGAAATTACAGGTAGCTGTTTTGTTCAAATGAGCCTACTTCAAAAATAGGTTGTACTTGATCTCTATATTTGATGTTTCCTAATTGTTACATAGCACTCAGCTACTTTTTGTGCAACTAGAAACTTTATTAAGCAATGCTTTTCTATTTTCTTCCAAATCACCTGTGAAGTTATTAAATATAATTTGGCAAACACTTATTTAGGAACAGAATGATTTAAAAGATACAGTACTAGAAATTTATCTAGCTTTCTGTAAAACAAACTTCTGTAATTCCCAAAATATGTTTTCATGCTACATTCACACCAAAGGAATATTGTGATGTATAACAACTATGCCACCTCTGTGAGACCTAATTTATTTTGCAGACAATGATAGTATCCCTGTAAAATGACACTTGCAACACAATCTTCTATAAAAACATGCAACGTGTTTGGCTTTTTGAAGCTCTAGTTGGTATAAATTTTATACACATGCATGTGATCACCACACATTTGGATATTTGCTGGGCACTTCTGTGGTAAAGAGTAATCAGAATTGCTTTCTATTGTTTGATTTGTGTCATATGAGATTTTTTTTTTTTCTGCAGGGACTAGCTTTCTTCCTGAAATCAAGACTCATAATACTTGACAATAACTTGTCATATTTTACAAAATTGTAAAATACTCATAAGTATATTGCCAGATTCACATGGAATATTGGTGGGGGAAAAAATGCCACCACAAAGTACCTACTATACATAGCTATGGTAACTTATATGTTATTTGGAAAGTCTTAGAGTAGAAATTAGTCCACCCTTTCAAATATACAACTAACTGCATTAGTCCTTCAAAATTCCTCCACCTCTCTTTTATTGAGAAATTGTTTAATATGTCTGATTGTTTAATGTTTTCTTGAGAGAAAAGCAGATACCAGTTTATACTGTGTTTTAATTGGAAACAGTCTCTTTAGCAATAGGAAAAATACAATATCAGTTTTTTCTAGTAACACTACATCTATAGTTGGAGTTATGTTCCCTTCAGGAATCTCTTTAGTGTCCAAGTTTTGCTCTAATAAAAAAAAAGTGAATATTCTACAGTAATTTCACACCAAAATGTAATTTCCAGAAGTCTCCAGAAATTTTATGAGTTTGAGTAACTATTTTATCAGTTTATGTAAGAAAATATAGGAACAGTTGTGGAGAACAGTTTATGTTCAGGAAGAACTCTTAGGAGTACCTTACTTGACTCATTAATTAATAACATGCTTTTTCTGTAGCTTGATCATTACTTAGAGAATAGCTGATGTCTGCTGTACTTTGTCTAGTTTCCTCATGCCAAAATCGAGTGTTTCCAAAAAGCAACTTGTGACTTTAAAATATTTGCCTATAAGAATCTAAAGCAGTATAAATGAATCTTTTTCAAGTAACATTTCATATGTATATTGTAGCCTTGAGGGTATGGTGAAAAGTTTCTGTGTAACAGGCATGTAGAGCTAGTCTAAGTGTTCTCACAGGTAGTAAGATAATGGAAAGTTCTGGTATCTGAACAGTTTCACACAAAGAAAATACACATATGTACTTATGTGTATCGCTGCATTAAGAAGAACAGGACAAAAAAAATGCTTAAATTTTTCCCAGGCTGGCCATGAAGGCTCTAAAGATTAATGCCTTATTTGTGTGACTGGGCTGAGAGAAGAAAGCAGAATGGTTTGTTATGTTCTCAAGTCGATATCTTACTTGAACCTCACCTTGCTAAGAAGTGAAACCACTGAAAACATTACTGCTGTCTCGTACAGTAACCAAGACCAAAGATAAAACCAAGGATTCATAATTAGGAAAAAAGCCCTCAACCCTCCCAAACAATAAAAAAACATCAACCCAGCCCCTCCTTCCCCTCTGAAGATTTGAGAGAAGAGGCTGATTTAGGAAATCATGTTTCGATGGAGATATCTGCTGGCACTGATTAACTTCTTGCTGTTACGTTTCTATGTGTATTGGAGGTGCTTGGTAAGGTAAAAAAGAACTGCTAGCACCACTTTGTGGCCAAATGACTTTAGAGATGAAGAACAGTAGTATTCTAAATTGTTTGCATTCTGTCTAGTTTTCAGGACCGAACAATGCCAAAATCAGTTGTCCTTTTAATAAGGATTTAGTAGCAAGACTTCTCTGTTTTGTAGATCTGGATACTTATTGGTTCTGGAGGAGCCATGCTAGGTAATAACATGCTTCAATGAGGTCTCAGGATTGTTCTTAATGACCAAATTAAATATCACTATCAGTGGTATTAATATGAAGATTTTTTTGATTAATGGTTTGGGCTTTCTGTTTTGGTTTGGGTTTTTTTGGTAGGTCCCTCTCTGTCCTGGCATTATCTTTAAACATCTCTCAATAATTTTCTGGGAGGTGACTGGCTTTGAATTACTTTTTTCTCTTTTTGTCTCTTGATTCTAAAAACTCCTTGTGAAATACACTCCTGTAGTCATTCACTGAACTTGCCAACAGACAGATCATATGGTAATTGTCATAACAGGTCACAATCCTTTACAGTTGTGTTATTTATAATTTGAAGGAATTATATGATTGTCTTGGTAGTTGGGTGTACTGCAATGTAGTTATTGAAGGTAAAAGCCTTTCAAATATTCACAAAAGCTGAATTATCAATATACGAATGTATCCAATGAATCAGAAGTTGGGCTCAGAAAAAGTTCAGTTGTGAACATTTTTGCAGTATGAGAGAAGGGGTTAATTTTTTACATATTCTGAAAAATACGTATTTTAATACTTAATTGGCTTGTGGTTTAAATGCTAATTTAACTACTATATGGATCATTATCTGAAGTCAAATAGGTCTGTTTAAAGGTTTTCTCAGCTTAACCTTAGAATATTCCAGTGGAGACAATTTGAGACAACTTCTCGGGTTTTAATTCAAATTTAGAATTTTTTAGTAAGAAATGTTTATGGTATAGATAAAAACCAGCCAATTTATCTCACAATAGTTGCTTTTTAATAAGAAGATAAAGCTGTAGGTATTTCTACTTTACATAAAATTTCAAGACTTTTAGTTAAAGCCACAATAATTTTAATTAATCAGTTTTAACTCTCTTGAAAAATACCCTATTAATCAAGGAACCTGGAAAGCTCATTTTCCTTGCCAAATGAATAGTGAAAGCAAGTGTTTAAAAAACCTTACTACTGTTAGGAAAAGTTAGATAGTGATATGAGCTAAGGAAACCTGGTGAGTATGGGCACATATAATGCAATGTGTCTTTAATAGGTCAGAGGAATTCACAAGCATTTCTTGATAAATTGAAATGTCAAGGTAATGGTAGGTTTTGTATTCCTTTCAAGGAAAATGAGTAACAAATATCTGGTCCTGACTGACAGATCGTTACAAATGTAACATTGAAGGACAGAAAAAACTGACATAGATTTTTTTTCCACTGAGTTTGTATGTCCTGTTGATGGAATGTATAGGCTTTATGCGAGAAACATTTCCTTATAAATTGAAAGCTGAAAATTAAATTGTCACTAGCTATTTTATAGAAAATTGAACCAAGTTTAAGTTTTGATCAAGTAGGATAACAAATGAGCCTAACTACATTTAATACTCGCAGAGAGTGTGCAAGGTTTTAATGTTCATGGAATATTTTAAATTATAAATTATTATAGTAAATTGGTTTTTTGAGCTTTTGTGAAAGTTAGAGAAGAAGCTTGCCTCAGTATAAACAAGGCAGAGTTTAACCTCTGCTGTAAGATCACCTAAAAGCTGCTATTGGGCACCTTGTACCAAGAAAAAAATTATGAATGTTGTTACAGTGAATTCCTCTTATAGGACATCATTTCACTAAAAGTTGAGTCATTTTCTTGTAATTAAGCTTGCCTTCTGTAATTGTAATTTACACATTGCAGTAACCTGAAACAATTCTGATTTCTTTTTTGTTTGTTTTCTGTATCTGCTTCTAAGCTAACTATAGACAATTTTCTTTCCTATTACATTAAAATATGCATTTTTCATTCTTGCATAAAATGTTATTTTTAATTATTATACAAGTAGTGTAAAATAACAAAAGGAAGATGCACATATTAAACTGCACTTTCTTCGTGTGGTTTTGGTTGGTTAATTATTATTATGCCCAGTTAAAAGCTTCCAGGTGCAGTGTTGTTTTCTAATTCTGATTAACATCTATATGTTTAAATCTGAGTTAAATTTTGATTAGAATCTGACCATGGAATGCATTTGGTGCCAGTCATTCCAGCTGCAAGTATTTGAAGATGATGACCTTGTGGTGCTGATATAATTGGATGTCAGGGGTCCACACCTTACCCATAAATAGGCCAATTAAGCTGTGTGTATGGAGACACTTATTATTTTTCCCTAAGATAAGTTCTTCAGGTAAAAAGGAACAAATACAGCACAGCAGACTGTAATTATTCTCAAGATCCTCATTCTCGCTGAATATTTCTTAGGACAGTGAGAGGCAATGGCAGATTTTTATGATTTGTTCAGGCTGAAGATTATTGCATCCAGATCTCAGAAGTGGTGATTATTTTAATTTGAAAGAAAGATAAAACAAAAAGATCAAGAAAGATTTTAGTATAACTGTTTATCAATAGAAAAAAAAAAGAAAAAGAAAATTGAAAAATAATTGCTTTTATTGTGTTCCAGATTAACCTTTTTTTATTTCAGTAGGAAACTGGAAGTATCCAGTTCAAGTTCTCAAGGAATACTTATATGGGGTTTGCTTTGGGTAGTTTTTGATTGTTTCCTTGGGAAGTGGTACAGTTTCATTGCAGGATATTCTAAAACAGCAGTATTTTTTTACAAGCATACAAGGAAATATAATGGGCAGCATTTGGCCTTCAGTTGCTAGCTTGTGGAAGAGCTGAACTTGAAAAATCTCCAAGAATGCTTTTCATAAGGGTTCCCTTACGGAAGAAAGACAGGGTTAGCATGAGTGAAACAGATTTGCATCTTTATAAGCATACAATGCAGGTATATTGAAGCATAAGCAAAACACAGTTCTATATGGGACTCTGAGATATTTCTTTTTCAAAATGGAACAAAGCTAAATTTGTTGAAATATGTGGAATTAGTTTTCTTATTAAACCACTTAGAATCTGGTTGAAACATTTTAACTGTATTGAATTATTTTAGGCTGGCTTTTGGTGGTTTGGTTTTTTGTGGCTTTGTGTTTTGTGTTTGTTTTTTTTTTTTTTTTTTTTTTAATTGGTAATACTATAATAAAAGCTAAAAGCAAGAGTAGATTTAATGTGAAGAAGCTAGATAAGGCATTAATGCAGGTCTATAGATGTTTACAGCTGCTTAGCTCTTCCATGGCAGGAAGGTGAAGAATATTCACCACAGTAGAAAAATTACTTACAAACTCAGCAGGATTGTCATAATTTTCCTTTTCCTATTCATTAGATTTTCAAGACAAAGGAATATGTTGCATTGCACAGAAATAGGATACTGATCAAATACGTCTGTAATCTAGAACATTTCTACTACTTCAGTGAAGGTGTTAGCAGTCCTTTTATGTTTATTAAGTCTTTTTTAAATTTTTCCCCCTCAAAAAGCTTACTTAATACCTAAATAAATTTTAATATCCTCTAAAATTGGTTTTAATTTTAATAAAAATATGCTTGTTAAAATCTTGTTTAGAATCTCATTTATCATATAAAATGTGCATCCTTCTTTTCCTCAACTTCACTAAAATATTTGTCTCTGGTATAACCTGCAGCGGTTAGTACTACAGACTAATTAATACAGAAAAGTTCATACCTTAATATATCTTGGTAGTTGCTTTTTTGAGAGAGATTAAAGGTATTTTTATATAATTCACTATTTTGAGACTATTGCATTGCTATCACAGCAGGCATTACATTCCTTATTTGCATGGGTTTGTTTCTGGATGAAACATTTTAACTAAATTGAAATATTATAGGCTGGCCTTAGGTGGTTTGGTTTTTTGTGGCATTGTGTTTTTTTTTTTTTTTTTTTTTTTTTTTTTTTAATTGGTAATACTATAATAAAAGCTAAAAGCAAGAGTAGATTTAATGTGAAGAAGCTAGATAAGGCATTAATGCAGGTCTATAGATGTTTACAGCTGCTTAGCTCTTCCATGGCAGGAAGGTGAAGAATATTCACCACAGTAGAAAAATTACTTACAAACTCAGCAGGATTGTCATAATTTTCCTTTTCCTATTCATTAGATTTTCAAGACAAAGGAATATGTTGCATTGCACAGAAATAGGATACTGATCAAATACGTCTGTAATCTAGAACATTTCTACTACTTCAGTGAAGGTGTTAGCAGTCCTTTTATGTTTATTAAGTCTTTTTTAAATTTTTCCCCCTCAAAAAGCTTACTTAATACCTAAATAAATTTTAATATCCTCTAAAATTGGTTTTAATTTTAATAAAAATATGCTTGTTAAAATCTTGTTTAGAATCTCATTTATCATATAAAATGTGCATCCTTCTTTTCCTCAACTTCACTAAAATATTTGTCTCTGGTATAACCTGCAGCGGTTAGTACTACAGACTAATTAATACAGAAAAGTTCATACCTTAATATATCTTGGTAGTTGCTTTTTTGAGAGAGATTAAAGGTATTTTTATATAATTCACTATTTTGAGACTATTGCATTGCTATCACAGCAGGCATTACATTCCTTATTTGCATGGGTTTGTTTCTATTTTAAAATCACTTTTGTTACCCACGTCAATACCCTCTGTTTAAGCTTTAGTTCACGTGCTGTGAAGCTGTAGAAGTGAATCCAAAGTTCAAGGCAAGAACATACAGGCATGGTGTGAATGCATGTGTTTTCCATTTTGAGTACTGCTTTTCACTGACCTGTGGATAATGATAGGTCTTTTTCTTGAATGGTTGAAGTTAATCTAGAATGCAGCAAGGAAATTGGTCCAGTCTGTTGGAATTGCCATGTATTATCTAAGCCTGGCTATTTTGGGAATGCTGGCTATGCTGGGAATTATAGACTATCTCTCAACAGTTGTTGGTCCAGATCTAGTCCATACCAATAGGCAGGGAGAGACTGCATCTGGTGGATCTGGTACCTGCATCTGGTGGAGAATTCTATGTAAAATAAGTTGCTGATCTCTTTGAACAAGTGTGTTTACAATACTAGTCGTTGTCGCAACAATCGACAACATCAGAAAAGGAATGCAGTGAACTACACATTCAAAAATAGGTTTACTCTCCCTTTTTGTACTTCAAAGAAGGATAAAGCGGCATGGTGAGATAGGGAGTTAAAATTGCTACTGTTTGTGAAAGATCTGTGAAAAACCAGATTACTACTACTGGGAAAACTTTCAAAATAACATCCTTTGCTAGCAATAATTTCTCTAAAAAGGAACATCAAATGTGAGGTTAATGTTCTTTAAGCATGCTGAAAATAGAAGAACCTGCCCTATAATCTTCTTGTGCCATATGCATACTTTGGAGTGTTTTCATTTTAATGGAAATAAATTTTGTCTTATTTTAAAAGATTTTTCTGTCTGCTTTAACAGTCATTTGATACAAATATGTAGAAGGAAATTCTAAATGAATTTCAACAAGGTTCGTCTCTTAATTCATTAACAGGAAAAATGGAGGAAATATGCTACCTAAGGCACAGGAAATTGTAGTATAGTATCAGAAGCTCCTTTTGTTTTGAACATCATAATAATACACAATTTTAACTGTTGACAAGCACAGCAGTTATAAAGTACCCTGTGTAACAGCTTTACTGTTTTATAGTTTTTTCTGTAAAAACACAAGAAAAACAAAGCAGCAACTGGGCACCAAAGCAGTAGTTGCAAGACAGGAGGAGATGAAATGGTGTTTTTTCTCTTGACTCTCTTACAGCAAAGCTCCTTTCCGTTTGGGCCATCTAGTCTGATATGCCTTTCGATACCTCCTTATAACCTAAAGAAGAGTGTGGGACTGAATACTGTAATAACATTTATCACAGCTAAAAAAATGTAGGGGGAAAAAAAAGTTTTGTTCATGAAGGTTTAGTCCCTACGTTTTGGTCAGTACACTAGAAGCACAAGTCAGTTCAGTATGGAAAGTTGAAAAAAGAAATAGGAGTCAAATAGACAATCAGTTCTGATTAGCTAAATATGCTTCCAAGTGGTACAATGTAGGCAAAATGTCTATATGCAAACTGATAATGATTCAACTGAATTAATTTTAAAGCACCTTAGTTTTATGTACCTAGCTCAATTAAGTGTCAATAATGTTTCTGTGTCTTGAAAAGCTCAAGTATGATCTTCCTTTTTAAAGCATCTCTTCTATCTGTCACTGCCAGTAGGAGTGTTCGTGGTCAGTTAAGGCAGAGATGTGCTTTGAATGGGCTTGTGGTTTTGTTTAGGAAATCAGAGAAAATGTACAATAGGGAGTGTTAAGGATGATAGCAGACCTCACTGTGAGGGAGAGTAATTTCATTGAATTGATTATCAGACAGCTCTCAGCAGAAATTGTGCCACTAGAAGCAGCTATTAGGCAGTCTAGGCAATATTTTAATTTGGTTTAATTTGGTTTTTTTATGTGTAGTTGATTAAAATGGATTTTTTCCTCTTAGGAATGGAATTCCGCTGTGGAACAACTGGAAGCTGAAGCACTTAAGATCTTGCTCTCAGAGGACTATACAGAAAAAGAGCATCTAAAGTTTTCAAATCAGAAAATCTCTCTGTTGCGAGAAGAAGTGTGCTTCCATATGGAAGAAAGGAAAGCCCTGCTACAAGAGGCCAATGATTTTTTTCATACAGCTGGCAAGGTTGGTAAGAAGACAAGTCTGTAATAATAACATGATAATAAAGCTGTCAGTATGTTCTTGAAGGCTGATATATGTGGGATTAACCAGAGTTTGCTAAACAATTTGGAATGGAAAAAGTGCAAATCTGATTACTCTTTAATACGACCTTTCACCTCAAACTTCTATCTGAAATGGCAAATGCATTTAAAAAACCCCCACTTTTTAGAAAAAACTATATTGAGAAGAGTATTTGGGAAGTATTATCTGCCAAAAATTCTTCTCATATTCCCATATTCTGTTGTCTATGCCAAAATATGCTTATGCTATAAAAAAAATAATCAGAGATATGCATGTATGCTAGTTCTTGAAAAGAATCTGAGATAGAGGTAGAAAGCTGGCTTTGTGTGGATTTTTTAATGTTGATTTGGTTGAGTTATTGAAAGTCTGAAATTAGGTCCTGATATTGCTATTCTGACTACAATAGGAAGGGTATAGAACTACAAATGACTGCAGCGGCTGCTATGGAAAAAGTCAATCTAGATAATATCTTTCCGTAACCGGGCTTCCTACTTGCAACTGAAATAGAACATGAGGAAACGTTCTTTGCTCTTGATAGCAGCCTTGGTTGATCAAAGTAGTAACAGCACTGAGAAAGCAGGCAGTACAACTCAATAAAGTTGTCTGTCATCCTTGAAGGTGCAGTTTGATGAGAACACAAGCTACTCTGATATGTTTAGGAAGAGAAGGTGCAGAGAATACCATTTTTTTGTTTGCATTTTTTTTTGTTTGATCCTGGTTGTCTTTTAAACAGTCCAGTTGCCATTTTGCTCTTTGACCATAATAGTGGCACTGATGTTTACTTTTTTGATTTATTCATTTTAAACTTCCCTATTGCTTTTTAGCAAGACTGAAAACATGATCTTAGACTTGCTGCTTACCTAGTTAAATATGCTAACTAGTAACACTTACAGTAAGTCTGGCTGACTGGTTAACTCATTCTGAAATTCTTATAAATCCATAATCATTCTTGAATAGTATGTAACTCTCCTATGACTCTTTAATTTATTATTCTTAAGTATAGTCCTGAGGACTAAAATTCTTTATACAGAACATATTACACAAAATTAATAAACTTCACATAGTTCCTGAGTCCATGTGAATGGCCTCTATTTACAGAAAAAAATCTTTGAGATTCACATAGGTCCATGAATCTATAAGTTTCCAAAGATGATTGTAATTCCTGTCTTGATCTGAAGTGTATGGCCTTTTTTATACTTAGTGATGACTAAAAGGACTTAATGTTTAGGTAAAGTCCTTCCTGAGTACCTTCAATTACGCTTTTCCTCTGATGGAATGTTCTTGTTCTTAGAAAAGTTTCTTTGTAAGGTCAGGGTATTTATTTTTTTTTTTAAGTGCTGAATCCTTTATTCTGCAAAAAAAAAGATAATGTGGCATAGACAATAAAATAGTATACATGTCCTATTTTAATCCATTGTGTATAAAAGTTGAATTACTTTTGCTTATCCTCTTTTCTTTATTTTCCTTCATTTCTTTGGCAACAATTTGAGTTGTTCAGAGTTCAGGTCTCCCTCCTTGCTATTCTGAGTCAGCAATATAGGTTTCATTCTCAGCTGCTGAGTTCTTGGTTCATATGTAATATGCTGAAGCTAGCTGCATCATATTGTGAATCTCATTGAATTTTTCTTTTCAACTTTTTATGAACGTAAAACTTTTCAAAACTCCTTAAAGTAAAATTCAGAAATTTAGTCTGCCTCAAAGCTTATTTGCTGTTCTGATGTAGTAATTTTAAAGCTGACACAATTAAAGACAGTATTTTAGCATGTATATAGTTTTGTTGTCACTCAGAATTCTTCTCGGAGATGAACTGAGGCTTCAAGAGCAGTGTATTTTCAGACTGCAAGTCTGCAAAATTATTCACTGAACTAAAGCTTAGAGTATATATAGAGGTTGGTGAACTCATAACACAAGTTTTGTGTTGTACAAACAGTTGATTTCCTTTTAAAAATATGTATACAGAGTAGTCCATTTTACATTAACTCCATTTTTAATTTGTTACATAAATTTATAAGCTCAATGAGAAATTAATGCTATTAGACACTGTCTACTCATTTGCTTTATTTAGATTTCCTGTTTTTTCTCATGTTTAGAGCAACAACAACAACAACAAAAAACTGTATAAAAGAATACAGTGCTACCGATTCGATGCTAATTAGGCACAGTAGGTTTGGGCATGTTTCTATTTTGCTGATATTAGTATTTACTAAATTTAGTCATGTGGTAGTGTAATGTTGTCCTATCCCTGTCTAAAAAGACAGGAGTCTTTTTAGGGTACTTTTGCTGCTTTTTTCTGGTATTTGAATGAGAAACTTCTGCTTGCATTAAAGGAAAACAGAGAATAGGTGGAAAAAAAAGCCTGTGTCCTTATGTGACTTGCAAAGTCAGTATCAGGCCCTACATTAAAATACTGCTTTTCGTTTTTGAAGATATGTCAAGTATTAAATGTCTATTGATCATCTATTTGTGTAAAAGAATATATGTGCACATTTTTAGAGAAATATTGACAATAGATTTTTTTTTTCAGGTACTTGATGGTCTTGAAGGTATCGAGAATTACCTTAAAATCTTTAATTCAGAAGGGTTACGTTTGCCTATCTTGATAATGAAGTACAAGGAATTACAGGAAGCAATTAAAGGTTGCACAGTGACTACTTTGCAGAAAGGACAAACTTTAGTTGATAAAGCAGATTCTCACAGGTATTCCCTCCATTTTTGCATATTTGCTGCATTTCTCCATATTCACCTGTTGCTTTATAACCCAACTAGTTAGAATCAGACTACCTTTAGAGCCAGTGTAGTTAATTAAATAGGTATTAAATGACTTGAAACTCAAAGTTTCTGCCATACTTATCTATTGATATTTATACAAACCAATCTCTTTAACAAAAATCCTTAGGAATACTACATGCTACTTGCAAGAGTGGTGTCAAACAGGGAAATTGGTATGTTAGGGCAGTGTTCAGAAACAACGATTTCATTAACGTTTTGGAAAAGTAAATGTATGTAAATGAAAAATAAAATACCAATGGCTATGAACACTCCCCACTGCCCAATGTAATCCTTTTAGACCTTTTTGAAAGTCGTGATTGTAGCAATTATAATGTGCTTAGACACAAGAAAAAAATACAGATGTTAAACCAAGTGCAGAAAATATGGAAGCTTCTCCGCTTCTTAGTAGTTTTAATTCATGAATGAAATAACTTTTTTTTTTCTTCCAAAGCTTGTACTAATTACAGCGATGATGTACTCCACAGCTATGATTTTTACACTGATGTAGAGTATGAGTTAATTTACAATCGGTCCTAGTGGCTTAATATCTTCTACCTGAAGGTCTTAGTAGAATGCTGGTGAAATAAGAATAAAGATGGTTTATACTAATGAGTTCTACTTCAAAGATGATCATAACTGATGGTAGGCTCATGGTCATCTTGGCTCTACCTTCCCATTACAGGCTTATGTCCTTAATTATTCCTGAAATTTGAATAGCTTTACTTTAACATATCAATTAAAACTCTAGATAAATTTTCATTTAATCTCATGACCTTGCAAAAAAAAATTATCTGAAGTGCTTTACCTGTCATCCCACATGTAATTGGCTTGACACTATCAGAGGGATGAAATAGAAAATTCAAATGGAAGATTGTTTTGTGAACACATGAAGTTGGCCTTACAGCTATTGTTACTGCTTCAGCACCTTCTGATATTTTAATTAAATGGAAAGGGATTTCCTCAGTGGAACTTTGGCTTTGGTTCCCAAACCAGCCATAATTCTAGAATGCACACTACTGTTCTCTAGGACATGATGTTCTGCTTGATGTTACCTCAACAGAAGCAGATGTTGTGTTTCAAATTATGTCTGCACAGCATTGATTAATGTTAGGAATGCTAAAGACCTTGATAAAATGAATCCCTAAAATAACAAGTCATTAATTTCCTTTCTTCCTTATTAAGAGCTTTTAAAAATTGTTTAAGCAGTCCAAATCAGGAGTGGGGAAGTAAGATATCATCAATACACATCAAGAATAATGGGATGAATTTATCAAAATAATTCTATCAGTCATTTCTGGTAAAATTCAATAAAAACAGGTAATGCACAGTCAGACATCCTGTATGCCAAAGCACTGCTCAAGATACTATATAAATAAATAAAGAAGGTAAGATTTCTGCCTAGAAGGCATTATAATTTAAAAAACGGCAGAGCATTACAGCTGAAGCAGTACTGATTTAGAGAAGGAAGATGAAAGTTAATATCAATATGCAATCTCACTGGAAATGTATTTTGCTGTTTCTAAAGAACAGTGAAAAATTCCAGACTTTCAAATATTTTAAATGTCCACTTGCATCATAAAAATAAGTAAGTCCCTTTCTCAGAAAACAAACAGAGAATATTATTTTTTTTAATTTTACCCTACTGCCTTCAGACCTCGTTGCCTGAATGTAATGAGTTTGCCATATATTTCAATGAGTAGTGCTGGTACTTCTGCGCAGGTGGGACAGTTTATAATCCTAGACATGGGCTTGAGGATTAAAATAATGGAATAATTTAAACTGGCAAGGAACTCTGGAGGTCACTTGGTGCAATCCCTTGCTCAAAGCCTGTCAATGCCACAAGAATGATCCTGACTCACATTCAACTTTTTGTACACTAAGGCATAAGCCCAACTCATGGCTTTAGGAGATATCTAGAATTCTCCCAGCCAGCTCATAAAGACTAGTAATGGTGACACAGTGAGTTCTGTCAGCAAGCATTGTAAGGTGTTATATTTTAGAATATTAATTTCCACCAGAAATATTTGTATTTTTAAAAAGAGGAAAGAGAGAGGCCTTTTGTAATATATAAGCCACTGTGCTATCCTTAAATGCTGGCGGGTGTTTAGTCCAGCGATTCACCCATATGGGACAAGATTTGTTTGAACAGCTGAAGGTCAAAGGGAAGATTTGGACAGAAAAGAGAACTCCTATCAATACTAAATCCTGATGACTATTTTGTTCCCTTTATTGCACAATTCACTGGTAGTCTTAATGGCCCTCACAGACTTCTCATTTGCTTTATCTGACCAGACCAAAAATCCTGAGTGACATGGGCAATCGCCATTCAAAGGTGGTGAAAGGTGTGGATGTGAAAAAGTTTAGTTATTTTTTTGAAAAGCTTCTTTTTCATAAGACGGACAAGAAAGTATGATTTGACAAAGCTATATGTGGCTGTTAAGTGTTTGAAATCTGGTAGGATTCTTGAACTAGCTGGCAGCAAGTACAAATTTGTGCGAAATTTGAAAATAGCTGCCAGCTCCCTGAAGGAGAAGTTGGAGCACAATAATTTTAGAATTTCTGCACCATTTGTGACAGAGAAGGTATTGCATGCTTTGCTACTTGCATGACTTTACTAGTTTTAAAAAAGAAGCTCTAGTAGTTTATGATTTAGGTAGTCCTCACATTGGAGGACTATGTTTAAGGCTAGTGACACTGACTTTGATGGCATAATTGGAATCCAACTCACAGTAAAAATGGAGAAATATGATGTTAATTCTGTCCTACTTTTAAATCTTCTTGGAGCATGTTGCAGCCTTATACTAAAAGATAATCCAAATAAATGAAAATGTTCACATTGGAAGAGGGATAGATTATGAAAAAGTGACAGAAGGCAGTTCTTTCTTGTAATCCTAAAGTGTGTCAAAATGAAAATATTGGTAAGTCTGATTTTTGAGCTGTCATATTTTTAAATTATAACCAGCTGGAAAAACAGGAGCAAAAATTTACGTGTATTAATTGTAAAAATAAAAAAATAAAAAAATACAATCAGCAGTTTTGTCCATTAACAGAATCCTTGTTACTTTGCCAGCCAATTAGCTTGCCTATGATTATAAGAACTGTCTTTATTTTACTGCTGTTATAAATTTATTATGTTAACTCATAACAAACCAATGATACTTTCAGAGATTTTATTGAGATCTAAATTATAATTTTCAAAACCTATAAATCTTGGTCTCTTATTGCGTTTTTTAAGAGTGGTTCTAGTAGAATTTTTTAAACATACCTCTTTTTAAGGAGTACTGAAATAGTGTAGTGACATTTTTAGAATTTAAACACAAACTAACAGGTTGCTTTTTTGAAAGTGTAATTTACAGAAATTAAAGCCACCTACTCTCTAAAAAGGACTAAAAATTTGATTACTCTTTTTGTCCAATTCGTGGACCAGATTTGAACTGAATGGTCTATTAATACCATAATTTGTGTTAGTAGTGTAGAACAAGATTTTTCTTTGAGGTTGCAGAATTCAACTCCTGATCTGAAGTGAGGAGAAAATTGCCTTTAAATTTGGAGGGCAAAGGAGGAAGCTTTGAATAAGTACCTGTATTAACATAAGTTTCTAATGAAATGAATAAAAAACTTATTTTGAACATGTTTGTCTTACAAAATTTCTTATCATGAAGAATTTCAGTAGTAAATTGATATGTGAGTTTTTTATATCAAAACTTCAGATCTTAATTGCATGTCATAACTTCTTTACGATTTGAAGAGGACTGTCTAAAGTATTCAGACTATGAATTGCTTACATAATATTAAATATTCTTAGTTATAAGGCAAGCTATTGTTTTGTAAATTGATGTCTTTTCTCCGGTTAAAACAACATCTGTAAAGAAATGTTGACTTAGAATGTATATGACTTTTTTTTTCCAGCTACTGTAAAAACACTGAAATATTTGAAAGTCCAAAGAAAACATGCTTTTTAAAGTTGAAGTTATATGCCATATCTCTTCTTTTTTTTTAGGCTGCTCCATTTGTGCTTTTTGTCTTTAGATAGTATAACTGAAATCATAATTATTTGTGAAATGACATATTTCTCAGTGAATCAGGGTATCTGTCACCTGAATCTAATGTACTGGTGATAAATGATTTGTTTGGAAATGTCATTCCGATGTTCTACTCATTATCAATTCTGTTTGGATTCATTTTAATGTTACTTGTGGTTATTTTTCTTTTAAGGGTCACAGTTTAAAATTCATAAGTTACTTGTCATACAAATCAACAAAAAGGTGTTTTTGTTTTTTTTTAAATCATTATAATCCTGATTATTGAGACAAAAATGAGAAATAACAACAGTTCTACTGTTCTATTTTAGCTCTTGGGTGACAGGAATTCAGAAAACAATGGAATATGTTAAAAAAAAAGTAGATCAATTAATCATACAGTGTCCAGATTATAAAGAATTTACTTTGAAGAAACAACAGTGGACTGCCTCACTTGAAGATCACCTAAATAAGGTACATCATGAAGTTTCTTTTTCTTAATGCATTCATGAACAGTACATTACATTTCCATAATTTAGCTATGTGAATATTAAAGTTGACTCAAATAGTTACAAATAACATACTGGTTTGTTGGAGAGAGTACACAGTTGTAGTTAGAATGCTGTTATCAGCACAAATGAACCCAAAACTGTTCTGAAAAACACAGCTGTTTCCGTGACAACATTTTACCGGTGATCTTTATTAAAGTATGGATTTGCTTAGATAATGAACTATTATAATTTGTTCTTTTGGAAAAGAAGTGAGCAATCGGGACTGAGACCTGCATGCAGGTTTCTTGTTCTGTTTCTATGTCTTCTGTTTCATTTGGCTGAAGATAAAAATAGAAGTGTGGCAAAATTGAGGGTTAATAAGCATGGTGACTGTGAACCACGGGAAATTTTCAGTAAGGCTGAAGGAGAGTAGATATTGTTCACTATAAAATTTCCCTATATTCATTAAGATACTGATGCCTCAAGGACATCACAACCTCTTTAGTCTGTTGAATGAACTGTAGTACTGCAGACATTTTTAATGACTTTGCAGAGATGGAATAGACAATGGCTCGTAAATACAGTTCCATATACAAATTCAAATTAAAAAATATAAACTTTTAACAAGCTTCATATGAAGGAAATACCAGATGGTAGCCAAAAAACCCCAGTAAATCAAATCTAATGACTGAATAATTAAGTCTGCAATCTGATGTTTTATAATATTTGCATGACGTCTATAATGAACTATTCTGAATCAAATGGGAAGTTAATTTGCCATAAAATGGTCCCTTTGCATACAATTTATGTAGAAGAGGCCTTGAGGTATTAGAAGACAGTGAAAATCTTGTTGAGTTTAGCTGAAAATAAAAGATTTGATGACATCTCCTGTTGGTCTTGTAGAAATGATATCACCAGTATATTGTGAATCTTAAGCCAAAACTTCCACTATGAAGGTAGTTTTACCTCAAAATGTAGACCCTCATTATTTTGATATATGGTTTCATTTTGCAGTTTGTTCAAATCATGTTGCTCCCAGTCTTGCATTTGAGAACATTTTGAAGATTCGAGTCATAGTACATGATCTTTCATTACAGTGGACAGGGTTTATTGTTGTATTCCTACCAAGAAAAACACTTTTAATTCCGCTGATGGAAAGAATCCCAAAGAATCTGGTGCTAAATTCAACTGCTCCTGTGCTTCCTGTAATAAAGTTTGAACCTCAATCAGTAGCCACTTCTTAAAATATACGGTTCATCTGTATGATAATAACTATGCATACTCCTTCTGGTATCATCTGCTTCTGCTCTTCATAATCTGCTTTGTTATCATCATGCATATACAAATCTTTCAGTGGCCATGAAATAGTTGTATATATGTATCTGCACAAAAGTAGCTCTCAGCTTGGCAGAGAAGTTTTAAATGTACTTTCTGCAAAAAAACCTGGAGCACAATAAAAGTATTTCTGCCCAGATTATAATATCTAGATTATAATGCGGTTGTGCCTTAATAATGGGATAATTAGGATAAAGGAAGTCACTATCAATAAAATGAGAGCAAACAGGAGTTTTTTTCTCAAATTCTGAACATAGAATTTTTTTAGGAGAAATAGTAGCATTTTCTTCCGTTACATTTTCCTGAATTTCTCTGATCATACAAAGTACATAACGTAAACACCAACAGACAAGTGTTGCTTCATTTATTTTCTATATAAAGTGATGTTTTCTACTGTTTTTATACTGTTTACTTGAATAAATTAACTATATAAATAATGCTTTCAAATAAAGGTATCACAGTCGATTAAAAGAATCACCCCGATGCTTGCAGTTGGCATGGAGATTGGTTCATGTTTGTCTGAGTCAGAAAGAGTTTTGAACAAACACCTTGAACTGGCTAAAGAAACAAAGGTAAAAAGAAAAAAAAAAGCTGCTTTAATAATGTTAAGTAGTCTTAGAAACAAATGCATGCTGTTTGTAATTCTAAATAAGGTGAGGGACTGAGAGTTTCTAACGGATTCTTGAAAGAAACTAGATCTGTAGTTCATTTTAAAACTGTAGTTAATGAAAAAACCACAAATAACACTACAAATCAGTCCTTATATCATTGGTTATTCCCGTTGTCTCCATCTCATCATTTGTTTCTACCTCAGGATCCCACTATCAACCCTTGATAAGAAGACTCCACAAATGTGGATTGCTACTCCCACCTGAGGCACCAAGTTTAAAAATTGTCTAGATAGTCAGAGGCACAGAAAACTCTTCTTGTGGTTTATTATGCCAAATAAAAGGGATGATTTAGGGGGGAAAAAAAAAAAAAAAAGAGTAGTTCCAAGGTGAAAAAAAATTGGAAGGAGTTATGTTGGGAATGCAGCCGTGGTAGGAAAGCACTGCAGCACTCAACTATTACACAGATGAGGATATTCTTAAGTCACACCCAAGGCCTTTCCAACTGCCATAGCAGTACTGCAGTATCTGAAAGTGGCTTAAAATGAGTTGAATCCCCTCCGTGGTCTTGACACGGGTGCATATTTCATGGTTACGCTGAACACCATGGCAGTATATATTTTAGGAGTATCCTCTATTGCTGGAGTTCTTACAACTCCTTACTAGTATTAAGTTATTTTTAATTTCAGGCAACAGTTTATGTAACCCGAGAGCTGGATCTGTACAGTGTCTGTGGAAATAAAATTCACTTTAAAGAAATTCTGGAGATCATATAGTTCAGCAGATTAGCAAGATCCTCTTTCTGTTCCACAAGACTGTATAACAGTTTTTAGTGTCTTTTCTGCCAAATTTTTGCATGCCAGGATGTTAACTTTTATTGTTGCCCTGAGAAATAGTAACTTTTACCTATTCTTTCTGTGGATTGTGATATGCCAGAATTTGAGCTGTTGGCTGAATGACAGAGGTAGATATGCTAAGGGTTATTGAGTTAAATATATAAATTTAGATAAGCATATAGACATAGATAAATGAAGTTATGGCTTAAGAACAGTGAATCTGAAAACCAGAATCCCAGCTGAATCATTGAAATGTTTGCTTTTGCTGAGACAGCATAGTGTGACTTCTGGGTCTGAGCAGTTGATACAGTAACAGATAGAACCCACTATTTGATCTCCATCTGATTTCTGCAGATTTGCTGCATGCAAGAACATTCGTTTGGGTTGGAATGCAGGGTAGTCTACTTGAGGGGTTAGAGACTAGTGTGGGGCTAGGAAGCAATTATTGATTCAAGAATGAAGGCATGTGTGGAACTAAGATTCATAAGGCAAAGTGCTGCAAGGCTAAGCCTTAAAACAATTACAGCAGCAGTCTTATGAGGACCCAGTGCTTCTGGAGTCTCAGTAGAGTGGACATGAAGTTCTATGAGAATTAAGTATTAGACAAGCAGCTGAGAGAGATGTAGACTGGTGTTCCTTGATGGAATGTTTCTGTTGTTTTCATTCTTACACTGTGGTTTACTCAATCGGAATATTGAGATTGCTACTTTTTTTTTTTTTTTTTTCATTCAAAATAGCTATGTTAGTAACTACATCCATAGTTTTTAGTATAAAAATGTTACAGGAAATAAATTATTATTTTCAGCAGATACTGTCCATTATAAACTCTTCTTCAACTAAGTAATTGGATTATACAAAAGAAAGCAATACTACTGAAAATTAACAATGTGATATCAATAATTACAAGTCCCTTTCAGTCATTTTATTTATTGTTCTATGCTTGTACCCTCAAAGGAAACTTCACATGAACTGGAAGCAGCTGAGAGAATCATCAAAGATATGGAAGAGTTTGAACCTGATCAGGTGGCAGCTTTTTCTAGCAGAAGTGACTTTCTGAATGAAGAACTGAAAAAAATTGAAAAAAAAATTAGTTCAAAGCTAGAAATCATAGAAACTTATGTGGCCTTTTTAAAGTCAGCTATGGAGGTACAGATTACTTATTCTCTGACTAGACTGTGAAAAATCTTACAAGTAAAAAATGTGCTTTTAGCTAGCTAAGACGAATCCTGTAGATGCTGTACCTTGAAAGCACTGCAAGTTTTGTAAGCTCCTTTCTACTTTGAAGGAGGTCTGTTCCATCAGAGAAAGCAGCCCTGATCTTGAACTTGCATCAACCATAATGACTAGTCTATGTGCAGATTTTCTACTGATTTAAATTTCCATTGTAGCAAGTATTACAATTGAATTTTTACTTTTTCTCCTGTGCAAATGCGGTGTCTCATTATATGCATAATATAAGTGCTTATGTGTATGTACTCTGACTCTTAAATTTACTGATTTTGTCTTATATAATTTTTAAAATATTTCACATAATATGTTGATATAGATCTTTATTGCTGTCGTGCACTAATTCCACTGAAGTGCTAATTCACTTAAGGGGTTTAAAAATTAAATATAAACCAGTTCTAGCTGAAATCATAATCCATTCAATACCAGCATAGTTTTGGTAGCTGTGCTACTGATGCTCAGGACAGTTATTCTTCATTTTGGTGTAATTCTTGATTAAAGATTCTACAAAACGGTTATTCTTTTATATTTAGAAAGAAATTTGGGACAGAATGGAATCTATCAGATAAAATCAGCCATAGCATTTATTTATTTGAAGATAAACCTCCAAAAAGTTGGATTGTGTCTACTTTGGATTATCGCTAACTTCAGTTACTTCATATTAAACAGATTTGTGAAAATCATTGTATTGATACACATGTATATATAATATCAATGTAATGATATGTGACAGAAATTGAAAAAATTGTTGCCATCTACTGCTTTACAGGGTATTTAATGCTTTTTTTATTATTTACATTTGTATAGCTTTCAGGGAAGATGATAGAACTTAAAACCTGGAAAAGATTCAGAGGCTGCTGTTCAATTTTATCATGTCTGTGTACCTTCTTCTTATAGCAGCTCAATTTTTGATTTGTTTTTGATGCTTATTTTATGTATTTCTGTAGGTGAATAATGATATTCAAACTCTGAAAGAATTCTATAAATCAGAACCACTGCAAACAAACAAGGAGGCTGAAAATAAAATTGCAATGGAGTCAGCTAATACTCAGTGGCAAAAGGCTATAAAGAAGATTTTTTCAACTCAAAACATGGGTTGCAATTTTCTTAATTTAGTAGATATGGTGAGTATAATTCGATAAACCATATTGAATATTTGATGTTTGCCTGTGACGAGATCTAATCCTAGTTCTGTGACAAATGGATGGTGATTTCTTCAGTACCTAGTTTTAAAGGGACTAATGATGTTATATACTTTTAAAATATGAATGCCTTATTTGAGTGCTAATGGCATTATAAATAATATAAAAAGTTTTGTGATTAAGAGTGACAGAGTCCTTAGTAAATGATCCAGTCCATGCATACAAATATAATACATGCATATATCCCTTTGGTTCATGTTTGAAAGCAGCATATATAAAAGTACAGCATTCATTTTATTTTACTTCCACTAAGAGTCAGTTTTACCAATTGAGTGTATGAAGTTCTTCTAAAGGAATGTGTGCTAGAGCTACTTATAGATAATCCTTCTTAATGTCTTTACATTCTGTCTTGGGTTCAGCTGCACTGCCTAAGCATCCCTATCTAATTTTCCGGCACCCCTTCAGGAGCTGATCAATTGAGATGTGCAATCATTCCCTAAGCCACTCTTCCTAAAGTGATCCCCACTAATGTAGACAGCCTGGACATCCAGCTTTCTGTTTTTACAGGACATACAAGGGAACATCTGCATTAGGGTGAGAAGAGGGTGTTGGTAACATACAGCAGCATGCAAGATGAGCTGGAAAAGCCTACTTAAGGAAGGAAGGTGCTCAGGCAGTTAGTGTGAGCTAAAGTGTGTGCTGTCACAGCTGGATGCATCCAGGCACAGATAAGATAGTGTAAAGGCAAGCTAAATATGTGTGACTGTGAGGTTGCACTGCAGTCACTTAAAGTCTAAACATATCCTCAGATATTATCTCTCTAAAGACCTGGAAGTGTGTTGCCACTGTATTTTCAGCTACTCTGTTCCCATGGTATTCTTAAGTTGTAGTTTTTAAGTATCTGGGAGATACAGATCATACAAGTAATTTACAAACACAACTTTTCTTAAAAGAAAAATTCTGAAACAGGAAAAGCAAAACCAGCATTACCCAGTTTCTGGTGTTTCTGGTATGGCCTCTGTTAAAAAGAGGAAAAAGCACCAAATGTTCAAATGCTAAACACACTCACATGCCTTCAGTGCTGCTTTGGTTATCAGCACAAAGGAGTGGTCTTTGTCCACGCCACTCTCCAGTTGCTATTCCCCATAAGGCCATTTTGGGTAGTTCTGTCTTTCAGAAATGATTTTATTTTGTATGAGCATTAAACAACATCAGATAGCAATAATTCAGTCATTATGTACCTGTTCTAGGTTTTAAACCGTAATATTTTCTTAATATAATGGTAGTTCCTTTCCTAAGACAGAGTATTAAATGAGTATGGTGCCAATTGCCTGACTGCATTGTATTAGTTGGCAGAAGCTCTTCTGTAACTTTATGAAGTTCTTCTCAGGATGAGATTACAAATGCACAGAGGAAAACACCCAAAATAATTCAGTTTCATTTCACCTCTCTTTTATTTTGACTGGAAAGAGAAGCACAATGGTAGAGACTTATGAAGACACATAATTTTTTGCTAAAAAATGAACTGGAATGATCTGATGACGCGGTGTTAAGGGAGAGGTCATGGCCATCTGTTAGCCGTAGTTAGCCATGTCCTCATTATACAAATTCTGTTGATCTATGCCTATTTCTAAGAGAACAGTGTATTTAAAAGCACCTAGAGTACCAGAACTTTTCAAAAAAGTTATGCTAAAGTACTTGGTTTTTATTAAGATTTGTTGAGACTTTAATATTATGAGGGTTTGATTGTATTTTATGAAAACATTTGTGGAAAAAAAGGTGTCTGTTCATTTGCCAGGTAAATAAGAGTTTAATATTGAAAGCAGAAAACTCTGTACGAGTAACAGAAGATATCATTGTTAATCTAAGTAAAGAAAAGAGAGAGCTGACCGATCTTTGGGCAATCTGGAATGTTAAAATCACTCAAGTAAAACCCATCAAGCAAAAGTGCCGGATATTTAAAGAACAACTGAAAATTGTAAGTAAAATAGGAAGAAAGCAACTGCAGCAAACATTTCCAGTTTGTTATTAGCATGTCTGTGACTTTCTTATCAACTATTATAGGTATAATTTAAGAGAGAGGTGATCAGTAAGATATTTATCCATAGTCCATTCTGTCATTCAGATAATCAACAAGAAGCATGAAATGTTTTTTGTCTCTGTGTTCAAGCACATACAAGTCCAAGTCTCCACTTCAAATTTTAAGTTTTAATCAAATCCATACACTATTCTAGCAGTGCTTTACTATTTTGGGGTTTTTTGTTTTCTTTAAAAAAGCACTATTTTGTTGTGACTTAATAGTTGCTAAACTAAACCATGTGTAACCATGTTCATAAGAAAAGAGGATTGAAACATCCTTTGCAGGGAGCAACACTAGCTTGGCTAGTAGCATAATCAGAGGTTTGTAGCTGCTGTTTGTCTACTGCTACTTATCACTAAACCATGACATCTGTTATCACAGAAAATAAACTGTGTGTATGGGTCCTCTGATCTCAGTGTCTGAATAATTTTTGCACACCTTTGTCAGTCAGAGAGTTCAAGATAGAGAGGTTTATAATTAAAATAAAATAAGACAGTCATCTTAAATTCAGAATACCTCTCTTTTTACTAGTTAAAAAATTAGAGTTGAGTTTAAATATTTTTTTACTACAAGTAATGAGTAAATAAATAATTAGTAAATAAAATATCTTCTTCTTTCTTTTCTTTCTTTCTAAATTTTATTTACTATGTACAAATAGAACTGTTTTATTTCCTTTTAGACTAACCATGGATTAGAAATTCTTCAAGAAGCACTCCAGCTTGCAGCAACAGTTGACCTCGGAAGTGATCTTTTTACTGTTTCGGAACTACAAAAAAAGCTTAACCAAATGAAACCACAGTATCAGGTGAGAAACCAAGCTAGTGAAGTGCATGCAGGATCTAAACCTCTTTTTAGTACAGTGAAGACTGACATTCACGTTGACACCAGACAGAGTATCTGGGTTTGCAGAATTTTATGTTTTACTTTTCCAGAAGGAAAAGCTTGTGTATATTTACAAGGTAAGGGAGAAGACATTGTACCTTCAGTGAACAGAGAATGTCTTGTGTGGTGTTAGCTGGGTATTAAAGTCATACACAAGCGCTGGGGTGGTGGAAGTAGAAAGTATCAGCTTCATGCTGTCAAGTTGGAGCTGTTCAGAGGCTGAGGTATGTTACGGTGAGCTTCCTGCTTCATCTGAGTGCTGTCTCTGAGTTTCAACACTTCAGTCTGCCATTCCCCCACAGGTCAGTTTGGCTTGTTTTGTTCAAGGCTGTTTCTGGGCAATAGCTGAGATTCATGCCTAGCAAAAAGTAAAGTATGAGGGGAATGTTTTAAAGAGCATGGCATTGAGTTTTCCCCAAGCCAATTTACCATTATTACGTTATTTCATCAAATGTAAGAGAAAATTTGCAAAGATGTTTGTGTAATGTTTGAGTTATTTCTGCTTTTTTTGCTAGCAACTGAATGCTGAGCTTGAGTACCTGATAAAATTATTAGAATTGCCAAACCAGAAAGGATTTCCTGTGAAAGAGAATTCCGAGAGAATAAGTGAGCTTATTCATCTCCATCAAATGGTAAAGGACACAATGACAGAATATGATGAAATTTTCAACAAGACAGTCAGATTCCATTGCATTAAAGAAGAAGTGAGTATAATTTGCAGTTGCAGCTGAACTCTTTTTTGCTTTTGGTGCATATCGCCTCTTTATTCCCCAAACAAACAGCATTATCCGCCTGGTGATCAGAATTAAAATTTTGGATCTAAAACTGCTTGAAATTTGGAGAATTTAAAATTCAGATCTGAATCCAAATTTAATTACTTAAACACACATCAACAAAGTTTAGTGTAATACATTATGGGTAAGGAATGAATTGTAAGCTTTGTTCACATTATTTTAAACACATCTGATTGTCATTTAAATGTATTCCAGCTGGAATGTCTGTCAAAATCAGGAGAACTGGATATTCCTGAAATATGCAAGGATCCTGAAAATGTGCACCGTGCTAAAGCCAATCTTATAAATGCTCAGGAGAAACATGCATATATCAGACAGCTATATAAACTGCTTATTACCAAGGGAGTGGATATCTTGTCTGCAGTGCAGCAACCTGTGAGTAGAATTAGAATGGTTTATGAAATCAAGGATAAATATAAAGGAAGATTATTGGAACTATCTGACTGACTTCTGGATGTACAAAAATGTATTAATACTCTGAAAAAAATAAATGCAGAGCTTTTAAGATCTTTTTAAAAGGAAGCAAAATATATAACAGTTGATCATTTTTAGATTTCTGCTTTTAAAGTTTGCAGATATACAGCCATCAAGCTAAATGAAACATCCAGGAACAATGCAACTTCTTCAGTAGATGCATTCTGAATTGCTTTTTCCAAGTGAAAAAAAAAATTAATTTATTTGAAATCTTGTTTTAATTTTTTAATGGTCTGTGAACAAATTTTACTCTGGAAAACATTGAAATAGATTTGAAATAGAAAGGAAATTAATCTTAAAATATCAGTGCTTTCTGTTCTCTGGTATTCTTTGTGCAGTTCAAGGCCCTGCTCATTTCTTGAATGCCACATCTATATATTAGAATCCTGCTACTTTGTAAAGGCTGCTTTGCATATTTATTCTACTATAAAGAAAGGATAACAAAAGAACAAAAAGTAAATATCATAACACTCTTACCTTATTAGTGCATTCCAGTCTCATTTGCATGGCAAAATGGATATCATTTTAGAAAGGAGTTAGTTATTCAGAGCAGAATTGTCATTGCCCTGTATCCATTTACTAGGGAGAAAGCAAGACATTCCTTATGACCTTCCTAGATTATCCACATTGCCAGTCTTCTACTCAGACTCCATAAATTGATTGACAGCAGAAAGAGCTAATCTCCAGGTGGTAAAGGAGCTAATCTCCAGGTGGTAAAGGACCAGGGTAGGGCCCCTCCTATTTACTCAGAGAGGAAACCATGTGCGAGTGGTGACTTTGACTCCAAACTACTCCTCTGACTACCTGTGACTGTAATTTCAATGTAATTTCTCTCATTACGGTGAAGGTTTAATAATTTACTGTAGCCTGTTGTGACTGATTATGAATGTTCTTCGTCAAAATGATTTTCATTTTAGATTCTTTAAATCAATACATTTGCTGGTTTCATAAGTTTCTTTGTATATTTCCTGTTTAGAATTCCTTGAATTTTTCTGTAAGGAATCTGAAGCAAGAACTTGCTAGGTTTGAGTGTGATAGCATTAACTGGAGCTCCAAAGCTGATAAGTATGAGGAAGAGCTGTCACAGCATTTCCAACACTGCACCGCTCAAGAGGAGATAAATGAGGTAAGTGAGATAAATCCCAACACATTAAATGACTGTCAAAGGGCTGTTGTGTTCTGCAATATTATGTTGCTGTTTACCATTCCCCTAGATGGTTCACACCTATACAGAAAAGTTGATTTTTGTCTTAACAGCAGCCTTGGATTCACACATCCATAATAAGGTATGGTCCATGCCTCTGCAGTTCAGAATTATATCAAGTTGTTGGGCTGGCAACAAAGTGCTTTCACTGTACCAGGAGGAGTGGAAATAGAGTAGCTATATTTTCTTTGGCTTTCAGCTCTGACAGCTTTATCTGAAATACATGAGTCTTCAGATAACTTTCTTATGAAGCTAAAGTTTCAAACAGAAGTAGAATTTATCTGTATTGCATTTGTAAAACTACTAGTCTTTCAGTCTTTTAATGAAAATTTCAGAATAATTTAGTACTTAACATTTTTTCAGAAACCCATATTATGATACTGAAAAAACTGCTAGAAGAAAAGGAGATGGTCTTTGGCACAAGATATTAGACTTTACTGTCATGGAAGTTAGAGTAAGGAAAAATTACTTAGTTAATATGATTATTAATTTAGCATCTTAGTAGGCCAAATATAAATCCACTCACAACTTAGTGGGTTTCAGCAAAAGTTAATTTAGGATAAACATTCCATAGAACTAATTTTCTCAAAGTAATTCATTAAAACAAGAGGCTGGTGGTCTCTACATTTGATATTCTGTAGATTGCACATCAGTAGATTGCAGTTCTGTGCATCCATGAAGTACAGAAACTGGATTCTTACCTGGAAAGGCTTCACACTAATGCTTCCCCTCAATGTGAAGCATAGGTAGTGGAAACACAGGACACTGAAAGTTATATTTTCTTATCTTTCACTGAGTAAACCCATACCTGAATAAAGACTGTATTTTCTCAAAATGACCAAAGTAGAGGTGAGTAAGATTTCTGTCCCCCAACTATTTTAATGAGAAAATTGTCTGCATTTTCTTTTCTTTTACAAAATATTTTTGTTTGTTTGTGAACAGTATCCATTTTCACAAAATGGTATTTTGAAATGAAAGACCATGTGTTTCAAAGAAAGGTTGCTTTGAGTCTCAGCTACAATTCTAGTCCCTTGTTATAAGCTGAGTGTTTTTCACGCTGATTTTCTGTGTCACAGTCTCCTGTGATGTAGCTTCTTGGCTGATGGTAGGAGGCAATGGGAGCAGCAGGTGGCATAGGTGAACTCTGGCAGAGGGAACTATGCTGTAGAAGAGAATGAAAGCATGAAGTACCTAAAGAAGTCCTATTATGCTTTGCAGTGGCATTGCAGAATCAGAATATTTGAGGTTTGAGTTAAAGTATTCACATTTTTTACTGAAAATCCATCAAATTTGCTGAAGAAAAGGAAATGTATATATCATAAACAAATACTTAGCTAATGTACCTGTAGATGCATTAATCCGCTTCCATTTTTCTTCATTTTTTTAATAACAAATTTTTAACATTTATAACAAATATTGTTGACGGGTAAAGAAACCAGTCACTGAACTATTCTAGAATGTTGAAGTTATGAGTATTCACTTCAGTATTTTAAATTGTTAATTTTAACATCAGAAATTAGTCTGAGTATTGCTAGTATCTAGCAGACCTTTTTGAAATAGTTATTTCTTTACCATATACTATGTATAAAGAAATAACTATTTCATGTGCTAGCAGTAAGCAGCAGCTGTTCATAGCTGTCACGTAATAAACAGCCAACCAGATAATTTAGTTGTGATTTACCAGTATACAGAGCAAACTTTAAAGCTGACTGAAAATATTTGGAATTCTGCTGTAAATACTTAATTTACATTTAATGTGGTAAATTTAAGTCTGTAAATAAAGCATGAGAGAGAGGGCTTTGGTGATTAGAACTCACTGGTGTTTGAAAATATCATGCTTAGAAGACTTAGTTAGCTCACTGTGTTTGTAACCTGTTAGTGCTCCTATAAGAAGCAAGGAAGCAAAGACTTAAATTTGTAGCTAAGGATACATAGCATGAGCTTTGAAACTCTGTCTTGGAGGACAGAAGAGTAAAATGCATGCCTTTTGTGTGCCTTCTCTAATTTAAAGAGAATTTACACAGGCCAAAAAAGAAGGATTTATACCCTCGACATCGTTGAAAGGTATAAGGAAAGCTCACATGACCTTTGAGATCTGTATTTGCCAGTTCGGGCTTCTCACTTTGCGAACTAGCTTGGGTAGCAGCCTCCAAAGAGCTGCAACTCCACTGCATTACGCTGCCACCATTTGTGACAGAGCTGAGCTAAGCCTCAGGTAACTGTAGCCTAACACTGCACTGAATCTGTTTCTGTGATTATAAGTGACACATGCTATTTACATAAGATAACTTTTGCAATGAAAAAGCCTTTAATTTAGGTGATCACTTTAAAAATAACATTTATGCATGTCTGCACAAAACTTGCAAGAGTAACAATTTCTGAAGCAGGTTCTCAGCTCTCCCCAGTCATCTCACTGCTTTCCTCTCCGTGATGTCATCATTTGTACACTTATGGAAAGGTATGACTGAAAATGTGGATTTTAACCATAGAGGGAAATGCGTGATCTCTCTCTGTTCACAAGTCAGTAAGAACTGTTACTTCTTAGCATATTTTTCACCTTGTAATTTATTTTGATTGTGGTCCCTGAATTAATCATTAATGACTTTAACAGCACCTTTTTGTTCTTCTCACTTTCTGACTGGCTGTTCTTTATTCTTTGCCACTCTGAAAATGCATTTTCAGCAACCTGCTTTCATGGGCTGTTTTGATTACTAGTGCTACTAAAAGTTTTATGTATGAATAAAAAGGGAAGTGTAAGTGGCTAGCAACACTGAAGTACCTCCTGGAGTGGCTCTCACAGGAATCAAAGCATTTTACTGGAACTGTGCTGTTAACAAAAATATGTTTAAAGCAACTGTATAGCTTGCTTTTTCCATTTATTTTGTAGTTGTGTGATAAATTGGAGCAATTGGAACCTCAACCCCTCTCCTCCACAGTCATTCTCCACCCATGACAGGCCAACTATAGTTAGGAACAGCTGCCTGATTAATGACTATGACACAATAGACAAGTTACAAAGTTCCATTAAACTTGTGGGCTGAAGTCACTGAGGCATGTTAAGCTGTATAGGTTCTTTAGTATTTCTCGTTTAATTTTGCAGAAAACAGTGGAAAACTGAGATACATTCAGATTCTAAAAATTGGCAGCCATATATCGTCCTTGGTACAACTGCTGATGATAACAGGAGTCATGTATATGCACTCTGAGGGGGTGATGTACAAGTCTGAGCTGAATCTGTTTTTTCCACTGAGGCTAAAAGAGAAGAGTGACAGCAGCTGCAGACCTTTGACACATGAGCCATCATATCTGAAACAAGGAGATCTAGTTTCACCTACTGCTGTGAGGAGAGCCTCTGGCCTTATAAATGATCGCTCGCCTGTGTATGTGCATAAGCCAGTGAAATAAATAAACTCTTGCTCATCTCTTCTTTTCCTCAAAATTAAATCAGAAAACAAGGATCTTCTGTTTTGAATGCAAAATATTGTTCTGCAGAGGTGGTTTTATTAACTGAGGGCTTTTAGATAGATTTTATTATTCTGTGTACTTAGGTGGGATAAGGAGCTTACACTAATTGTAGATCACAGTGCCAGTGATAAAATTCCCTTCCTTTCCATCACAGTGACTGAACACCATCTGTCTATTCACTGCGAAATAATTTGGAAACATCCCACTAGATGAAATGAAAATGAAAAATATATCCCTTGATGGATTAACATTAGTATGTAATAATAATAATAGTGACTGATTACTAACTGTTCCAAGAACAGTAGCTGCAAAATGAGCATTAATTCCTCCATGGACTCTTTGGTGGGGAGGCGGAAGGGAGCAGGGGGAAGTCTGCAGGACTTTGTAATATTACAAAAAGCATCAAATATGTTAACTAAATATTAAATTGTGGCTGTGACCTGAACTTGTTAACACCAATCAAGTAAGTTAAGTTCTTTTAATTTATGTGTCTGAAAGAATAGACCCTGAAGCATTAGAATTGCTGCATTTCGTATATATCAGTTCCTTTACATAAATATAATTTTGCATGATTCATAGCAGTTCCTTTACATAAATATAATTTTGCATAATTTATTCTACATTCTTCTAAAAACAAAAGATTGTCCACCCGAAGGATGTGACATTATAAAAAAAAGTCATTATTTTGATATTCTTTCATTTCAAATTTTATTAATTAATTATAAGTAATTTGAAAATGTGCTCATGGAATTGGAATGTAATTTAAAAAGTACCTTTTTATAAGTTGCCAGAAACATATTTTAAGCAGGTTTTTACTTTTCTGGTTCTTGTATCTGTTGCTTAAAGGCATTCAAAAGTAACTGTAATATCTAAAAGGAGTTTTTGCAGTTGTAAATAAAATTGAAAAATTATATAGCTTTCAAAGCAAAAATATTGAAAAAAATATAGTTAAAAATTCATAGTCCTTTAAAGATAATTTAGGTTAGTATGTTTGATATACTTATTTATATAACATTGCTAATGCTAAGAATGACATACTGTTTATTAAAGGCATACTTGTAAGAGGACATTAAAGCAAACACGTAATTGACATTGGAAAAAAAAAAAAGGATAAAGAAAGAATATATCCCTATACTATAACTAGTTCCCATGGTAAATAAACACTGTTTAAAATATGCTGGACATATATGACTCTTCTTTTTGATATTTATTAGATTCATTCTGGTAGATTGGCACTGCATCTGATCCATATGTGTGCAAATGAAAGTGTAGCTTCCTAGAGCTTCATCAGTGTAATTCCTATTGTTCTGGATTTTTAAAATATTTCATACATTAAAGGAAATGTAGCAACATTCCATCTAAGTAACAAAGGAGTTTTATGACAAATTTAATATAACTAAAATTAACAGTAGTTAGCTGATATAAGTCCATCTGAAAAGTCTTGAATGACATGGATGCTACGTAATCAGAGCTACTGGTTCATCTTAATTCGTATTATTATAAGAATCATTTTTCCTAATGTTGAGCTTGCTGCACCAAGTCAGTGTTAAGTGGTAATAATACTCACATGTTACCAAATCTATCTAGCTGTAGTTAGGCGGGGCTTTCTTTTGGTAGTTAGGCAGAATCTCCCAGCATACGCATAGAATAGTTATTTGAAAGGAATTTGAAAGGTGCTTATATAATCCATTTGTTGATCCCACAAAGAGCTGGATTCATCTTTGTATCCTGCAAATACTTGTACCAATATGTTTGGACTAGCATAGCGTATAAAAGGAAGGCCTTGTGGAACTTCCTTTCCGAAGCTTCTGAAAAGGGGGGCAGGGGAGAACCCAACAAAAAAACCAAATTGACATCAAGTAAACATTGTAGGTGAAAAGTACTATGAATAAATATGAATCTACTTGCCCAAGCCCAGTAAAACATTTTTCTGGAAACTAAGCGTGGGTATACATTTACATGGCTACCCTTTCCACTGAATGGACTGGCGTATGTGAAGGACATCTGCCTCTAGTTGGAATCAATGAAAGCTCTCAGACAGGATTTTTTCTTAGATTTTCTAAGGAAGGATCTCATCCTTTGCCCCAATCCTTTTTTGCCCCAGCCATTCTAGAAACAGCCATTCAGAATCAAAAATGTTGATTTAGCAAGATTATGACTTTCCACTACTAGAAAAAAATTCTGAGAAAGTAAGGATGCTTTATGAGATGGTATGGTATTATTAATTTCTGTATTAAATTTTCAGTATTCAGATCGTGGTCTGTTAAGCAGCACTTGAAAAAATCTAAATTGAAGTGTTCTGGTTTCTTTTTGATCAACATGTTCTTACTCTGTTTCAGTTCAGAGAATCATTTAAGGATCTCAAAAAGAAATTCAACAATTTGAAGTTTAACTATACGAAGAAAACTGAAAGAGCTCGAAATTTGAAAGTACTTAAAATACAGATTCAGCAAGTTGATACATATGCCGAGAAAATACAGGTAATGTTAGAAATGTTAGTCTTAGTAAAAGGCTTCACTGGTCGTATTGCTGTGGCCTGAGCCAAGTAGATGAGAGAAGATGCAAAATGTGTGGTGCGCTTCCCTGCTGTTCAGCTTTATATCATCCATCATTTTTCTATTTAATGTTTTATTCTTCTTGCCTCTGTTCTTTCACAGTATACGAACTAATCTTCCCTCTCCTTAAAAAACCAAACAAAACCAAAAAATAAAGCCTCAAATGCCCTATCAAAATGAACAAATCAACAATAAATGCACATGTATTCCCTCTTGCATCCAGCTTTGTTGTCTTCTCATTTCCTGTTTTAAACTAAACTCTTCCGTCCCCCAAAAAATTCAAGGACCTGTCTTTTTGCATCACTTGTAAAGCAGCTAGGACAACGAAGTCTTGATCAACTGTCGAGACCAGTGTTCCCAGGATATAAAATATACAAATGTATATATGCGTGCCATCTTAGCCTAAAACTTACAGGTCATGTTTATACCAGACCTCATAAAGTACTAGTATGAATACTTGTTCCCCTTAGTCTTTGGGATTATGCTAGGTTCTTAACTGATGTTGCTTACATCAGATCCTTGAGCAGTATATTAATGTTCTAGTACAGAAAAAACTGCAATGCTTAAATTGGCTTGTATAGAGTTAAACACTCCAAAGGCTTAGTAGTACTTTTTCCTTTGCAGATTCAATGAAAGTTATTTTGATCAAGATCCCATGTTTTATTGCTACAGTTATTTGTTTATTTTTAAGCTGAAACATGTAACTCAATTCCACCTTTAATAAATAAAATTTACATTGATTTTAATGAGCATTGTAGAGGCCCTCCAGTTTCCTTTGATTTTTGAAAAAACAACTTGTCATTTTTAAAATATAGGACAAGAAATAGGTTTGGAAATATTTTTGTTGCAGTACTTAACTTTGCTACATCTTTTAAATAGATTCTTAAAAAGAAGATGGATAATTTTGAGAAGAAAGTCATTGGCTCCATAGTAAATGAACCTAATGCTAAAGTCAGAGTCCTCTTGGAGTCAATCGGCAACTTAGAAAAACAGCTGAATGACTTTGACAGAGTTGTGGAGGACTACAAGCAAAATCTGGATCTCACGGAGCATCTGCAACAGATGATGGAAGAGGTACTAGTAAACCCGAGATCCCCTCTGTGGCTGTAATAATGATCCAGGACTGGGATAGGTAAAATTGCTTATAACTACTTCAGGCAAAATCCGTGGCTTCCAAAAGTAGTAGATTATCAAAAATCTGTATTTTTCTCCTCCTTTTTTCATTGTATCTTTGTGGAGAAAGGGGGGGAAAAGTCCCTGAAACGTGGCCATCTTCTGGCATTGCTACACTTACAACTGGAGTCTCCATCTCTGTATGACGGTCATAGTGATTCAGCATATCTATGATCATACTTATGAGCTCATTTTCTCTAAGTATGTTCTGAGGCAGCACAGAAAGTACCACAAGGCTCTCATTGATAGCTGTGAAATCACTAGAGCCGGGTTATCACAATACCTACATTGTTAGTTGTCAGGAAGAGCTGCCTGTATGGTGTGTGATTTTGGAACTGAAATGTGTAATATTCAGTTCCTTAAAAGCAGTGTATACATTTTTTAAATAGACTTAATTGTTAAGTATATAGTTTGGGGGTTGTTTTGATTTGGGTCTTTTGTTTGCTTGGGTTTTTTTTGGTGGTGTTTTGTTTTTTTTTTTTCCTGAACTGCAGCTGAAAACTCTTTGGAGACTTCTGTAACTTTAGTTTAATGTATCTGGGGACTACGTCACGCATTGCCTTTTTAAAAGAGAGAAAAATGTTTTTAACAGTATTTTCCCTCTTCCCACATTGTGTTAGTGCATCTGCTGTAAGGCAAGCACATTCCTGTCATTGTTTATTTTTAGAAATAAGACTCTTCATATCACCTAAGTGATCTATATGCATGACAAATAAATTCCCTTAATGATGGATTTTAATAAAAAGAATTTGTTTTAAAGATGTTTTTAGTGTCCAGTGATCTGACCAATGTGGCATTTCATATATTGTTAGCGAAGCAATTTGTTACCATTTGTTGTGCTTTTTCATTTCTAAACTCCCCGTTACTTTGATGAAAATAAATTGTTACCTAGAGCTAAAATTTAAGATTGCTTTTTTTTTTTACTCAGTGTAAAGAATCATCTTTTACTCAACAGTTTTCTTTCAGCAAATAAGCACAGTCTTAAATACTTGCTTTAATGGCAGTTAAAAATGGTGATTATTAGCTCCTTGCTGTAATGATGCTGTAATGATGTAATATGGATGACATTGAGTTAACATCATATTCTGTCTCACTCTGAGTATTGTTAACCATAAATATTTATTTAGGGTATGTTCTAAAGCCCATTCTTGTCAGTGGAAAGATTCCTAGAAACTTTGATGGTTGCTGAGACCCAAAACCCTGTTGCTAGGAGACTAAATCTAAGCAACCTTGCTGCCCTTAGCGAAGTATGACTGTGGCCATGATATAAAGTTTCTGAAATTAGTCAGTTGATATACAGGATGGAAATAACTCAGAAATAAAACATATGTTCGTAGGGCCATTAATTAAGAACCTCACCATGCTTGTAAGATGAGATGGATCTAATGTTTAAAGAAAATTTAACAGCTATTAATATTTGAAGCAGCTTTGGTAATGAAAAAATGTTTTTCAGGTTAAATTTAAATCGGACAATTTCAGACATACTTTATGCCACTGACTATACAAAGTCTAAGAATAGTCTAGTCTATTCTACAAAAGCTTGAATTGATGATGATAATTTGTTATAATGCCATGTTTTTATCCCTCAGTGTCAGTTTTGGTTTGAAGATGTGAGTGCAACGGTCATTAGAGTTGGCAAGTATTCTGCAGAATGCAAAACAAGAGAAGCAATAGAGACTCTGTACAAGCAATTCAATAAGTTTATTGAGCCTACGGTGCCTCAACAAGAAGAAAAAATTCAGCAGATTATAGACCTCGCTGAACGATTATATGGTGAGGAGCTCTCTGGTAATGTATTGGGGGGAATAAAATGCAATAACTTAGGACAGGAGGAAGCAGATCCCTAGATTTGTTCATTTAAGAAAAAAATCCCATAAAGTTTAAAAAGCAAATGTTTTAAAGTATTGTCAGAACAAACATTTAAAAAATAAAAATATGAAAGTACTTAATAGTCTGTTTTCTGTATACAGCCTCAGTTCACCTTGAAGTAAGTGTGAAAGTTTTTGTAATATTTATGAGCTTGGAATTAAGACTTCATGGCTTATGCTATCTCATAATAGGCAAGCCTTTGAAGTCAAAGTATATTACAGTGATATACCTTAGTGCTGAGTGGTTTTTTTACATTAATGCTGTGAATAACAAGTGGTATTTGACAACTTCCTTAAGCATTTTATTAGCAAAAATGTAGATTGTTATATAAATGCTGTATTTGCAATTGTATTGATTTGTGACTAAAAGAATGAAGGTCATCACAAGTAAGGCTAGTAAGAGGTAGGAAAGCACGTTGCTGCGAATCATAGAACTTCTTCAGCAAAACAAAATACAGAAAGAAATAATTATTGTAGTGTACTGGGGATACAAAGTACATTGATTGTTACAATGTTTGGGGCATTCTGTTCTATTTTCATATTGTTTTACCTTTGTAGGTATTGAAGAAGGAAAGAAGTATGTTGAAAAAGCTGTATTAAAGCACAAAGAAATCATTAATTCTGTTGATGAGTTGTGTAGATCTCTGAGAGAACTTGAGGAGATTAAGGTATTTTTTAATATTCTGAAATTACTTTTTACATTACAATACATTCTGGACAATGTATTGCAACTCCATCAAATTATCAGGCTTAATGTCTGAATAAGTACTTTTAACTGAGGATCATCTACGGTAGTATGAAGCATTTCTTAATTGCTCATTTTTCCATTACCTCAGGTAATGACAATAATGAATCAATTAAGTGCTACTTGTTTGTTCACTAAATATTTCTCCTAGGCTTCTTTTTCTCAACTTCTTTCATAACTGTTTCTGCTTTCAAGTAACCTATAGGGGAACACATCACAATGTCTTTGAGTATCTAGACAAATACTTTTTTTGGACTACTACTTCTCTTGGTAATGTAATGTAGGTTACAGCTAGATCTATAAATCCATACAACTAGGCTTGGCTCCTGATTGGAAGAATAATCCCCAAAATCAAATTGTGTTAAAACCAAAGTAATTTAAATCGTAAAAGCATGATTTAACACATAAATGTTAGAGAAGAACAGCAAGATTTTTATTTTCATATTGTGATAAACTTTTTTAAGTGTAATTTAGAATAACATTAACCGAGGAGGAATTATTGAAGACAGCTGAGAGGGCTAGATTTCTGTAATAAAGACTCAGTCTACTCCACATCCCCCCTCAAAGTAATATGTTAAAGATCTCTCACATGAATCAATAGCTGATGGTTTAATTCTTCTGCAAAGTTGGAAGAGTTAAGATGCTTAAATATCCTGCTTTTGTTGATGTTGAATGTTGTTTCACTTTTCTTTGATGGAATTGCACTGTAAAAACTGATGACCACTGAAATTATCAATTAATACACTTAAAAGCAGCAAGAGATGACAAAAATACAAATGGGTTCCAAAAGTCATTAGATGAATGGAAAAAAGGCTTTGCCTTACACTGTGACCATAACAAAACGTCAATATAAATGCCAATTAGGTTCTCAGGGCCCTCCTCCCAATCCATGAGTTACATAAATGCTGTTATGTGCAGGACAGTAGTTCAGTTTATGTCAGAACAGGGCTTGAACCTTTGATCTCTTTTGCTAACTCAACATATTATGGAACTTTTCAAAAGCAGTGGAATTTCAAAATAATTGTCATGTTTTACTAATTTTGCTAATTGTAAAGTTATCTTTCTTCAACAGAGTTGTTTGGAGAACACTTTTTTTCATGCAGAGCCATTCATAAATACTTTACTGATTATTTTAACCTTTAATTCAGATAATTCTTTTTAAAAAGCCAGTCAAAAGGAGTATCATAAAAAAATGAATTTTCTGCAGTAGAGGATAGTTCTGCAACTTTTTAAAAATGAAAGTAATTTTTTTTTTATATGTATTATTCTGAGATTTTAAAACCAATATTCATTTGGTACATAGGAGTATCACAACAGTTGATGTCTGTGTCTTATGAGGAACACATCATTCAGCAAATTATTGACACAACTAGGTGCTGTGAGTTTGGAATACCATGACTATGAATGCATTTTCAATTCTTGTCGTTTTTAAAGCATAACAAATTAAGGAGAAATGTTGTGTTGCACGATCTTTCCTGATTTTACATGGCTGTTGAATGTCAGAAGAAAACAACTCTTGGATTTTTCAAGTGCAAAATTAAAGACTATGTTTTTGTCAGAAAAAAGTAGATTGAACGTTTCACACAGAATTTTTCACTTGTTTAATGCTAGAATGGAAAATTAATAATGCAGCACTTCCTTAGAAGAACTTATTTAGGAGTCTAACTTTTGGCTGGACAGCTGAAGATGTGAAATGCACAAAATTGTAACTATAAACTTTTGGTATTCCTTATGGTGTGCCACTGTGGTGTTCTTTGGAATCTGTAGATTTCTTCTATGACAGCTTTAAAGGATTCATGAGGTCTTCATAAAATACAGTATGGTTGTTCAGATTTGTGGTATGTAATTACTCTGTAACTAGTTGTGCAGTCTTTGAGTCTTAAGCTAGAAATAAGTATCAGCCAAAAAAGAATGGTAAAGTAGCTCATCTAAAGTACAGTTAACTACATTCAGAGTTGTTATGGAATGTCCAGGTGGAAAGTTGAAGGAGGGAGGAAAGAAGAGCAAATGTAAATTCTGCATTTGTTACGTTTTATGCTTAGAATACATTCTCCCTTCTCCTCCTTTTACATAAATTTGAACATTCAAGAGACTCACAAATATCTCTTCCTTCCCTAAAACTGTTTTCCTGAAATCCTGACTTTTTTCTGGATTTGTTGTTTATCCCCTTTTTTCCAAATAGTGTCACTTTCTATATTTTTTCTTTTCCCTTACTTATGCATGGTACAAATTGGTTAATATTCCACAGATTCTTGACCAATTCTTCAGTCTTTGGTGTCCTATACTTTCTATGCCTTGGAAAAGATCTCATCTTTGAAAAATGTTGTCTTTGTTTGTCTAGGAATGAATGAATCAGGTTTTGCTGCATATTTTTGCCATAAGCAATTTATACCTGTGCTGATGATGGGTTTTAGATAAGATTTTACTTTTTTTCTACTTGTACAGAGCATAAGTCGGTGTGTAGTTAGCAACTGCTACCTTCTATTGAATATAAGCTTACTTAGTTTTATTTTCTCATGGCAGAAAGATGAGTTTTCTGAAGATTTGGTTACTGTTCAAAAAGAAGAGAGAAATGGTCAAGAAGCATGTGAGATTGTTATTAAAGACAAAGCAGAGGAACAAAAGCAGCAGGTTAGTTGTTTGTTTTTTGTTGTTTTGTTTTTTTTTAAACAAGTTCTATTAAATTAAATGTTTTGTGTATTGCTGGAAAGTTTCTTGCTTTTCAGTCTTGAAGCCTCCCTTAAGATTAGTGTCATCAGTGTAGTCTTTTTTTTTTAGTTACCCTTTTTCCTTCTATCCAATCCACATGTTCTTCCCTATGAATTTTATTTTTCTAGACTTCTTTTTGTTTGCCTATGGATCTCTTTTTGTTTTCTGAAATAAAAGTCTTTTCATAATCTTTTACCAATATTCCGTTGGTCCTATTGCCACAGTATTCTTAATGCAGACATCTTTGTGACCGTTCCTCCTTCCTCAAGGGAGAACACTTTCTGCTCTCTCCTTTATAATATCACTTTAGGGAATATAGGAAGAAAAAGAAGAGTCTGCTGTTAGTATTTCCCAGAGCCCCTAATATTCATATAACCCCTAGAGACAAGCTATGAAAGTATTTGATTTACAAGTAATATGCTACACAAGAAGCCTCATAGCTCAGAACTTGAACTAAGTAACAGTGCAAATTATGATTCTTTGAATCATTATGGTCTTCCTCAGAAAAAATAGTGATTTTTAAACATTTTTCTTTCAGCTGTCATCAGTTAAATTGTTGAAAAATTCAGAAGGCATTACTGAGAAGAGGTGTCCTACAAATACTAAACAGGTATTCACTGTTCATGTTGATTTTTTTTTTTAATTGATGAGTGGTGTTGCGTACTCTCAAAGGAATTTTACGCCTTAATTCATTGCTTCTCAAAAGTGATGGATGTTTTTATAGATTGGTGGGCTTTGATTGTCATTACATTTACAGTATTACAAAAACCCAATGCAAAACAAGCACATAATTGCTTCAGTTTTGCTAATTGTGAGTAACAGGAAAGCAGTCATGGCAAAAACATGATGGAACACAACTGCAGCTGTCAGCAGTTCAGGATGACATCATGTCACAGGTAATCTGCTGCACTGTTGGTACAACGCTATACATCAAACAAATAACAACTCAGCATCAAAAAGAAACCTTCGCCCTCACCTCGAAACACTTAACTTACATTTCAGTTGCCAAAGTTTCATGCAACAGAGATCATAAATAAGTGCCAAAGTATGAATTGCATGTGGAGGACAATGCATAAAAGGAAATTAGATTGTGAAAGACTGGTATGCATTTAGAATGATAAAAATCATAGCAGACAAGCATCTTTTATTCATGGATATACAGTAAATGAATATGAATGGTTCCAAATTGTCAATAAATAAATTTAGTCTTAGTAACACAGGCAATTATGAGATGAATGAAATTAATTCCTTTACCTTAAAGAACATTTTGAAGCCTTTGGATTTACTATGTGAAATATTCTGGTAAATTGGAGTGGGTGGTAATATATTTAAGTCTTTAGAAATGTAGGATACATTGGTAACTGATTTAGAGCTCTAAAGTTTCCATTTTGCAAGCTGGTAACATAGACCAATACTTCAAGACATTAATTTGTGATGTTTTATTGAAATTTAACAAACATTAATATACCCTTCAGTTCAATACAGAATTGTCCTGTAATCTGCTGATGAAGCAAAATTGAGCCTAATTACTTTAGTTACCTCCATTCCAAGTCGGTGGGAGTTTCACCATTAAATTGGAGCCCAAATTTCACTCAAAATTTTGTGACTGATCCGAAGACCCCCCCCCTCAGGAGAATCATATCACCCAGCAGATGTCCATAGCCCTGTATGCTATTTTGCTAGGCCACGGTTTTGTCAGTCCTTATCAGACTGTGCCTCAGCTGCCAAGGGGAGAAGTCAAGGGTATGCAAAACAGCAAATATCAGATGTGAAGTATGACAGCTATGGTGCCTCCACTCTTTTCATCACTCCATACTTCACATAAAGAAGTAGCAGGTTCTTCTTACTAGAGCTTTTCTGTCTTCCATTTTGATCCTTTCCGAGGAAAGACCTGGCCCATCCCCAGCCTCTTGTCTAGTGAGCCGGTAGTCTCTAATTTTGTCTATACTCTGCAAGCTAGTTTTGCAGTATTAATTTGCTTCAGTAATAAATATTGCCATCTAAAAAGTGGCCTAGACCTTCTCATGGCATATTCATCCTCATGCTTCTTTGATCCCACGTGGCACACCAGGGCTGAAAGTCCTCATGCTACCAAAGCCTGTTTGACAGGTTGCTTGCTCGCTGCCCACCTAACATTCTTTTCCCCAGCATTTTCCCCAGAGACATTTTCCAGTAATATCTTAAATAACTCTGCTCAATTCTGTGATCTCCAGTTTGGGTGACCCTGAAACTGACAGCACATCCCTGCACTGATATCCTAGATTAGTCACTGGAAGATTTCTACATTGTTGTGGCCTTCCTGTAGTTATCCAAATGTATGCCACTGTGGGTACATGCGTGTAGGTTCCTTCATAGACATAATGAATATGGACCACTGATTTCATTCAGACAGTAGAGACTGACTATTCAGAAATGTTGACCTATGTTTTTTAAATATATCTGCTCAGAATTTAGCATTCTAAATAATCTTTAAACTTCTCAATATTTAATCAGATTTGGTTTATTAAATGTTAGTGCTAGTCACACCAAAGCAGCCAGCATTTACTATTGATGTGCTTATAAAACTTCATTTAAGAAAGACTTGGAAATTTGCTCAGACTTAAAACTGAGAAAGTTACTTAGAACAACACTGATAAAGTTAGAAGACCTGTCCCAAATTTGCAAACTCTAGAAAAATATATTGTATGAATGTATTTAAATTAATCCCTAAAAATAAAATTTTCTTAGTAATAGTTTACAATTAATTAGAACCCCAATAAAAAAAATGGAATACGTGCAAAAGGAAGACGTAACTCAGTATTTATTGTTTTCTGAGTAACTGGAAAGGGGAAAAATGGACACATTTCACATAATTGGAAAGCCAATTATAACTTATCATGTTTATGTCCATGATATATTCATCCTGAAAGACACTTTGGGGGTCAGAGTTAATCAGAGGATGCTTGTGGAAAGCCCATTTAATACCCAGGCTTGAACTTCATCTTACAACTGAACAGACACAGTAAAATCCCATATTTCTTCCAGTCATTCATTCATGGATCTGCCATGAATCATGTGGCTTTGAAAAAAAAATTGTAGTAACTTGGAAAAACATCTATATTAAAGGTACTATACCTACAGAACCAGGGCACATATGAGGTTCTCTTGCTTCTTTTTACTTTATTTTGTTAATTTTGTGCACTGTTTATTAGGTTATATTTAGAGCAAAAAAGCACAAATATGCCACTGCACTTTTCTACTGGATACTGCCAAAGAGACCTGGTTTGGAAAGCAATGATATCCAGTGTATCAGCCAATTGATTTGAGTGAAGAGTTTGTAGGTGATGGAAACATTTTGTGATAGATTACATAATTTTTTTGTATAGAACTCAACAGTGAGAGAATAGCATAAGAAAATATTGTTAACATCTTCGCAGAGAGTGCTGGCATAAATGGAATAAGCCTGAATGTGTAATTACACGTTTATATAAAAATCAAGAGGCAGAGAAGTGATTAATAAATCAGATAATGTCTTTGATGCTTTGTGATTAAAATTAATGAAGTCGTGCCACATCCAATTCTTTTTGAAACATGATGAGAGGAAATTTTTTTAAATTCTGGATCCAAGTTAATACAAAAATAATTTTAACATTGTTTTCTGTTAATGTTTGGACAAGATCTTGAAGCAGCTGGCAAAAAATGAGGGAAATATAAAATGCTTGGACAATATCTTAAAGATGTTGGTTTAATTCTGTAACTCTTGAACATGACTGGTGACTGTCTTTCTCAAAGAATCAAAGTCCAATAACTTGTCTGTTAATATATTTTTATTGCTATATAACTGTTTCCCATTTTGGTGTAATTAGGCCACCTCCTCCTCTAGCTTCCCCTTGCAAATGTGCTTATAAACAGCATCTACAGGAAATCAACAGTTTGTCCTTTGTTTATAAAAAGAGGTAGTTTTTATTTTACTGTTATAATAAATCCTTACCTATAATAGTATGTTAGAATCTATACAAAGAGTTTGAAATTCAAGTTAGCTGCCGCAAAATTTTCTAATGAATTATCTTTTTCCACACATTTCCTCCTGCTTCTCAGAAAACATTAAGCTTAACTAGAAGAAATATTTCAAATATTATTGCTAGCTTCTGCATGAAAAGAAGATGCATAGAATGATAACTCATTCCCTCTCTCTGTTTTTCTTTTTCTTCTTTCCCTTCTCTTCTTTCCCCTCCTAATTTAAGGAGAGGAATAAATTGGCTGCTATTCCAATTATCTGTCCAGCTGGTGAGGATCTTGTTTCACAGGATACAGAGCTGTCATCTTCAGCCAAAGAGGATAGTTTACAGACTGAATTCCTGGCAGAAGAAATACCCTCCGGAGATGAATATGAGTGTATATCACCTGATGATATCTCTTTGCCACCGCTTTCTGAGACACCAGAGTCCAACCTTTTACATTCTGAAACAGAGCTAGAAGAGCAGTGCTGTTGTAGTTCTCATAGTCTGCATGTCAGTTCTTATAGCTTGCAAATGCAGAAAACCTCTAGTATTAAAAAAGTGACGGAAGCATCTGATCTCTTAACAATTTCTGCTTATGCTGATGCTACAAATAATACAATGGAAAGCCCATCAGATCACATTGATAAGTTTTGTATCTCTTCAACAGATTCTCATCCAAAAGTCAGAACAGTATCTCCTTTGACATGTAGCTTACAAGGAGTATCTGAAGCTAGCACTACTTCCTGCACTATAGATGCCAAACCAGTATATAGCATGATGAGTGAAGCGTGCAAAACACATTTGCAACACCTTGAACTTCATAACAGCATGGCAGAAACACAAGAACAATTGCATGACTTGAATAACTGTACTAAAACCCAGGACAGGCTGCATGCTTTGCCTGATGCATTCTCAGGTTTTGTGTTTCAATCAGACACCACCAGAAGCTGTCAGAGGCAGATGGTCACCCGAGAAGAGATTAAAAGTTCATCAGAAAAGAACAGCGTGGCCAGCCTAACTGGACAGGCACCTAACTTCTCCCAGCTTCTGTCTAACAAAACCGTCATGGAAGGTTCTCCGGTAACTTTGGAAGTAGAAGTAACGGGATTCCCAGAGCCTACACTGACATGGTGGGTAGCTTATAATGAGTAGTAGTAAATACACCTATTAGCAAGGCACACTGAACCACTTATAACCAAATTAATTAATCTGTAGACTAGAGTAAATGGCTGGTATCCTTTCTACTCCACATCTCTGCATGATTCCCACCTTCAAAATTGCTTCTGACAATTAACCTACTTGAAATGATCTCTCTGTACCTAATTTTATGAATAATGAGAGCATCAAACTACTCCAAGCACATCCAATGTTTTTTTAAACAAATACGTCATGTAGTTTTCATATTCTGGAATATGACATTCCACTTGTTCAGTAATTTCTTAAAACAAATGCTGACTCCAGATTTAGTGTAAGTAAAATCACCTGCGTTTTCTCAGAATCTTGGCATTATATATGGATGGACAGACACATACATGTGCATGCATGCTGAAATATTTATATAGCCACAACATATACATAGAGACACACATTTATATATATGAGTCAGTTGTTGAAAACTTGAGAGATGTTACAGATTAAAAATACCCCCTAAATGTCTACACTAAGAGAATCAGTTTTATACTCTATATTTGTATGCACTCTTTATCTCTCTCTGAGTTGTTGTATGTCTAATTATATTGCTTTATATTGCATTTGTGAGAAATACAGATGATGCAATATAAGCATCTTTTAAGATGACTTTTTAGAAATTCTATTCCAGAGGGAATAGAGACAGAGGGGCAGGTTTTCAAGATTTTGGTAGTAGTTCTCTATGTGTTGGAATATTTTCCTCAAATTTTACCTCATTTGCAATTTCTCCACTTACTCCGTTAGAATTTCACAATGGAAGCCTTTCTTTTAATGTATTAAAGTTAGATATACCTCTTACTGGAAATGTTTTGATGATAAGATTATTATTGCACATTTAAAGATTTAGGCAAGTTTAAGCTTTTAGTAAGCTGAATTTTCTTCTGTGGCACTGGGAAAAATACTGGACACTATTGTGCTATACTGCGTTGGTATCAATAAAGCTACTTTGTTTTAAATCCTGGTATTCTACACTGAGGAGTATTGTTGGTGAAACAAGGTACTTTCCATTTTATTTTATCATAAGAAAGCATTAATTTAGATAAAAATATATATACACTATTGGTATATGGTCTTTTTAAAAATGACATTCAACTGAAAACATTTTGCATATTAGAATTTAATGAAAATAGAAAAATGGGGTTTCTGTAATTAAAGATTTACCAATACCATGTATTTTGTACTGACGTAGATTTTTTTTTTTGGATATACATGTGGAAAAAAAATTCTGTGTTTTTGTTATGTTAAATGTAGCTTATGCTGAAGCATCATCAGGCAAGAAAAGCCAGAATTTTCTCTTACTTCCAATATGTAAATCTGGAGTCAATACTAATGCATGGTGACAGATCCTCAAGTTTTAGAATATGACACCAGTTCTCTGAAATAACTCCTGATGCATTGTTCTATCCTGTTTGATTATGGGAACTAAGTAAACGTTAAGCAGACCAGGAGGGAACAGGTCCTTGACTGTTCCTCATACTGAAGACACAAGTTCAGAAAGTTTGTATGTTGCTTATGTATCTTAAGAGCTTATTCATGAGTTGAATGTGGATTGACCTTACTAGCAAAAATGTTTCAGCACAAAACTGACGGCCTAGGCCTTCATGCTACTGTCTCCAATACTGCAGTGAGATAACTGTGACTTGTCCATTGAAAACCATTTTTAGAACCACATTTTCTAGTATTAAGACTGTATTATCCAACAATTTGAATTGCTTAAATAGTCATTCATATTTACATATAACTTTAAAACTAAGGAATGATAGCACAGCAGTGAGCTCTATCTCCTGCTCTCAATGTAGTGTTATAGAGGTTGTCTTATTTGCAAAGTTCTGCTTGGCATACAGTGATATAAATCTGACTTGAAAACTGACTCTCTGCTTCAGGTACAAGAAGGGCCAGAAACTGACTGCAGATGAGCACTTAAAGCTTTTACAAAAGGAGACAAAGCATACTTTGTTCATTCAGAAGGTGTGTGATAAAGATGCTGGCCTCTATGTTGTTCGGGCTAAAAATTTGAACGGCACTATCTCATCAAGTGCCATTCTCCACGTGAAAGGTAACAGGCCACCTATTACAAGAATAGATTGGATAATGCTGTGTGTCATCTATATTAGCATATCACTAATATACTGGCTATTCACAAAATAAGTACAATATTGACTGCACTGGACTTAATTCTCACATGCTAAGACAAGATTAAATTTATTTTCTTCTGCATCTTTCACAATCTGTACCAAACCACTTTTATGTCATACTCAATATATTGCTCATTTCTTTAATACCCGTATTATGTGTTTCTTTTCCTTTCTCATGGTGATGTTGAGATAAAGAAGTTACAAAGGTTTTCTAGAATTTGAGGCAGAGTTTTGCTTTCTAAAAATGTAGGCATTACAAAGCGTTGGAAACAGTTTTAATGATTATAGGTATTAAATGTCAAGAGACACCCAGGTGGAGTGCTGAGAACAACTTATATAATATACCTTTTTTGGGGAGAGAGTGTTGAAATATTTTTTAAATATTGAATATATTATTTTGAACTACATTTTTCTCATATACTTTAAAAAAACTTTCATTTGTAGGATAAAGCTTCTTAGTAAAGAAATTGTACCATTCGTGATTGCACTGGCAGAGATCAGATTTAGATCTGTCAAAGCCCAACAGTAGTTCCAATAGAGTTGTGATCGTTTGTGCCACAAAGATTTCACCCAGAATCATCAGGATTTGTGTAAGTGGCACGTAGCATACAGTAGACCAAAACCCCCAAATGTTTAAAAATTGAGATGTTCTAATGTATCTATCTGCTTAGGCAGGTGCTTGTGATACTTTGCCTTCTTCTGTAATTAAAGATATAAATATTTCTAATAATCCACTAAATTATTAGCATAAAACCAGAAAGATAGTAGTTTATGAAGTAAGCATTTGTGAATGTTTAAAAATTTTTAACATACTGATTTCAAACAAGTCAACCAAATTGGGGAGATACTTAAAAATGTATTCATATAACCTCATTTGTTTTATTTCCGTCAAATAGAATTCTCCTATAACTTCAAAGCAGTAAATTCAAACCAGGACTTTGTTCACCTACATACTGCATTTCATACTTCACAAAGACAACCACAATTATTTTTTTTTTTTTTTTTAATTAAAGTAGCAATTTGTTTAAGCATTTTATAACAACAACATAAAAGTGCCAGTGGAAGACTTCATTTATAAATCCTCAAATGTAACTTGACTTTTTAGCTCCAGTACTTCTTGTCTTTGTAGAGTAAAAACAATTGAAAAACAGCTACGTGATTTTTCCTGCATCTTTGATTTGCAACTTTTGTATTACAACTGTGTTACTGTGAAAAATTTATAGAGAGGAATTAGTTACTTTCTCTTGCATAATTTGCTGAAATGAAATATACCTTTTACTGTGTAGCATGCTATGAGCAGAATATATATTGCAAATTGCCAGGGGTCAGTGAGATTGAAGACTGACATTTAGATATTTTGGCCCAGTGACTGCAACTTTATTAAAATTCCTGTAACTTTGAAACAGGAGAAGTTATCAAGGGAATATAACCTCACAGCAATACGAGAGGGAGCAGGAGGAGGAGGTTGTGGGCAGATGGGGGAACCAATTAAATTCTAACTAAAATTGGTATTGCTCTTGATGAACAACTTTCTAAGTTCCATCATCTCCCAAAAATGTTGATTCATAATAATCCTCTCAGGTATAAAACTCAGTTATTTTCCTAAAGTGTACTTTCCATTTCACAATAAATCTAATTTTAATAATTAGTATGATTTTGAATGTTTCAATTTTCATAAAAGTAAAATTCAGTTTAGTGTTTTTATGCCCTTGTGATTTTATATATGGTTGTTATAAGTATACTTTCAGTGAGCAAGCTGACTTGCAGAAGTGATACATTAAGCAATATTGTGGTAAGAACAAACCAAAGTGCCACTCCTACTTGCTGTAAGGTTTTGCCTGCTGCAGAACTGCCAGTGCTTGATAACTTTATCCTGTTCATAACTAATTTTCCATTTGAAAATGAGTTTTCTATGTGACGCCTGCCCTTCAATACTCTATTTTTACTGAAAGTTGTCATAATTCAAAAATTAAAATTAATTATGGATGTTCTTTTAACTTGGTTTTTTGTTTTTCCATATAACTTTAAGTAATACTCAGGTCACTTTTAAAGTCATTTTTGCCTTCAATATTTAGACTGAGGAGTGAAAGCAGAGATGTTTTCTTTCTTCTTCTGCCTTGCCTCTGCCAGAATGAGGCCTTTAAATTAAGCATTAACTGTCATAAGCCTTGTGACAGAGAGAGTCGTTGTAGCTCTACAGATGCGGGGCTCAAAGCTGCATCTCTGTTTTGACTTTTGGATCCTTCATCTTGAAAACTATAGAATGTTCAGTGCTAGAATGGTCATTGTTCTTGTCCATTTTATATGGTCAGTACGCGAGTTCAGAGATATGCATCTGACCTTTTTGGTTGGAGGAGGGACATTTGTTGAGTAAAACAACTGTGAAGTGAGTCTCAGTCCTTCAGAGAGCAAGGCGAGAGCTATCATTCCACCCCTGCTTAGGAAAAATTGTCCCAAACTCACTTGTAGTTCTACCAAAGCAGGAGAGAAAGATGTGAACTTTTCATCATGTCATAGAGCAGGAATTGGAGGTAGCTTGGATCTAGACTTGTAGTTGGATCTTATTGCTTGCTTGCACTTACAGAAGGACTGCTTGCTGTTTATGATATTCAGCTCTACAAGTTATGGCAACAAAGGGACACAGAACTACTGGACAGGTGTACACAGATTGTACCTCCTGATTTACGTCCAGGCTCCTAGAGTATTACAAAGGAGCAGGCATGCAGACCTTTTCCCTCATACACATTTGCATTAAATCCATTAACTTCATTTAACCATCTTTAGAACAAGCAGGAGAGATGTCGGTTGCTTGCATTACCTGAGATTTGACAGCCAGAATACAAGGTCAGTTTACAAAATTGTGTAAGAGTAAGAGATGCAGCTTTGAATCCTAGTGGGATTTATTCTGTCTTTTTATTAATATTATTTAGAAGGTAACCAGTGATATAGCCTTTTATTGGAGTTTGGCTTACATTCCCAGTTCCCAGAATAACAAGGAGGACTCTAAGAGGGGAAGAGTTAAAAAGTAGCCTCAGAGAGAGAGCAAATTTTATTCCAGCATTTACAAATCTGTGCTGCAAATGCCTATGAACAAGCATATTCTGCCTTTAGTAAAATTCTGAGGATGTATCATGCTGCAACTGTCTAATTGAGTATACTTATGTTTTTTCCCCCCCAGCAGAAAAATATTTATCAATACAATGTTGATTGTGTTTCTTCTGAATTAGGGTTGAAAAAGTTCATGAAATCACTCTTGTTGGTAAAGTTTGTATTTTCAGTATCTATTTTTCTGTTTTTTCATCATATTTTGAAAGTACTATTGATAGTTCATGTAGTGAACAAGACATAAAAATAGTTTATCTCAATGGACGTTTTATTTGAGACTTGATTTGGTATTATATGCTCCAAGAAGTCTTTCCAGGTGAGGAAGCTTTATTGACAGGATGCCTCTGTAACTGTTCATTGCTATGATGTGGTGTTGAAACAGCACCTGTGCTCCATTTTATTGGCTGGAGAAGGATAATTTTACACCACTTGTATCTAGAAAGTCACTAAAGGAAAGCTGCCTTCTGCCCACAAAACTACAAAAGCAGAACAGCATTGAAATGCCACGCTTGGTGAGTTTAATACTAATTTTCCAGCTTGAACCTTAAATGTTTGTTGTAACTGACAAATTAGCCCAGATTTCAACATAGCCTCAAAGAGAAAAAGATGTCAAGGGTGTCAAGACAAAACAAAATTATTCCACTGGGGAGGGTAGATTAATGCAGAGTTCTTTGTACACCCTGATTAAAACTATATGGGTCTAAAGCTTACATGGAAGGTCCCTATATCTTACCTGTCATCCAGGGAAGCCAGCTGGCTTTCTAAGGAAAATGACCCTCTGTCTTGCTGTTCAGTTCAAAAGCAGCTGAAGTGGCTTACGATCTGCTCCTGTGCCAGTGCATCAACTTTCATTATTACTCAAATGTGTAATCTGTGAAAGGTAAGCTTCCTACTACTGGACTAAATCCCGGAATTGAGTTCCTATTTAAATGTTAGATAAGATCTTCCAAGTTTGACTAGTGAGAAGAGAGTGAGATTCAAATGAATCCAACTTTTAAAATCTAAGTGTGCTATTATTTTGAAAAGTACTTATAACATCCATGCTATTGCTATATAACAGACATTGTTTGTTACACTTTTCCTCTGAGAATTTGAATGTTTCTGTGCATTTTGGGTTAACAAAACTTGATTTTGTGAGTATGGTATTGCATCTACTTTAAAATGGGAATAGTTCTAAATACGCGGTTTCTAAGGGGTATGTGGATTCCAGCCACATTTTTAATTGCTGCAAGAAACAAGATTAAAAAAGGGGAGATTAGGGATACCAGCTACACAGCAGAATGCTGAAAGTCTCCTGGTTTTAATGTTTTGCTTTTTAAGCAAAGGTGTAATCAATGCTGATTGCTGCTGTGTTGGCAGTCTGGGTTTAAATACTCTTTATTTAAGGATTATAACGAATGCCCCCCAAAAATTGTAGGAAAATTCCTGCTGTTTTTTGTTCAGATAATCCTTAAAAAAAAATAAGAGTGACAGTGAGACAGTGACATAATCTCATGATACACTAATACTTCTCTGAAAAAAACCCACTCATTCTGTTTCAGCAGTAATTTCAACTTAATGTGTCTCCCCCCTTTTTTTAATAGTTCATGTTGTGCACATTTCACTTCCTCCTCCTTTTAATCACACTGTAGAAGCAGGGCATACATCTAGGTGTTTGTATTGTTCTGGTTCTGCTACTTTCTTGTTTTACAGTGCTGAGTTCCTCTCATCACAGTCACAGTTTTGAATCTATAGTTACTGCAAGACCCAAAATTATTTGCAACTTCCTGATTGCTCTCTTAAAGAGCAGCTATAAAGCTAAATCTTTCTAGTCTTACAACAAAAATATTATACTTAGGCATATTACTAACCTAGCCTCCCTTCCTCCTTCCCCATATGCAGACACCCATTAAGAAAGCAAGGGGTGAATGAGATTGCCTGAATACAAGATAGAGAGTTGCGTGAAGGGGTATTTACACATGGTGAATACATTGGGGGGGGGGAAGGGGGAAGGGATTAATTATTTTCATTTTTCAAAAGAAGCAGCCTGTCTGAGGGCCCAAGTATGAGTCAGTAGGCACAGGGAGAATGAGGCATTCCCCTGCTTGGCTTTGGATCAGATGTGGCTGGAGCTGCAACGGAGAAGTTGGCTTCCTCTCAAATGACTGGTAAGGTAGGCCTATTTCTGGACCTTTCTCTGGAGACTTTGCTGGGGTAAGCTAGTAATTTTTGTGTGTGTATATCTTTTGTGGCTTAGAGGAGCTTTGCCTTTAAAAATTATTGCTCACCCTTACTTTAATGAGGCTATGCCATGGTATTCAAGGAGACTGGAGCTCTGGACTATGGATATTTCAGATCAATTGGGTCATGAGACGCACTTGGTATTCCTTAGTAAAATTCCTTCTGATTATTGTTCAGAGATTTTGTCTCAGTCAAGCTACCAACACAAAGTGCAGTATCTTAATTTAGAGCAAAGCTGAGCAAATCCAAAATCTCTGAGCAGTATAGTGTGAATCTCAGTCTAGCCTAAATTTTTAGAGAAAATAGGGGAAAGTTCATAAACTTGCTAGTGTCACATTTGAAGACATCTGAGGTTGGAAATTAAGTGCCTAGACTAAATAGATTTAGAATAACCATGAAGCAAAGTAATGAAAAATGGCTGCTGAAAACAATTTGGATTGATCTGGTCCTGCCTGTGTGAGAGAGACTTGGGGCAGGAGTGAAAGCTGTGTGACAAAGCCAGATGTAGATGATTTCTCCACCTTTTGTTTTGTTCCAATCTGCTGAGTTTTCGCTGCTGGTTCTACTGGTTCCTACAAATAACTTATGTAATGTTTAATATTTGGCAAACTTTTTATCTGAAGTCATCAGAGTGGGATTTCAGTACCACTGACTACCTGAAAGTTGTTGTCAGAGGATAAACACTTCTTTTACAGCAGATTTTGTTTCCCTGTTGAGTTTTAGCCTGTGCCTTAAAGAGTTGTATTAACTGTCTCTTCATGGTTTTCTTTACACATACTTTTGCCTTTGCTCTCTAGAAACCAGTCATTTTAGTTTTTATGTTCTGCTGACTTACTGATACAAGATCAAGATGGGGTCTGATTGTTATCACCATTCCACTCAGTTTATTTTTTTAATTTATTTTTCATTTAAATGGTAAAAAAGTCCTGGTATGAGCTGCAGCCTGACTTCTCAAGGTAATATGAACCACACAAATAATGGAATTCAGCCAAAAATATTACAAGGAGTGGCTGATGACCCCTTAACATTTTCCACTGGAATACAAGCTAATCATGCACTGTTTGTGATTTGCCAGCTGCCTGCAATGAGGAGGCAAGGATGTAAGCTTGGTTCTCTTGCTTAAGTGAAGCTGCAGATCCCAAATTTCTGTGCTTCAGGTGCATGTAATGCAATGGCAGTGGCAGCTTGTGCATGCTAACTTTCAACAGCCAAGAACTGAATTGTTTGAGCTGCAGGACTGGCTAATAGAGAGCTTAGGTTAGCAGGGCTATGAGAAAGTACAACTCAACCTACTTCTGCTCTATATTATGGCCTAAGTCCTACAGTACATGAGAAATGTAAAAACAGCTAAGCTTGAAAGCTTATTGCAAGTAAGAGCTCACCTAAGTAGTGAATTTATTAATACAGTGGGTGAAAATGTCTGCCTCACCATGGTGACAGTCCCATATTTGGAAATGAACCAGGGGCTCAATATGTTTAGGTTTAGAAGGTGGACACCTTTGTGAGACATGTTGATTTTTGTTTCACGATAGCATAAAGAAATAATTTTCATCCTAAAACAGTGTAGTAATGCTGGCACAGTTGAAAGCAGTGTCAAGCTCTGTTATTTGTCATACATGTCAATACATTTCTGTTTCTGGGAAGGCCAGTGATTACTTCTGGTAAATATTATGGACACATGGTACAATTTATAGCAAAGAGGAATGCGAAGACATTCTTTATATGATAGGAATGCAAAATGTTCATTTTTGTTGTAATATATGTCTTTGTGTGTCCTTCTGTGTGTTAACATCCACTGCTTTGGATTCCTTGTGTCAACACTACTTAGTTGAGTTTTGAGGCAGTCTTTTTTACTGCGGCCCTGGAGGTGGAATATATGTGGAACCTCAAGTAGCAGTACAGTAGTCCAGTAAAACCACCTTTAAAGCTCATTAAGTTACATGTCACATGAAGCAATGCTTTGATTCAGTAAAAGCTGATGCTCATGACTAACATTTCTTCAAACAATTTTGATGGGTTAATTTGTATTGGCCAGGCCTTGTAGTGGCTCACGTGTCATCTGTCCTCCCACAGTGGGCATGAAGCCAGCACAAACTCAATCCCATGTGCTCTGGATATTGCAGCACAAATGCAGTTGCTAGCCTATCCTTGATCTGAATCAGATTAGTACTGGATGTTCTAGTAGTACATGGTTTCAGTATCAGTGATGGACAAAATAATGATCTTGATCAAAATGGTACAGAGGCTGCGTTCTGGCCTTCGTGATTGTTGCAAATATAGATCAATCTTGTTTTAGTTTTTTTCAATAACATTTTTTTGACTATAACAATAGGGAAAAAAGTGAAGAAAGATTGTGACAACAATTCACTAAATGCAAAAGTTTGCTCTCTTGACTTTGTCACTTTAAATTTGTGTGAAATATTTACATTTCCACTTTCACTGAAACACAATAATCCACATAGACTTGCCTACTACCTACACAAAGAATATGATTCTTTAGCATTACCATGGAACTAATATCACTATGTGAGTGCATGAAATTCTTGGGTGCTTAATATCCATGTGTTTCAAAAACTTTATATTGTATAAGTAAACAATGTCTGCCCACTGTCTTGCAAAGAAGTCATCCTGAGCTCTAGGCATCAATAAATACTCTCTTCATCATGCAATGTGGCGAACTTTATAATTATGAGAAAATAATTTTTTCTTTAGTTTCTTTAGGTTGTGCCTTTTAAAATACAGTGAATTTTTTTTTTTTCAGTACAAGGAATACAGCCAAACTTCATACATAAGTTTGGACATACAACTCTACAAGAAGGAGAAGATTTAATCCTGCATTGCACTATACATGGAAAGCCCAAACCAGATGTCTGCTGGATGAAGGATGATATCCAAGTGGTATCTGGAGACATCAGCGTATGTTTTAATGTTCATGAAACATTTATTGGGAGAAAGATAATATATTTTGGTTTATGCTACTAATGATGTCCTATGTATGCTCTGTTGTTTTACAGATTGAGAAATTAGGAGATACCTATTACCTTTTAAAAAGAAATGTAGTCCTTGCTGATACTGGGAAATATATGTGTGTTGCCAGGAATGAAATTGGAAAGGCACACTGTTCTGCTTTCGTAACAGTGATAGGTAATTCATCCTACCAGCTGTGTGTTTTTAGGCATGTTGTTGCCATATTAAATGAGCACCTTGTTTCCACTTACTAATGTACATATTTTATTTCAGGGAAAAATAAAACCCCAGAAATTTCTACTGTAACTCAGGCTAAATCAGAATGGGAAGATGGCTACTTTTCAGAAGAAGTGAATGTCACCACAGCTGAGCTAGTACAAGCCCATACCACACATTGTGTGCAAGATCAAAGGCTGGTGGCTAAACATCTCCCAGTAAGGTAACTTGCAGTTTATTCTGTGTTACACCTGGTAATACTTCAATAGCTGTAAGGACCTTAATTTACAAAGCAAACATCAAACAATTTTCCTAGTCTTATGAATTTTTTCATAACGTAAATGAAGTGCATAATTTGTGATTGCCTTTTACACTTTATTCTTCATCAGAAGATATGCAACTCTGTTAGATGAAAGATCTTGTAATACAGTAGAAAATGAACGTTATGCAATAAGATGAATGATGCAAAATAATTTTTTTCAAATCTAGGTATCTTAATTTAGATATTAATGTAAGATTGAACAGCTAAAAGAAACGAAGTATTTCAGGAGTTCAAGCTAATAGAACCACATGAACATGAAGTTTCAATAACAGACTATGTAAACAAAGTTTTATACTTTCTACTAAGTATCTTATTTAGAAGAATAAGTAACAGTCCTAATAGCACAGGGACAGTCATTGTTCATTAATTGATTAAAGATGAAAAAACTCCCACTGTGCAATCTCAGACAATTACATGAGATACCTGAAGTTGATAGTCATTGTGGTGACTTCTTGCACAAGGTTAAATCTTGCCTTCTGAATTTAGACTCTGAGAGCCTACTGAAGGTCATGGTGCTACAACTGCCTGTCTTTTGAGTAGTGTATTCAGGGATGAGAGAGTTTTTATATCCTGTGACTGTTACTAATCTGGTTTACTCTACTCTTAGTTCATCATTTCACTGGAAGCATCAGATAAGATGAGGTGATGTAGGTGGGGGTTAGGAAAAACTTGTGCACAAAAAAATTAGACTTGTCATCAGAGGTTTTCAGCAGAAAATACCTAAACAAATCAATTAATAATGTTTATTATACAACTCTGAAATTGGTAAGACTGGTTCATGGAAAAAAGCTGTTTTCATGATACAGTAAAACAGCTTTCTTTCTAGAAAGTATGTGGATCAATGTAATGCAGAGGAGGCTCCAGGATTTAAAGAAGTGGTGGTTAATATGGCCTGGAAAAGCGGTTGAGAATTTGAGGTATTGCTGTCAGGCTAGTCTTTCGCAGTCTGCTCAAGGTGTTAAGTCTGTACTGGTCACATGAAGATGCATTTGTTGGCTAAAAGTGTCTGAGTATTTTCTGAACTTTTCAAACATAGTGAATTCTATGACAAAAAGCCATAGAAAAAAGAAAGAACAGTGTTCTTTTGTCTTTAAGTTCCTGATGTTTGTCTATCTAGGCATAGAGCAATATGTAAAAGGAAAGGAAAATTATTGCATATGTTGATTCAAAAGCTGTTCTCATTTCATCAAGAGCTGCCTGCACACTTTCCCTCATGTGCAGCTGATCAAGCATTAATCCCATATATTTTGTTCACTTTTTTTTCTGGATGGCTGTGAGATGACAGATATTCCAAAGCAAAAAAAAATAAAACAAACAAACAAACAAAAAAAAAACCAACCCCAAAAAATCAAACGCAAGATCATGTTAATTTTACTTAGGGCATATAGAGAATTCGGTATGATTAAAACAAAAAAATCATACAGAAAGGTGAAATTTCTCCTCATTTTTCTCATTCTTCTGTTCTTTATAACTAAAGTGCCCTCTGGTTATTTGTTATTGTTAGTAAGATGAGTTTAAGGATATTTTATGTTCTGTCTAAAATCACTGTTTGTTTGATCTCTAACCTCGTATTGTCTCAAGACCATACAGAACATTCTATACCAACCGCTACAGTGTTGCTTATGAAAGGGAATGCTGTAGCTGCCACCATTAAAAATATTAACTGATCTTTTTGAACAGGTTTAAAGAGAAACTCTGGCTTCAAGGAGTGTATCTTGAACTTGAGAGGCCACAAGAGATTCGCTTCAATTTGGAACATGATCCTGTTCTTCCCCTGCCTTCTGCAGAGGATCAGAAAATGGACTGAACTGCATGATGCAGGGTGTTCATGTTGTTTGCTGTGTCCTTTAGTAGATATTGGCCATGTGTGAGAAGATGAATCTTTGAGTGCTCTTCAATTTATATCTAGGTAATAATTTGTATTTGATTTCTTTATAAATAAATCATTAATAAAATTCAGCTGTGCATACTGTTTATTAGATGGTGATTTCTAATTTTTTGCAGTTGTGTTCTTCTTTGTTGGACAAATATAACAGAAGAAAAAGATGGAAAAAAGAGACACTAGCCTTTAAAATTACACATCTCCTTGGTGATTCATCAGTACCCACTGTTTTATTCTTCTACAAATTTCATCAATGCCATCAGTTCCATCAGTAGTTCTTCCTACTAGCTTATATAGAGAATTCAGACACAAACAAATGAGGACTTAAAACCGAATGAGTTTAGAACTACAGAATTCTCTGGTTTATTAAATACAGTGTTGATTACCTTATTTCTAACAGCTTTGAGACATTTTGAGGTGACTGGGCACCACTATTATTAGTGGTTACTAATAATAGCAAACTTTGTCTAATGCATGCTTAGTACCAAGAATGTCTTCAGGGAAGAGAGAGTCTCTTTAAGGTAGCATAATGGAGAATTCTTCTATACTTTCTGCTTTCCCAATGATAGAGTTCCTCGACCCACAGCATCCATTCAGAATATAGAGAAAACATGAACTGAAATGGAATGTTTTGGACTATAGTGCAGTCATTAGCGTGATGAAATTTTTGTCTCCATCTCTTGAATTCAGAGTCTAGGTGTCTTTTTCACTTCACAGCCATTTTAGATGGCTGTTTGACTGACACAATAACTAACGGAACATCCAGTTAGACTACGATAACTTCTTAAGCTCGATTCTTCTGATTCAGATTTACAAAGTCCTATCTAACTAATGATTCATATGCTACTCTGACTTGTGCTTCAGTGCACTGAATGGTGTGGATTGGCCAATACCACAGGTACATGTGTATTGTGCAATTGTCTATTGTCTAATGTTTTGTCATTCTTTATATGAACACTAATTAGGCCTGCACTGGGTTTGTATACCAGAGCAATGCACTCACACTTCTCACAGACAGCAGATAGGGGTTTAAGCAGTGCGGCATCTGTGTGCTTCATCCAGGCAGTTGTCATCTGTGCAAAACTGGGACTGAAATAGCATTTTTAAGAGTTGCTTAAATCATAATGCCAAAAACATTAAACATTTGTCTCCAACAAGATGCAGGTTGGCTGGTAGAAACTTAAATTTGCCTCCAAATTAAAGTACAGGCATAGAGAGGAAATGAGCTGGAAAAAATATCATGTACATGTCTTCACCTGATCACATAAATCACTTGCTTGACATTATGGAAAAGTCAATGGCATCCTGCCCACCAAAAAGTCACAAGGCTGTGTATATATGCACATAAATATAGTAGCTGAGGACTGAGGTTCTTGCTTCGCTTATTTACCCTGTATCTGTCACAAACCACTTTTCCCAAAACGGAATGGAGACAAATATCAAACATCTTGTGGATCCCATAGAATTACCTTTCCGATGACTAAGCTTCTCCTTTCAACATGTTGTTTAGATTTAAAGATTTTACAGAAAATACTGTATTTTTAACTGCAGTCGCACTTAGAGGACTGACAAAGTATATATCAGACATCCCCCTCCAAAAATTTTAAAAACCCTACAATGTATGTTCTTGTATGAGCTGGAATCTGTAAGTATGGCATATAAGGTTTCCTATTTAAAAGTCTATTCTGTAAAAATTAATGTGCAGAAGATCATTGCCTGCTGATCTTGATTCCTCAGCAAATTTAAGGCATTGGGTTCTTCTTACTTTTTCTCTTGATTGTCAGCCTGTAAGAAAACTTAACTTTAATATTTGATGTGGAATTTTTTCCCTCCTTGATTCACAAAATATGACTTGACTTAAAAAAAACAAAACTTAATGCTTTTCTAAATAATAGAAGGCAAAATAGAAATCTGTATATTTGTTCTTAACTATGGTTTTCTTACGAAATAGTAGAAAGTGGTGTCTATAAACAAAAAAACCAGCAACCTTCTTTTTGCCAATGAGGAGTACAGCTTCAAGTGTTCCTAGGGAATGGATCCATTATGGAAAACAGTGAGTTGCTTATTTCTTTTCATTTTATAAATCGTAGATGCCCATGAATTCATTAAAAGGTCTGCAAAATTTGTCAGGATGTATGTATCTATCAAATTCCAAGAACAATCTTGATGTTAGTTAAAATTTGTCCCCAGTATTATGATAATTATTATTTTGTGAAAGGAAGTAGACCAGTTAGTAGATATATTCTTTATGCAGGGTCCAGGCTTTGTTAGTATGGCCCTGCTGTCTAAGGTGCGGTGCTGAGTAAATAATGTTTTTATTCCTCCTTTATTCCACTTATGTAAATGTGCAGGGTGATGTATAAAGAAGTAATATACAAGGTAGACTTGGGAGAAGGGATATCTGTAAAGCTCCTCCTTAGATATTTCGAAGGATATGATATGAGTAACAACTATTAACAATGAACCCTGATAACTATTCCGTACTCATTCACGTCTAGTCACAGTTGCCAGTAAGTTGTTAATGTGAAATAGTTAAAATAGTTTCAAAAATTGCTTAGTGTCTTATATATCATTTCTGCTATGGGAGCAACTGATAGTGCCTTCCTCAGTAATAAGTCAAACAATTTTTTGCAAGGAAGTTCTAGTTTGTGTTGAAAAAGATTAATATATCTTGCATAATCAGTTAAAATAGGCTAAGAGATGTTAAAGCTTTACAGAAACCAGCTGCACCACACAAACATTCTTGTTACTATGATGCATTTTATAGCTTTTATTTAAGGTCTCATTGCAAAGTACCGTTTATAGCATTTGCAGGGCAAGGGGAGTTGACAAAGGTGGTGGAAATGCGTTTTGATTTCAGGTCAGGATTTAACAGGTAAGAGAAGAATTTTTTTAGTTATTTTGAAGTTTAAAGAAAGAAGGTGGGCGGGAGGAGGGAAAGCAATTTTTTTTTTTCAAATGTAGACTTTAGAAAACTGGAAATTCATCAAGGATATAATGTCTAAATACTTTTTTTGGTTGTGTTTTTTCAGTTCTATAAGGATTTAGGACAGCATCTTATCAGTGAGAAGTTTTATTTAAAGTGACCGAATTATTTATTTCGTTACTCCCTTGGTTCTGAATATTTGGTTTGGGGGGCAGAGTGAAATGAAAATAGTCTATGAAAAGAAATACAACAGACATTGTATAGGAAAGAACAGGAAAAGAAAGAAGGGAGTGAAGCAAAATATAAGTGGAGAAGGAAACAGGAAAGATACTTATTTTTTTTTTGAAGTTTGTAAATTTGCATGTGTAGATAGATTAAGCAACCAGGAAAGAAAGCAGGGTTTATGCCATATTGTCTGTGCAGGTACAACACATAGTACACTACTACTGTTTGACAAATACTGAAGAAAAAGAAAGGTTGTGGGTTTTTTAAAAAACAAATTAGGAAATTCCACTCCAAAAAAAGCACATTGAAAACTTGCCTAAGTGGCAGTTTGAAGCTTTCAGTGTTCAAGTAAGAATGAATTTGTCTTTATGCTTTAAAGTCTTCAGCTTTCAAGACATCTTCCTGTGGGCCTACTAATTGTTCCTTTTGTGCAGCTCCACTCATCAAGTCAATAGGATTACTGGAATTAATCAAAGTGAATCTCATACAAAGAGGTTGCTGGTATGCACACCACAATGTTTTATTGTGATGAAGTTTACCTGCTATTTCTTAGCTGTATTGTTGGCCTACAATGTATAATACATATACTACAGTAGCATTGGCAATATATAGTTCATGCTTCAAACAGTAGCAGACTGAAGCAAATGTTGAAGTTTTCATAACTGTCCTGAATCTGTAAGTCTGCCTGAAAAAAAGTCTTTGTCATTATCTGGATCTGACTTATTTTTGGTCCCAGAAGAAAGAAATAATGTTGTTTTTAACAGCAGTGTCCTTGCTACACAATACTAAGACTAAAGTCTTATTGCTTTTTATTGTGGATATACTATGTTGCACTAAACATGTCAAAATCACACTGGGTTGATATTTTAAAAATATATTTGTTGTACATATTTAAATGAAGCATATTTTTTCCTTGTAACTTTATAATTTTGTTGTCAATTGTTAACTTGACTGAAATAGAAAAATTCCAACTTCTGACCATCTCATAACTTCAAAAGTGACAGTCTGTGCATTTCTGTCATTTATAAATTATCATGAGTTCATAAATTTGTTTGGTGTTTGACTTAGACATGGTCATCAAGCTGGCTGCATTTATTAATCCTGTACTTTTACTCCAAGTTTGATTTTTCACTAAATATTTAAATGTTCAACTACAGAGAAAAATGGCCATCTGCTAATTTGCAAGTCTCTATTTAGGATCGGAAATTAAATGCCCATTGCACAGATTTCTTTGGACATTTTGAGTCTTCTAGTAGAAACTAACTTCTCCTTCCCACTAATGTGTAAAGTTGCATTCGTTATCGTAGTAAGTCTTATACAGAGAGATTAGGCGCTCTGATATCTCCTTGTGACACAAAGTATAAAATAAGCCATAGTACTCTGACTTTCTGTGAAATTCCAGATAGTACCAATGTAGAGACTATTCTTTCAGTTTCTGTTGCTTCTGTTACTGCTGCAAGCCAAGGGTAGCCACAAAGTTGAAACCTCATGGGATGGGTAAATTAAAGGGCAGATCAAATTTCCGAAGCAATTTTATGAGATCACAGCAATATGTCCTTTCTTGTTTCTTTCGGATCTGCAACTTCTAATATAATACCCCCTTCCAGGAATCATAGTAGTGGCATTTTCTCTCCTTGGCATTTTCTGGAGCCTCCTGCTGGAGATTTCCTTCAGATTTTTTTCAAATAAAAATGCAGCTGATAGTACAAAACTCCAGCCTGTGTTTACTTCTTTGGGTATCCTCAGAGTGATACTTTTCAATGTGGATCTTGGTAACAGCAGACTGAAGTCCTCCGTTTACCATAACAGCTGAGCACATGCTTGACTTTAAGCACATTAATAGTCTTATAAGCCAGGCATGTGCTTTACAAGTTTGGTAGATATGCATTATATATATTCCACTTCATAAGACAGGAAAAGGATTTCTGAATAAGAAGGCAACAAAAAAAACAGGCAGATGTGTTGTTGCAAAACATGTCCCATTCCAGCTATCGACAAGTGTAGTTTTCTAACTCTGACCTCTATTTTGGAGGCAACTAATCTAATGGTACAATTAGCTGCACAGAGTGATGAAGCCGAGCTAGTGGACGTTCACAAGCTAATATGTTAGTCTGTGGATGATTAACTCTGTGGTCTGCACAAGGCTTCCACAGGTCTAGAAAAAAAGCAGACTTTATATCTGCTTTTTTTAGAAATTACTGTAGTTGTCTGTCTTAATTTACTTTCACAAAATTTATATTTCTGCACTTTGTATGCCATTGTTTGGTGAGCTTAACTGCTTGGAACATCCAACAAAAAATTGTCAAAGCAACAAAAATACTCAACAAAGCACCAAATCTATATATTATCAAATACAATTTTAGAATACAAAGTTATGGAAAAAAAATAATTTAAACGATGTATTCTAGTAGCATGCAGCCACATGTCTGAGCTCAGCTTACTTATTTAGTCTGGTGATTGACAGATGCATTTGGTAGCTTCTTGGATGTTTTATAATGAAAGAAAGTAAGGCTGAATCTCACTGATATAACTACTGCTGATTTGTCTGTATCCTCTGTTGAAACACTTCAATATTATTTTCTTTGCCTTGTGCTTACAACTTAGGAAATTTGCAGTGGCTTGTAAACTGTGCATTATAAACCATATTGAATTATAAATCAAGATCTTTGGAACAGATGATGTTTCCTCGGTGAATCCCTTTTGTGCTTCCAAAATTAGCATTGTCAATCAAACCAACAGGTGGTGTATGGTTGCACAGAGTGGATCCCCTCTCACAAGATACTTTCTTTTAGGAAACCAATCAGAACTGGCACTGACATGATGAGGCAGACCTGTCAGCAGAGCTGGGGTATATAAAGCAAAACAACTATGTTAGCACTTCTGAGCAGTCGTGCATTCCCCGCCTCGCCTCGGGTGTAGGGATTGCAAAAAAACAAAACTACACTGTCAAGACTGTGTAGTTTTGTTTTTATGGTTAGAGGCTCAACAATTCTCATGCTGGGATTGTCTAAAAAATCTTACTGTGGATAAGGACGTCGTTCAAGAAGATTTCGTTGGGCTTAGCCCACTCTTACAGGCACTTTGAGAGATCAGGTTAGTACCATCTTTCTGCTAGTGTAATAAGTATTTTATCAGTCATTAATAATCGTGATATGATCTATTCTTTATAAATTTGCTCACGGGGGATATAGATTTCAGAGTATAGACATGGAGCGCTTAAGTTCTCTGGCTAGATTATGTCTTAAATTTCTGGAAGTAAATTTTGATAACACTCAGCAAAAAGTTTTTCCAGTATATTTATTGTTGAAGACTATATCAATTTAAATTTGAAAAATGCATGGAAACATCTGCTTAACTTAAAAACTCCTTTCTGTTGGGAGTGTTCAAGGTTATGCTACTGAGAGATAAACTGAGAAGCTCCAAGAATAGCTCTGATAAAATGCATATGGTATCAGCTAAGCGCTGATGACTTTTTAAGGGAATCAACTGCTAAGGTATCAGTTACATGGCAGCTCTGGAACACTTGTCTGCTGTCATTCATAGCTGGGAAGGTTATTTCTGGAACATGACATTTCAGATGCATACTTTCAATTCTAATTCTAAAAAGCCTTATAAGATCAGATCTTCACTGAAATTTATCTAGACAATGAAATATATAAACTTTGTGTGAACTCAAAGGCAATTCTACTTAATTACATGATTTCCAATCTATTCTGGAGTCAGGAAATTACATATATATAAGCTTTCATAATGTTTAATTATATTGTGGGATTATTTCCATATACTTTAGCTGAGTTTCAAAACTTAGTTATAACTGAAGTAGATCTTAGTGAATTGCATGTGATAGATATTTGTCTTCATCCTACTTTCAGAAAACTAGCGTTCCGTTACAATGAAATGCTGGTCATTTCTTTTTAATTTGAACTCATTTTCCTCTACCCTCAAAGCCGAAAAGCTTCGGTAAAAGGCTATTCCTCTGTCAACTGAAACACGTGTCTGGATAACCACTAAAGGCGAAAGAAAAGCAGCTGAAAATTCCAGTACAATATCCAGTTCTGGCCTTACGCACCTATTGTATGTAGGCATCAGGCACTGCTTTAATTGAAGAAACTAATGTAATGAAGAATTTTCACCCCCTTGAAAGGTGGCATAAATTTGTCTCAGAGGGAAAAAAAACTTTACTTTCTTGTTATTTTTTAAGTTAAGCCTGGGACTGCCACAAAGCCATGCACAAAACTAAAGTAATCAATAGTAAATGTGTAAGATTGACTTGAGAAGATTGTGGGGTTAGCTCTTGTTTAGTAAGACATGATATACTCTGAGGGGAATTTTTTTAATGAGAAAAATTATAACTTAATAGATGTGTGATGCTGTTAAGGAGATACTAAATCTATTTCAAAAACCTGCACCATTCAACACCAGTAAATAAATATGTTAATGCAAATATAAGATACTCCTGATACAGAAGCTTATCTAATGGCAGTGTGCTATTTCAAAGTAGGATCTTGTGGCATAGGGAGAGAAAGCAAACTATTTTTCTTTCAGATTTCACATGGATCTGCAGTTGTTCAAACCATCAGTGTCAGTGGCTACCTTATATCCTAGCTCACATTTCGAAGGTGGCTGTTTTCTCGTATTCAAAATTCCACTGAGATACTCTCTAAGAAAGAGTAGAATTTTATCTGCATCTTTAATGCCAGTATGCTTCTGTGTAAAAAGAAAATTATTCACTACTTACAGGCTGCTTTTAAAATAGCCCCTGGATTATCTTTTTTTAATTATTAAAAGCCAAATAGATTATAGACCTTCACATCTTCTTCAGTTGCTACTGAATGACCTAGTTGTCTTTCCACTGGAGAATATGAATGCTTTGCACTAACAAAATCTTTTCAGGTCATTCAAAAAAATTTTAGGTGGAGATTATTTTCTCTTTAGACAAAGGAGCTTAATGGACAAATAGAGGCTAGATGACCTGCACAAGGTCATGCAATGAGTCAAGCAGAACTTTGTCTCCTGCTGCATACTTGTAATGCCAAATCACAGCTTTACTAAATATAACAGTTTTACAATCAGCTCAGCCAACTGTGCCCTAAAAGTAATATGCTATACAACTTTGTCAAAACCTACAGTTTTCACATTTTACCAGGTCAACATGATTTAAAACTGAGAAGAGTAAATAGTTATGAAAACAATTATAAATATTCTTAAAATCTAGCAAGAAGGATGTGTGTATAATACAAATGTCACCATTGATATCTAATTATGTTTTTGTTGCTTTCAGAGTGCCTGTAAAGATGACGACAAAAGCACCAACGTTTACGCAGCCATTACAAAGTGTTGTGGCACTGGAGGGTAGTGCCGCAACCTTTGAGGCTCATATTAGTGGTAAGGTTTTGATTCATTCTTGCAAGACTGATTATTTCTGGTGATTTTTATGCTCAGACAACAATAACACTTTCTGTAGATTTTAATCCGATCTGAATGGGTAAAGATCAGTGTTGAAATGTGAATTTATTTCCACATCATACAGTACCGATCCGCACTGTGGGGTGCTGTTGGATATCCACAAACATATTGCATAAGGTTACAAGGCTTCCCAGGCAACAGCCAGTCATCCTGCCAATGAAACTGGTGTCTAATTCTCATGTATGTTAGAATCATCAAAACTGGGGGGAAATAGCATGAAAAGTATACAGATAAAAAAACCATACTGTGCTAACATAATCAGGGAACTTCATATGGGTGCAGAGGGAATAATCTTGTTTAGATGATGATCAGACAGAATGAGGAGTCAAGGTGCAAAATCAAGGCATATGATAGTTCTTCATTGACCTAGTGCTAAGCCTTACTCTGGTTAAGGCATATTTCTACCTTCTGTGCCCTTGAGTTTACTTGATTCCAGAGTTCTGGCAGGGGGATTAAAATCACAAAATCTAGGTCCACTGAAGAGAGTAGAAGACCCTCATTTGCTAGATAGTAGACGTCTATGGTGATCATGATGGTAGTACAAGACTACATTAATATAATTCATTCATGTAATTTAAAGATGCCACGTAATTTTAAAGTATAGTTCATTTTGCCAGTCTACACACTACTAAAGCACCCTGTCTTGTGCAAAATCCCATGCAAACCCCAGAGATAACTTTACCAGATAACCAACACCCTGTTCTAAGAGTGCCTCTGACCTCAGCAATGAGCAAGGAGAAATGACATGTGTTCCTGCTGATGGATTTATATTGTCTTACAGGCATTAGCAATGTGATGGTCCACATACCGTAAAACACTACCCAGATTCTCTGTGACAGGTGCAAACACATGATCTGTCCAGTTATAGAGATCTCTGACATCTATGGTCCCCTGTGGTTCATTCCTTGGCCCCTTTGGATAACACTGACTCTTACAAGGTTCACACAAGGTGTTTGAACACGTCCTGTAGTCTACATCCATGATATTTTTTTCATGCCTTATTCTGTTGTTTGACCCTCTGCTCTTTGGTTAATTACCCTATCCTCCTCTTATCTGTACACTGTAAATCGTCTGTGAAAATTTTCTTTCCACTGATTATTACAATACTTATTATTATTATGAATACAGAAATAGATCATCAGAACAAGTTAGGATGCTAATATTATGGCTCAATGTGTAATTTTGGCTATTTTCATTTGTATGAGATCATGGAGTACTTGGGAGGGGAACTTGATTTCTTACTAAGAGGAGATACAGCGGCTTTTCTAATAGCATATGCCATGTTTGTATTTTAGTCCCAAATATCATGTGAGGCAATCACCTGTTAGCTTTTATTCACATTGTGGCATTCTGGAATATCTTTCCTGCCCCAAAACCATCCCACCGACATTGACAGATCTAACAGTGGCTTGGCATTTAGTTTTCTTAATGCATAAAAAATATGAAAGTTTCATTTCTTGAACTAATTGCATAAATAGTTGACTATATAGCTTTATTTTGCTACATTGTCTGCCCCTCCTATCTGTCATAAATCATTTTGAATTTGAAATTCAGGCTTTCTGTTTATCTCTGATAATACAGCTTTTTTTTTATATGCAAGTATTAATACAGAGCTACATTTCGAATGTGAAGAGTCCAGTTAATCTAAGAGTACTAAGAAGAGCTTAGTAACCACCTGAGATGCAAGTTTTCAATCTGTAAACAGAAAAAAATGAATTGTACTGTTGTATCAGACTGTGAATTAAGTGCCACATCACAAAGGTTTGATACAAAAATACCCAGTACATCCCTCTGCTCAGAAAGCGCAGAACACGCAAATCCTGTGATTAAAAGCAGTAAATGCCAGAGCAGCGAGGACATCATCACAGGGGGAGCCCTACTGGGTGAGCAGTGACTGAGGGGACATGAGACAGCACGTCACTGCCAAGAAAGTCTGTGGTGCCGCTGGCATTAGAACAGTACCCATGCTCATGTCTCCACAGTACTGATCAAGTACTGAATTTTTTCATAAATAACTAACCTGTACTCTGCTTAACTTTCTTTGAACCAGTATTTTCAGGTATCACCCAATGCAAGCCAGCCTTTACACCCTGCATATTGTTCAAAGTAGGACGTAGATTGTACACGGGTTGGCAGTTCCTGTCACTCACGTCATTGTCAGGACATTCTCATTCAACTCAATTACTAAGCAGTGAAGCCGAGGAACTTCAGGTTCATTTTGCTCTTTTTGGCAATAAAGCTTGATAAAACTCAAGGACAGTTTTAAAATGAAAAAGAATCTCCTAATAATTAATACTCAAATCAGTGCAATTTGGCATGTATAAAAATAAGTCCTTACTCCATATACTTCAGGAAAAAATGTTTGTAGTCTGAGGTAGATCTTACCTTTAGCTCTGTGGTATGGAACTACCAGAATACTAGTAAATTTGTGAAGCTGAATTTCTTTTTAATATGAATTTGGGTTCAGATTTTCAAAATGAGTTCTAACTTTGGATCCCTTGAACAAACCAGTTTAAGATATTAAAATAGACTCCATTTAAAAAAATGTGGGCCTTGTTCGGCCTACCACACCCTACACACCACACAAACCCTTGTGTTTACTAATCATGCTGCGCCAAGAAAATGAAATATTTTGGTAATGTTTCAACAAATTCTCTATTGACAGCATGATTTTTGGTTGCCTGGCTTAAAACATTTTAAAAGTGATTTGCATAAATGTTAAAGAGACATAGCTCAGGATGAAATCAGTGGAATCTGCTGGATGCTCTGTATTTGTGGTGATAATGCCCAAGTTGTCCTATACCAGTAGTACAAAATTCAATTATATCTGCCCCATCAGGGCTGTTTGATAACTTCCATCTATGAAATTAACAATGCTTAAATGTCTTTTGCCCTCTTGATTTCTAATCCTCTCTAAAACTGGCCTCATTCTTTTTCTCTCTGTGTGTTACTATTTTGCATATATCTAAAAATCCGTTTTTCAACTATGAGTAAAATTTAAAACTTTCCTAACTGAGTCTGGTGGGACTGCAAACAACCAGTAAAAGCTTCAATCTATGTACCTCCTCTTTCATTTTAGTCTCACAGAGCCATATTCCTGGCACATTAAACCCCTAAATAATTAAATTAGTTTATAGAAGGGATACTCTAGAAAGGCAGAAGAATTCTGTGGTCTTGGGGTTTTCCAGATCACAGAGAATGCAACTGGGAAAATTAGAGCAGCTGTAGGAAGCACAGTCTCAGATGTCATTCCTGAGCCCCTGTGCAGTGCAATTGCTGATCTGGCTTGAGTGGAGAAGCACATGAAGTAAATTTGCAGAGATTTTCATTTTGGAGAAATGGTGTCCTAGGACTACAAAAAGACTTTGAGCTAGAACTGTCTCCTTAAATTAGCTATTCTGCTTATGTGACTTTTATAAAAATTTTACCTGTTCCTCAAATGGATTTTAGTTGCTCAATGAAGTTGGCCGAGTAGAACATTAGGAAGAGAATTTCCATTAGGAATCTAAAGTCACCCTTTAAAGCTAAAAAAGCCAGCTCTAGTTATAGATTAAATTCTTCTAACCAGAAAGGTCTTACTCATGATCCTGACAACTAAAGAATAATATATTTGAAGAACAGAAGATCAGCTGATTCCAGCTGACTGCTTTCCACCAAACTCAAACAGAAGTCAATCCAGAAAAAAGAAACAAAACCCCAAAACATTAATAGTGCTTGATGTTGATGTCTACAACAATGATTTTTTCTAAAATCATTTAGTGTTGGGAAAACTACTTAACTTGGCTGGAAGTTGTGATTTTTACTTTTTCTCCAAACTATTGAGGTGGAAAATTTTGTTAACAATACTACTATGATACTAGCAAATAAATGAAAAAAAAAATACCTCACATGCATCAATTCATCCCCCTCATAATTTTGAACTTTTATTCCTCAACAGGACTGTAAAACACTACAGTCCACTCATTATTCAACCGATTCCCTAAATGCAGTAGCCTGTACAGTTGTCTTACTCCTCTGTATATTTTAAACACCTTTCTAAAAAGGAAATTCCTTTACCACTGTGTCACTGGACATATAATCACAGGCCTGTGCCTCTGCCTTTACACTTCACTATAATTGTAACTAGCAAGTGTTATAGTGATTTTGGATATCTGGCATCTCATAACATCTTACTCTCCTTCTGTCATCCTTTTTTTATTTAGGTTTCCCAGTTCCTGAGGTGAGCTGGTATCGGGATGGCCAGGTTCTCTCTGCTGCAACTCTGCCCGGTGTGCAGATCTCGTTTAGTGATGGCCGCGCTAAACTGGTGATCCCCACCGTGACAGAAGCAAACAGTGGAAGATACACCGTACAAGCCACCAATGGATCTGGGCAAGCAACTAGTACTGCTGAGCTGCTTGTCACAGGTATCAAACAGCTAAAGAAAGGCACCTCTCACTGCTGGCAATGGGAGAAACTGAGCGATAGCAGAAGTGTCACAGATAATGAAAAAAGTTTGGATTTGAAGTAAATTTAAAGCAAAGAAATAGCAAAACAAATTCTTTTTCCTAAGGCAGTCTAGAATTCAGCATATATTCTCCCCAGTAATTTCTAACAGTGTCCTTTACATCTTAACTGTGTAAAGTTTAATCTTGTTCTTATAAACTCTTAATGATAATTGCAAACTTCTGGGTTAGCCCTGTATACTTCTGCTGATCTGTTGCACTGGCTAGATTCAAGCTACACATAAAAAAAGGATAAAGTGCTACAGGATGGATCCTTTAATGATATTTAATGATGTAAATGATATTTAAGAAAGTAACTCTCATAAAAGGCCACACCCAAGAGACTGCACTTACTAGCTTTGCATATAATCAATGTATCTCTAATTGTAGAAACATTTGCAATCATGGACATAATCAGAAATATCAGAAATTTTAAACACATGAGAAAAGTTATGGGTATTTGCATTTAGCAAATCATCTCTTAATGTTTTGAATGAGAACATAATACCATCTGTGAGAACTATGCAAAAGAGAAATAGACCTTGTGCACTTCTAGTAATGAAAATATCCAGCCCTTACAGTTCTTTTTAACTGACATGATTTTTATTCTATTTATTTCTTCAATAAAACTGTAGCTGGAACAGCACCACCAAACTTCTCACAACGACTACAAAGCATGACTGCGAGACAAGGAAGTCAAGTTCGACTTGACGTGAGAGTGACTGGAATCCCTACACCTGTGGTGAAGTTCTATCGGGATGGAGTAGAAATCCAAAGCTCCCCCGATTTTCAAATTTTACAAGAAGGAGACCTTTACAGCTTAATAATTGCAGAAGCATATCCTGAAGACTCCGGTACCTATTCAGTAAATGCCACAAATAATGTGGGACGGGCTACTTCAACAGCTGAATTGCTAATTCAAGGTAACAGAGATGAAGTTGCAAGCCATGAAAATAAGAGAGCATTCATTGTCGTAATGGTACAATACACACCACTTCTCAAAGTTATATCAATAGGTTAATTTATAACTTCTTTCTCAAGGGTTATTAGCTTACTGTGAAAAAATAGTGTTGGTGAAATTTACCAAAGACTTTTGTCTGAGAATTTAAAAGGACTTTTTCTCCAGAATGAGTCTTCTTTAATCTGAGGATACAGTAGACAGAAAAAAATGTGGGATACTTTCAGTTTTCTCATTTTGTTCTGTAGATTTCTCAGAGCTGTATTTTTAAGCTCTCTTTGATAGAATAGATATATTACACTGCACAACTGTACCTGGTCTTGTAAATGAGCCTGGTAAGGATGAAGACAGTTCTTAGATAGAGGAGAATTATAGCAGTGAATCTAAAAAAAGGATAAAGTGCTACAGGATGGATCCTTTAATGATATTTAATGATGTAAATGATATTTAAGAAAGTAACTCTCATAAAAGGCCACACCCAAGAGACTGCACTTACTAGCTTTGCATATAATCAATGTATCTCTAATTGTAGAAACATTTGCAATCATGGACATAATCAGAAATATCAGAAATTTTAAACACATGAGAAAAGTTATGGGTATTTGCATTTAGCAAATCATCTCTTAATGTTTTGAATGAGAACATAATACCATCTGTGAGAACTATGCAAAAGAGAAATAGACCTTGTGCACTTCTAGTAATGAAAATATCCAGCCCTTACAGTTCTTTTTAACTGACATGATTTTTATTCTATTTATTTCTTCAATAAAACTGTAGCTGGAACAGCACCACCAAACTTCTCACAACGACTACAAAGCATGACTGCGAGACAAGGAAGTCAAGTTCGACTTGACGTGAGAGTGACTGGAATCCCTACACCTGTGGTGAAGTTCTATCGGGATGGAGTAGAAATCCAAAGCTCCCCCGATTTTCAAATTTTACAAGAAGGAGACCTTTACAGCTTAATAATTGCAGAAGCATATCCTGAAGACTCCGGTACCTATTCAGTAAATGCCACAAATAATGTGGGACGGGCTACTTCAACAGCTGAATTGCTAATTCAAGGTAACAGAGATGAAGTTGCAAGCCATGAAAATAAGAGAGCATTCATTGTCGTAATGGTACAATACACACCACTTCTCAAAGTTATATCAATAGGTTAATTTATAACTTCTTTCTCAAGGGTTATTAGCTTACTGTGAAAAAATAGTGTTGGTGAAATTTACCAAAGACTTTTGTCTGAGAATTTAAAAGGACTTTTTCTCCAGAATGAGTCTTCTTTAATCTGAGGATACAGTAGACAGAAAAAAATGTGGGATACTTTCAGTTTTCTCATTTTGTTCTGTAGATTTCTCAGAGCTGTATTTTTAAGCTCTCTTTGATAGAATAGATATATTACACTGCACAACTGTACCTGGTCTTGTAAATGAGCCTGGTAAGGATGAAGACAGTTCTTAGATAGAGGAGAATTATAGCAGTGAATCATTCTACCAAGAGCAGTCTTGATTGGATTTCACCTCAGTCATGCTTCCAGACTCTGTAATCATTTGAGATCCAGGACTGATTGTGAACAAAAATGTGTTTTGGTTTGGTTTGTTTGGTTTTTTCCTAATGAAGTAGTAATGCAGAACTATTGTTTCAACTGTTTTCACTACTGTGTGTCTATAGATGCTGCAGGAAAAGGAGACAGTTGCTTAATTCTTTCTCTGCTGTTTATATACATCTATATGTAATTGGAATTGACCGTTCTTTTATTTCTGCAACTGCTTTTTGTTTGCTGCCATATGCAATTGTCCCAAACATGTTTTCTTTTCCAAAAGGTGAGGAAGAAGCCGTCCCTGCTAAAAAGACAAAGACAATTGTTTCGACTGCTCAGATTTCACAAACAAGACAAGCCAGAATTGAAAAGGTATATTTTTCAAAACCAAAGCAGGTAAGGTTAAAATGTGGATGATTACTTCTACAGTATCTCAGACTTCTTTTCTTGATTTCATTGTAGAAGATTGAGGCCCACTTTGATGCCAGATCACTTACAAATGTTGAAATGGTCATAGAAGGTGCCACAGCCCAGCAGCTCCCACACAAAGCACCTCCACGAATGCCTCCTAGACCTACATCAAAATCACCAACCCCACCAGTAATTGCTGCAAAAGCACAAATGGCAAGACAGCAATCACCATCACCTGTTAGACAATCACCATCACCTGTAAGACATGTCAGAGCACCAACACCCTCACCAGTAAGGTAAACTTATTATTCTTTCAGACAAGTTTGCTTTTTGAATTACTTATAGCAGTAATGCCTTAGCATGAGAGCATAGTACAAAATGGAAGAAGGTACTGACTGAGTTTATTCTGACTGTGAGGTATAATGTGCTATATTTGCCACTGCTGTAGAAGTGTGTGCTTCTTATGTAAATTTTCTATCCCATATGGAAGAAAATCCTTTAGAGAATAAATCACATTTGATTGCTCTTCATACAGCTGTAAGTAGCACTCAAAGCTCCAAGTTCATGATGAAAGAGAAAACAGCAGAGTGCTTAGCCCTTGATTATTTTAGACGAACAGAGAGAATAGTAATGACACTGATGAGTGTCAAACAGAATGGAAAGATATGTAAAAAACCCATGAATATGAACACATGTTCTAAGTGTGCTGGTAATGACTGCAGAAATAGTGTTTTGAAAGTAGGTAAGGTAAATGTGGATATAGAAAGATGAAGTCTAGCTCTGCTGCATAAAGAGAAAAAGTGAGGGATTTGAAGAGTAGGGCTCGTGGTCTGGGTGACCCCAGGATGTCTGTGCTGAGAGACAAGTAACGACAAAATTGCTTTGGAAGTCCTGCAGTTTCAGCATCCTGAAGCACCAGCGTCATGGAATGTCTCCAAGGTGAGTTCTTGGAGGAGCCCCATTTAAATTACCAGAGCTAGGTAAGCTGGTGAATTTTGTCCCATTGAGAATAACTTGGAAGAATAAGAACTAAGGTGTTGATAGTAACTAGCAGTAACTAACTGTATAGATGAAAGAATAAATTAATAGTGCCATCTAGAGTGCATATAGAACTAGGACTTTGTACTCCCCTGCTAGTCAAACCGCTTTTGGACATACAACACATTAGAAAATAAATCTAGAAATTCATATGATACTGCTGCCCCCTACTGCTGCAATTCATTAATTCTATCTGGGAAATACACAATTAAAAAATTGCTGTCAGAGAAAATCTAGGTTAAAAAGCCCCCTATAGTATTTTGAGAAATGCTTTAAAACTCTCTCCTAGGAATGGAATTGAATTTTTGGAATATCAAAATTTAGAAACTATCACTTTCCAAGTGGCTACCAATTTTGTGGCTGCAATTTGCAAATATAAGTATGGGAAAGAATATAGGCCCTGATCAGCTTGCCTGGAGGCTGGCACATGTAAGGATGATGTGGAAATGAGGTGCGGTGCAGGAGTAGATACAGTTATGTTGCTAGGTGGCCACCACATGCTATTTTGACAAAGAGTGTTAGACTGATCATTCACAAACCATAAACCTTTTATATTATTCCTATTAGGAGAATTAAGATAGAGAAAATAGAAACTTATGGTGTATTTTTATATTTTAAATATATGTGCTTGAGAGGAATGCCCTTAGACATATGCCCTTATTTCTCTTTGGAAATCTAACTAAGCTACTACAAAGATGTGTTACAGTTATGAGTATGACAAAAACACATATTTGGCATAATGTTAAAAATAGGTAAGTGTAATTTACAAGTACAACATCTCAAAAACCTTCTTAAAATCAAACTACAAAGTACTGAAGATACCCTAAATGGGAAGTGAATTCAAGTTCAGGCCATATAATTGTTGTTACATGACACTATATTAATTATATTAATTCTTTATTTTTTCATTAGGTCAGTTTCTCCTGCTGGAAGAATCTCCACCTCGCCTATTAGACCAGTGAAATCTCCATCTCCAATCCGTAAAACACATGTAGTGACAACAGCTGGGGCCGAAGTCCTTCCTCCTTGGAAGCAGGAAGGATACACTGCAACCACAGAAGCCCAGATGAAGGAAACAAGAGTATCTACAAGTGCTACCCAAATCAGAACTGAAGAAAGATGGGAGGGGAGATACGGGGTCCAAGAACAAGTTACCATTAGTGGTGCTACTGCTGGTGAGGTTGCAGCTGGTGCTAGAGAGGTAAAGTCTATTTTAAGAATTAAAGTTTTGGTCTATGTGTTGACTCACTACTGTGGACTAGATATGCTAAACGGAATCTGAGGGGCTGTGTATAAAACATGTGTGTATCTGCTGTTGAGAGAGTTCTGCTGCAAATGCTTCTTTGCAACGTTCTGTCTCTGTACTTGTTGTGTGCTTCTGAATGTATGCAAAACATGAAAAAATGTCTTTTGATGTGACTAATATAGGTGAGAAAGGACAGTGACAAAACAGCAGCTGTTGCTACAGTTGTTGCTGCTGTGGATCAAGCCATGGTGAGAGAACCAGCTCCAAGTGTTGTAGAGCAAACTGCTAAAAGGACAGCAATGACTGCAGTCCACGTTCAACCTGTTCAGGAGCAGGTAGAAATAGAGCACAGACATTCTATGATTGCCCTTTTATCTCTTCATCCCACGTGCAAGCAAGGCATGATTCACCAAGAGGAATTAACAAGATATTACCCAGTGGACCACAAAAGCATGCATACTCTTACAGAGCATTTTGACTGTAAAGGAATGTTCTTGGATCACTTATTCTATTGCTTTCCATCATAGCAGGATTGAACTAATTATTCTTAAACTGTTCTTAAGTTTAAGAATGCCTTCTATGAAAGTGATCCTTTGTTACCCCTTGTCATTTATTTTCTAACATTATTCTTACATTGGTGAAATTTTTTCTCTAATATCTCATTTATCATTTCCCCACTAGCAATGAAATAATTCTCCCTTAGACTTTTTCCTTCATTTGCGTTCCTGTCTTATTTTTCCTTCTCCTCTTCTTTTGATGATCAATTTGTTAAAATGAATTTTAAGGATTTCTTTTTTTGTTTGTTGCTGTAAAAATCAGGTGAGAAAAGAGGCAACAGTAGTAGTTACCAGTGATAAAGCAACAAAACAAACAATAATATCGAGAACTAGAGAAGGAATTGTTACTTCACAAGAACAAAGGCAGATCTCTCATGAAAAGGTGAATACAGATGTTACCTATGATTGTCATATCCTACCTTCTTCAAATAATCTACTATCTCATAAAAAAGTCAAGCCTATGAACAAGGCAAATGGCATACCATAATATAATTTTTTTCTTTTATGTGTGTTACTCTATAGTTTACGTTGCTGTCATTCTCCTGTCTCTCCTTGACAATGACTGCTTTTCCTTTTTTTCTTTCAGTTCCTTTTTTAATACCGAAGAATGTGATAGATGAACTTGCAAAACATTAACTTAGAAAAAAATCTATTTTTAATATATTCTACGGTGATTTACTAGATAGTATTCTCAATCATTTAAGGAATTGACATGTAGGAAATACCTCCTAAATTTTCCATTTTTTTTCCTGAATTTGTTTCTAAGCTTGCTAGTTGTAGCCTGCTTTGTTTGTTGGCAGCACTGTGGGTCAGAAAATGGAGGAAAAACTCATTCTGCATTGAAATAAATTTTGAAAATATTGATGACTGATTGGAATTCAGATGATTTTAGCATGTGCTCTATCAGACAAATGTGATTTAATGGAAGACCAGCTTTTATAGAGAACTGTTACATTTCCATTCTAGCTGAAATACAAGAGGAAGGAAGTGTAACCTATCTTTAAAGTACTGAGAAACAGAAATCCACTCGGGCAAAAAATTACATGTTTATGTGCAGATTACATCTAAACTACTTGGCAAAGTAAAAATTACCTAAAACTTGCTTTTAATATCCTACACTTTCTCAAACTGATTATGATGCAGGACAGTTTTCCTCTTATCTGATTTTAGTATTTTATTACTATTTTATTACTTCTTTCAGTAGCAAAGCAAGTATTTTTATGCTAAATGTATATACATTTTATAAAAAGTCTGTTTATTGTAGTACTTGTACTACAACTGCAGTTGTAGTTTCCAGACTAAATGATTCAGAATTCCAGAGTTTTACATTTTTCCTCCTTTTACATCCTCTTTTCCAAATGTATTGAAAATCACATTCTTTATTTATAAACATCCAGGTAAGAAAAGAACCAGAGAAAACTCCAGTACCCAAAGTAATAATTGCCACGGACAAAGCCAAAGAACAAGAAAGAATATCAAAAGCCAGGGAAGAAATTTCTACCAGACATGAGCAAGTGCACGTTGTGCATGAAAAGGTAAATAAACGTTACAAATGTTTAGTTCATTGTTATACTCAAATAAGTATACAGAACCTCTTTCTTCATCAAATATGCTACGTGTTTGTTCTGCTTCTTTATGAAGAGAAGGTTACAAAATGAAAACTTTATAAAGCAAGATATTCCAGATATAGTCCCTGCGTTGCAGGTCTGGTTCTAATGACTCTGTAGCAGCTCTCTCCACAGAGGAAGGATGCAGCTGCCCTTCCTTTGAGCATTATGGTTTTTATTTCAGGGTACCCAGAATTTCATCTGATACTTAACGACTTTTGCTTTTTTGTTTGAAGATAGATTTGTGAAGACAAATTGTAAAGGTTATCTCTCAGGATATATTTTGGTGTAGAGTTCAATTTAATGAAGTTCATATTTGTGTGAGGACTGAATGCATCTGCTAGATCATATTTTGGAACCATTGTTTATTGGACGTAATGATGAAGTAGTTCCATCTACTGACAGGAGCAAATATTAAGTCAGTAATACTCATTTTTAAGCAAACGGTTTTTGCAAACCTTAGCAATGATATATCACAATTAACTAGGAAGTTGGATGGTTCTTCTCTAATTCACACACAGATTACTGCAATATGTTAATGACTTCGTTTCCACTTTCTTCAGCTAGCATATAAGTAGGCCATAACTTGGCTTGTACAAAGGAATTATTTCATTTCTCAGGTAGTTTTTCTCTTACTGATGTACATTCTGAAACCTTATTCCACTTTCCTGAAAAGCTGTGTAACTTTGACAACAGGCATAAATGATTGCTATTATTTTTCTTTACCATAAAAACTAGATAAGAAAGGAAGATATGAAACCTTCTGTACCTAAGGTAGTAATTACCACTGATAAACCTAAAGCACCGGTCATAATGTCGAAAAGTAAAGAAGGAATTACTACCCAACAAGAACAAGTGAGCATAACCCATGAAAAGGTGAAGCACTATTACAACCGTATTTGGTTTTTTGTCCTCTCTTCTTTACAAACCTTATGTGTTCCTCAAAAAATACTAACTATACATTTCAGGCTTATTTTTTCTAAGATTTATTCCAAACTTACAAACTTTTAAAACTACTGCTAATTAGACTATATTATGCCATCTCTATCTTTCTCTCCTAACTGTTTTCATTAATAGAATGTATGTAATTCCCTTCTGACTTACCTTTGGAATGAGCTGACTGACTCCTGAAATGTATTTCAGCTTTTTTTTTAAAAAATATCATTACTTATATTTAAATAGGTGTCAGAGTGCAACATTACTTACCAGTATACATATAATACAGAGCTGTGTGCAGTGCACAAGGATCTAATCCCTAAATTCTCCTTCCCTTTTCCCATTCAAAATTTTTCCCATTGTTCAAATTTCTTTCAAGATCATATATAACTGAAACTTTTATTTCTGCTATAATAATTAGATTAAAAAGGAAGCTAAGAAAACTACTGTAGTTCCGAAAATAATTGCCACTGATAAAACCAAAGCAGTGTCCAGAACTAGAGAAGAAATTACAGCCAAGCAAGAACAAACTCATCTAGCTTATGATCAGGTGAATATAGCTGTTGCAGATGTGAAATGCACTGTTACAATTTGTTTGATCTGCAAAACTCACCTTTTAAGACCTACTTGGGTACAACAGACTGCGCTCAAATTAATTCCTGATAACATACCCATTAAGTGGGATGATTGACAAGTAACAGAGTCAGTATAATTAAGTTTCTAGTGATAAAGAGTTTTGTCTCATCCTGCTATGAAATGCCACTTTTAAGACAAAGTCGGGTTTCTCCGTGAAAGCCTACTCCATACTGATGACTTTCAAGTAATGTTTACTTGCTCAAACTTTGGACTCTACAATCTTTTTTCTACAAGATGATTCCTTGCAATTTAGTGGTTGTCAAATGAAACAACTTCTCCATTAAGGTTTGAATTGTATTGTTCTTTGTACAATATAAACTTCAACATCCATTCAAGTCTTTCCAGTTTATTACTTCTGACAATCAGACACTTGTTAACACGGCTTTGTTCCCGCAGGACTCGAACATTAGAAAAAATTTTCTATTATAATATAGCCAGGAATTCTCATATGTGGAAGAATAGCATGGCTGCCAATAGCTTTTATTTAAAGTCTATCTATATCTTCTTTGTTAGAAACAGCATGATAAATTCAAAAATACTTTTATAAAACACAATTAAAAGAGCATAGCATATAAAACTCACTCAGAGGAGTCAGATGGTTAAGAGACTAGTTACTTGTTAGATGATACAAGTTTAGGGCAAAATTCAAGTTAGTACAAAAGGTACTGAATAAGAGGTACCTTTTACCTAAACACTACTATAATAATAAAACAAAATCTCTGTAAACAATCACGTTTTGGCTTTGCTTAAGTTATTTTAGTTTAAGGTGATAACAATTTTAAAATCAGAATGAAATCATCTATTTGTTTTCCATCTACAAGGCATACATTTCATGTGTTCTGTTGCTACATCCAGATGAGTTATGACAGTAATAATAAGCACCATTAGTAATCTTCCTATTACCTACTGCTGGCTGACTGGGCAGAAATTTGGACCCCGATAACATAGAAGTTGACAGTATTTATGAGTTATTAAAAACAAATAAAATTTCTGATACAAATGCATTATTTCCAGTTTCTCACAAAGCTCCATTTTCCTTCTTTTGTAAAATAATTTTAAACAGATTAGCACTGAATTAACAGATATGCCTGTGGTAGAAATTTTTATGGGTATATTCCTCAGTAAATGTATTCACACGAGATGCTAGACACATTCTCTACATTTTTAGTAGCATCTAACATTTATATAGAGTTGATGAGCCTACTGACTGAAATTATATGCACATTTACATACCTACTTTACTCTTAGATAAATAGCCATTAATGTAACTATAAAGTATTGAAAGTGGGATTGCATACAAATATTAATGTGTATAAAGCACACAGCCATAGGTATGTTCTGAATATGCATAGACAGAGCTAAATAAAAATATGTCTATATTTGAATTTACTGACTCTGCAGTGTATTTATGGGTGGATATATTTGATGATTACATTATTACTTTTGCATATCTATGCACTCTCTCTTTGGCATATACTTTACTGAGCATTATACCTATATGATAAGTATTTGGCAGATATGCAAACCTTTAATATAATGATGAATATTTGTATTTATTCCGTTAATGTTATATGTAGACTGAAGCTGGAAAAAGGGCTGAAGCTGTAGCTACGGTGGTTGCAGCAGTTGATCAGGCCCGTGTTCGATCACCCTGGGAACAAGAACAAGCAGATGAAGCTTATGTAAAGCAGAAAACTTTGGAATATGGCTATAAAGAGCACGTTGCTGAGGCCCCAGCAGAACGTCATGTTGTCACTAAAGAGGTTAAAACCGTTTATGTTCCTCCTGAGAAACATATCTCACCTGCTGAAAAGAAGCAAGTTCATATATCTACAGAGGTTAGACTTGGTTTATGTTGCATTCTTTTCCAAAAACTATGTCCTACTGAAATCTGTTTCAGTTTGCAGAACAGCATCACGTTCTCAACAACTTTTTCCATTGTTTTGTGTAGATAAAAAGAGCAACAGAAACTGAGAAAACAATTCATGTTGAGCACCCGCGACCCCGCACACCAAGTCCTCATTTCACAGTCTCCAAAATTGCTGTTCCTAAACCTGATCATGCATATGAGGTAAGAAGTGAAAACTGTATTCAAGAAGAACAGCAGACTTGTTGATAATGACCAGTTGGTTGCCCATTCCACTTAACTTTTCCTCCCACTTTGGTATGGTGCTTTCCCAAGAAGAACAATTGTATGCTCTCTACAGTTGTTTTGTTGGCTTGTTTAACTAATAAAAAGCAGTGCTGTAAATAGACAAACAAACTGCTAAAATTCTTTCTTCCTTGGAAATTACTACATACTAAGCTAGTTTTTGAAACACAAAAAATCCAGACAGCAAAACACCATCCATTTTTAATATTATTTTTTCCATTCTTCTGTTCGACTCCTTCACATAACCTTAATTAATTTTCTCATTCAAGCATACTTTCTCTCTTCTCCTGGACTTCAAAAATGAACTGTTTTCCCCTCAAACATAATTGAACACTATAAAAATGACCTAAAATATTTCTGTCTTTAGAGATTTATGTGTTTTCCAAAGTTATTACACCTACAATAACATTTTGAAATCTCTTCAGTTATTTTAATCACTGACAATTATGTAATTAGTAGTATTGTTTATTGCAGTATCAGACTGATTAAAAGGAAGGCTAAGGCCTCAAGTGAATAAATTTAGAGGATATTTCTCATGTTGCACTTAAGAGATTCTTGACCATTTAAAGATCTAATTCTAACGTAAAATAAAAGAGAAAATATTTGAATGTTAGACACATCAACAATAATAATGTAAGGATATTATATTTCCAGTATCCTACTGCTACAGTCTAGAAGTCATTTTTGTTTATACAGCTTTTGCAGTGCCAACAAATAAGTAACTAAGGAATCAACTAGTGAGTATGCAATTGACTCAAGAAATACACTGTTGCCTCTGAAAACAAGAGAACAACAAAGCTGTAACTCTTTCTCTTTTGTTCCCTAGGTTTCAATAGCTGGATCTGCCATGGCTACTCTGGAAAAAGAGTTATCAGCTGCTTCTGCTGTGCAAAAGATCACCAAGTCGGTGAAACCACCTCAGCTAAAGCCGCATGAAGTCAGGATAAAAGCAGAACCTGTTCCCTCTCCACAGTTTCCTTTTGGAGAGGCTGCAGAGACCTATAAGAGTCAATATGACATTGAGACTAAAAAAGAGACAGGTATAAGCTTTAAAGGTGAAGCAGTGCAGGAGGAACACTTGGTGCTGCGGAAAGAAAGTGAAGCAAAGGTATGTTATTAAGCAAATTTCCATCACTTTGAGTGACTTTCATCTTTAAAAAGCCTCACTTGTTTGCTTTCGTCATTGCAATTTTCCACTTGTTCGGCATTCTGCTGACTTTTATTTTTGCTTTTTTACGCAAATCCTTCTAAGGGTCTAATATTCACTGATGGCAAAAAAAGAGTTCTCTTTGCCTAGTTTCTTCTCATATCTAAATTCTGCTGTTTATGTCCTTGGCTTTGTTAGCTGTTGATTAACTGTTCTTTAAACAACCTAGGTGACAGAAACTGCCAGAGTTCCTGTGCCTGCAGAAATCCCTGCTACTCCACCCACCTTAGTCTCAGTAAGTAATTTGTATGTAGACTGGGGAAGTGACACTATATGTTTCACCCGTTTTGTATTCTAACTTTTATCTTTGAAAACCTGACCATGAAAATTTGGCTCTATTTAATCTTTTTAACTCTGTATTAGACTTACTCAGCTCACAACTTATCTCTGATACAAACTATTCTGAATGACTGTTGTGGGCATGATTATGTGACAATTATGTCACATAGCAGATTGACCTTTGCTGCAGTGAAACAATTTCTCACCATAATCTGTATAAACATCAATCTAAGCATTCAGTTTCTTGTTATTAACAGCAATGTTCAGTTATCCCAAATCCAGTTTCAAATAATTCCCTTTGGAAAATGTCTCTTTTTTTTCCTGCATACAATGCTGAACAGAACACTGTTTTGAAGTAGACGTTAAATTTTCCATTCAAATAGGCTTTAGTTATTTAAATGTCTGCTTAGTAGTGAAAGTATATGCTGACTATGGTACTTATTTTTCATCTTACAGGGCCTCAAAAATAAGACTGTGACTGAAGGCGAGTCTGTCACTCTAGAGTGCCATATCTCTGGTCATCCTCAGCCTGTTGTGACATGGTACAGGGAAGACTACAAGATTGAGAGCTCAATGGACTTCCAGATCACTTTCAAAGCAGGGCTTGCTCGCCTTGTGATTCGTGAAGCCTTTGCAGAAGACAGTGGAAGATTTACCTGCACTGCTACCAATAAGGCTGGGAGTGTCAGCACATCTTGCCACTTATACGTGAAAGGTAAGTATATTTATCACTGTAGGGAGATTATAATCTTGTTAACTGCATATTACTTGTAATGTAGCTTAGACTTTGTCAGCTCCCAAGTAGAACGTATGCCTTGGGTTGTATTCCAGAGCTGTTAGGTAACATGGTTGGAAGAATATGAGGTAAAGGCCAATTAAGGGTCAATGGAGATAATTAACTTGTTTCCTAAGTGGAAGTATCTGGCCCTCTGAGCCAATTAACTACTTAACCTTCTCTCTTTGTGTCAACAAAACTCACTATTAAAGTATTTCAAAATTCACTGTATCATATTTGCCTTGCAGTTTCAGAAGAAATTGAGACTCGAGAAACCATTTCTGAGAAGGCTGTTACAGAAGAGAAACGGTAAAGTTTTTCCTAAACAGACTGCTTCTACTGCGGTCATTAGTTTCTTGCACTCTGTTTATGAGAGCTTCAGATATCAGCTCACTTACCTGCATTGGAATCTTATTTCAGCTATGTGGAGACAAAGGACATTGTAATGGAAGATGTCTCTGTTGCAGCAGAGGAAGTATCGGGAGAACCCGTACCTCCTTTCTTCATAAGAAAACCCATGGTACATAAATTAATTGAAGGTGGGAGCATTATTTTTGAATGCCAAGTAGGGGGCAACCCAAAGCCACACGTCTACTGGAAAAAAGGTGGAGTTCCTCTAACGACTGGCTACAGGTACTTTGAATACAATGCACAAAAACTATTCAAACATAGTTTTTAAGAATATTTAATTGACACCACCATAGTTTTGATTCCCTTACTGATGCTTAGCCAAATAACATCACTTAAATTCTCTTTTTGAAATGGAAAAAACATAGGATCATGTCTTAAAGTGAGACTTTAGGAGGCTACTAATTTTTAAAATACAAATATTCAAAAGACTATAAAATGAGAAATGCTACATATTCTTAAAAACAAATAAGGAAGAATTTTTGTGTTTGTTTTATTCTGTCTATGCACTGTTTGCATTCTATCCATGAAAAACTGTCTATAGAAAGCAACACGTTTTCTAGCAGAGAAAAAAACCACATTTGTAGCATATGCTATAATGACCCATATTAGGAAAATCTGTGCACACAGCATATACCGTTATACAATGTCTGTTAACTAGATCTCTGATATTTCAGTACTGCTGTTTGCGTCCCATTTATTTTAGTGACAACAGAAAGAAATCAGACCTATACTCTAGTTTCAGCATGGTTACTTTTCCTACACTGTTCTGCAGATTTATTGAGTGAGAATTGCCTGAAAAATTTCTCTTTTTCGGTCTTGTACAATTTAGGAGTGATTCTGATTAATTGTGTAACTAAAAGAAAATGCACTAAGAAACTCTGTTCATCAGAATTATAGAGATCTTGTACTTTCATTTTTTCTGTAGATACAAAGTAAGTCACAAAAGAGAAACCGGGGAATGCAAACTTGAAATTTCCATGACTTTTGCCGACGATGCCGGAGAATACACTATTGTTGTTCGTAATAAACATGGAGAAGCTTCTGCAACGGTCTCCTTACTAGAAGAAGGTACATTGAAGATTTAAAAAATGGGGAAAACATTTCTTAAAATTAACTTTAAACTGGGAAAAAGATTTTAAATTGTGCTGCAAATTCAAGTAACATTAAGGGAGATCTGGTGGCTCCATATCTGCAAGACAGATTTTTTGACATTAGTTTCTTGAAGGACTTATAGTCTTTGCTAGAATGTGTAGCTCTAGAAACCGTCTCTTGTTGATGTCCTTACATCAGAGTGTGGTGTGGGGAAAGGAGACTAATCAAGTGATAAGTTGTTCTGTTACAGGGAAGCAAGCTAACTTTTTTTTTTTTAATTATCCTTGTAAAAAAGCATGAAAGTTTGCAGGAGTCACGGTGAAGAAACTGTAAAATAGCCCCTACAAGTGCTTCTACTTTGAGAACTAGAACACCTAAATAGCACAGTAAAACTTTTATCTGTATAAACAGGTAAAAAAAAAAATCTCATCTGAGGGCATCAGTCTTTGCATTTTATTGCTCTTTGCATTTTGTTGGCTAAACAGACAGAAACTCTGCTTGAATTGCCAAAACCAGTAAAAAAAGTTTGTAATTTTCTCTAGGTAGTCCAGTGAAAATCACAAAAACTTATCAAAACTAATATGTCCTTAATTCTTAGCTGATTATGAAGCCTACATAAAATCGCAACAAGAAATGATGTACCAAACTCAGATGACTGCATATGTACAGGAACCTAAAGTGGCTGAGGTAGCCCCAGCTATTTCATATGGTGACTTTGAAAAAGAATATGAAAAAGAACAAGCCCTAATTAGGAAGAAAATGGCAAAAGATACAGTGATGGTCAGAACTTTTGTAGAAGATGAGGTATGTCTACCACTCCATATTCATTTTGTATACTAACATATTACCAGTACAAATCACTTCCTTACAAGGTCATTATCTGACACACAGAACTAATGGTCTTGTTTTTCTATATAGGAATTCCATATTTCTTCTTTTGAAGAAAGACTTATCAAAGAAATTGAACTCAGAATTATTAAGACAACCTTAGATGAACTTCTTGAAGAAGACGGAGAGGAGATGATGGTTGATATTTCTGAATCTGAAGCTGTAGAAGCAGGATTTGACATAAGATTAAAGAATTACAGAGCCTTTGAAGGCACAGGAGTTACTTTTCATTGCAAGGCGACTGGATATCCATTGCCAAAGGTATCCCAAACCTGTATGACATTAATCTATTTAAAAAACCTTCTGGTGCTCTACTTGAAACATCTCGTTGTCAGACATTCTACATCCTGCATAGAAAAAAGCAAATCTAAAAGGAAATCCAGGCTTCTGTTTCAATATCAAGCTAAATTTTCCTTTTTCCCCTTAATAGAGTAGTATTAGGTTGGCTAGCCCATTCAGAGGTGGGTTAGATTTACCAGTTAAGTTGGTCTTACTTCTGAGTATCTCCGAGTTAGCCCACACAAGTGGGCAACACAGTAGCAAGTCCAGTCTACGTCACTTTGCTCTTTGTCAAAATGGCCTTTATATCTATTTTTAGCTCCCAAAGTTGTGTTTCATCCTACTGTGAAAGCATGTTACTTTAGTCTTACTTATTTCTAGTAAAAATGTTAATATTAACACATATATATGGGCTGTGGTGATGCATCAGCTGAAAAATAAGAAGTTGTAATCTGTTGTATGCATGGGTTGTTACTGCATCTTTGTCTTTAGGAGAGCTCACATAGCATTCCACTGTTTCTTTCCATGCAGATTGCATGGTACAAAGATGGTAAGCGCATAAGGCATGGAGAGCGCTACCACATGGAAGTTCTGCAAGATGGCAGTGCCAGTCTGCGTTTGCCTGTTGTTTTACCTGAGGATGAAGGAATTTATACTGTCTTCGCCAGTAATATGAAAGGAAATGCCATTTGCTCAGCAAAACTCTATGTTGAGCCAGTTGCACCCACAGCAACTCCAGGTTACATGCCAGGACCAGAAGTTATGAGAAGATACAGGTGGGTACACAGTAATATATAAATTTTGTGAGACTTCAGTCTGCTGTGATAGACAATACAAAAGCTCATTACACCTCATTTGCACACCTCAAAAGAAGTTTTAAATGCTGTTTTCGTGGCTTAAATTGATTTATGTGCCAACACTTTGTCTGATTTGCCATCTAAATGACTAATGCAGTTCCCAGAGTACCATCATTCACATGCATATCCAGCCCCAGTATCAGATTTACAACCTCAGAAAACATTTATTTCTTAAAGTAGTCATGTTTTGGGGAAATATTTTTCTGCACTTTGAGTTTTGATGCTGTGTGCAACTCTTACTTTCCAGTCTTGAAATAGCTGTATTTCTATGACAAAAAAAAAATCCAGTGTTGCCATGTACTGTGTTTTGTCTCCATTTACATACACACACACACGCACAAATGCATACAGGATTACATCCCTATCTGCACAGTGTCCAAATCCCCAAAGTTTCTGTGGCTATGGTGTATCCTAATACTACTCAGCTATACAAATTGCTGCCAAATACCTGATGAAAATTGACTGCAAATAAAAATGAACTTTTTCACAGTTTCTCACACAGATAAATTGGTTAACCTCTTCAAAATAAATAGAGTTATGCTCTATTTATCATGTTAGTCCACTGCTTTATGGTGTTATTGTACACATCTGTTTTATTTTTTCCTCCCAGGTCTATTTCTCCACGCTCTCCAAGCCGGTCTCCTGCCCGCAGTTCTCCTTCTCGTTCTCCTGGCCGCAGATTAGAGGAAACTGATGAAGGACAATTAGAGAGACTATACAAGCCGGTTTTTGTGCTGAAACCTACATCATTTAAATGTTCACAGGGGCAGACAGCAAGATTTGACCTAAAAGTTGTTGGGAGACCTATGCCAGAGACATACTGGTTCCACAATGGTACGTCAGCCGCATTTTTATCAACAAATTATTTTAAAAAACAATCTTGTATGCATTTTACATTTTGTTGAGACAGAGTGCAACATTTTTTTTTTTTTTCATGTGTATCTGCAGGTCAACAAGTGATTAATGACTACACCCATAAAATAGTAATTAAAGAAGATGGCACCCAGTCATTGATCATTGTTCCTGCTATGCCTGATGACTCTGGAGAATGGGCTGTAATTGCTCAGAATAGGGCAGGCAAAGCTTCAGTCTCAATGACACTGACTGTGGAAGGTATCTACTGTGCATGCTTTTTAGGAGTCTAAGGAGTGTTCCTTATTAAAAACCATGGTTATGTCATTTCCTCTTGTAATAACTTACCCTTGCTCTTTCAGCTAAGGAAGACCTAGTCAGACCACACTTTGTGGAAAGGCTGAAGAACGTTAGCGTAAAGGAGGGCTCTAGATTGCAGATGGCAGTGAAAGCTACTGGCAACCCTAATCCTGACATTGTATGGCTAAAGAACAGTGACATCATTGTACCTCATAAATACCCCAGAATAAAGTAAGCATTTTTATTTTGTTTAAATAGTAAAGGAGTTAATAATCACCATCCTGCAGTGTGCTGAGTACCCTTGCTTCCATAGAAAGGATTAATTTGGCTTAGTCCAATGGCTACAGAAGCTACTAACAGCATTTACATTGCAGCAAGTCTAAGAGATATAAAATATCTTGCAGGACTCCCACTGTTTTTTCCAGCTTGTATATTTTGTATTCTGTGAAGCCAATGCTTTTACAACATAGATTTAGAGAACCTTTACTGTCTCTAATTTTGAAGTCCTCTGCAGGCAAAACTGCCACTGAATTCAAGACTGTTTTTTATTATCCTTATCTGTTTGATGCTTAGGCACTGCACTCATAAACATGAATAAACATACACAACATGTCTAATTCCTCCAGAGATTTGCCTTTGGAGGATCTGACCTAATTTTAAACAAGGGCAAAAATTAATAACAAGAAAATGCAAAAAAATTAAAAAAAATTGTTTTAATATTTCAGGATTGAGGGAACCAAAGGGGCAGCTGCACTTAAAATTGAATCTACTGCCAGGCAAGATGCCGCATGGTATACCGCTACTGCTATCAATAAAGCTGGGCGGGACACTACTCGGTGCAAAGTAAATGTTGAAGTTGAACATGCTGAACCTGAACCAGAAAGGAGATTAATCATTCCAAAAGGAACTTACAAAGCCAAGGAGATTGCAGCACCAGAGTTAGAGCCACTACATTTGCGTTATGGTCAAGAGCAATGGGAGGAAGGAGATCTCTATGACAAAGAAAAGCAGCAGAAACCATTTTTTAAGAAGAAGCTCACATCTGTACGGCTCAAGCAATTTGGACCAGCACACTTTGAGTGCAGGCTTACACCAATCGGTGACCCAACCATGGTGGTGGAGTGGTTGCATGATGGCAAACCCTTGGAAGCAGCTAACAGACTCCGCATGATCAATGAGTTTGGGTACTGTAGCCTGGACTATGGAGTAGCCTATTCTAGAGACAGTGGAGTGATCACTTGCAGGGCAACTAACAAATATGGTACAGACCATACATCTGCTACTCTGATTGTGAAGGATGAGAAAAGCCTTGTGGAAGAATCCCAGTTGCCAGAAGGCAGAAGAGGACTGCAGCGAATTGAAGAGTTAGAAAGAATGGTCCATGAGGGTGCTCTTCCTGCAGTTGCAATGGACCAAAAGGAAAAACAAAAACCAGAAATCGTTTTGGTTCCTGAACCTGCAAGAGTCCTGGAAGGTGAAACAGCACGATTCCGCTGCCGTGTGACTGGCTATCCTTTGCCCAAAGTCAACTGGTACCTCAATGGACAACTCATCCGTAAGAGCAAAAGGTTCAGACTCCGTTATGATGGAATCTACTACCTGGATATTGTGGACTGCAAATCATATGACACAGGGGAGGTGAAAGTCACTGCAGAGAATCCAGAAGGCTTTATTGAACATAAGGTGAAACTTGAGATCCAGCAGAGGGAAGACTTCAGATCTGTTCTTCGTCGTGCTCCTGAACCCAAACATGAGCCTGTACTGACAGAGCCTGGAAAACTTCTCTTTGAGGTACAGAAGGTAGACAAACCTGCAGAGCCAACAACCAAAGAAGTGGTGAAACTGAAAAGGGCTGAAAGAATCACTCATGAGAAGCTCTCAGAGGAATCTGAAGAGCTGCGTAGTAAATTCAAGCGTAGGACAGAAGAGGGCTATTATGAAGCCATCACCGCTGTGGAACTTAAGTCTCGCAAAAAAGATGAATCGTATGAAGAAATGCTGAAAAAGACAAAAGAAGAACTTCTTCACTGGACCAAAGAGATCCCAGAGGAAGAGAAGAAGGCACTTCCTCCTGAAGGCAAAATCACCATTCCAACTTTCAAACCAGAGAAGGTTGAGCTTAGTCCAAGCATGGAGGCTCCCAAGATATTTGAACGAATTCAAAGCCAGACAGTAGCACAGGGGACAGATGCACACTTCCGTGTGAGAGTGGTGGGAAAACCAGACCCTGAGTGCCAGTGGTTCAAAAATGGCGTGCAAATTGAAAGGACTGATCGTGTGTATTGGTACTGGCCTGAAGATAATGTTTGTGAACTAGTCATCAGAGATGTGACTTCTGATGATTCTGCCAGCATCATGGTGAAAGCAATCAATATAGCTGGTGAAACTTCTAGCCATGCTTTCTTGTTAGTACAAGGTAATTTAAATTCTTACTTTTATCCTACTGCTTATAATAGAGTGTTAAGTCTGTATGGCCAATGCACTGTTGATTCATTGCATATTGTTTTGCAGCCAAGCAGTTAATCAGCTTCACCCAGAAGTTACAAGATATTGTGGCCAAAGAGAGAGACTCCATGGCAACATTTGAATGTGAGACGTCAGAACCCTTTGTTAAAGTGAAATGGTTTAAGGATGGGATTGAGATTCATTCTGGAGACAAATACAGGATGCACTCGGACAGAAAGGCTCATTTTCTTTCTGTACTTGCAATTGAAATGTCCGATGCTGATGACTACAGCTGTGCACTGGTAGAAGATGAATCCATAAAAACTACTGCAAAGCTTACTGTGGAAGGTAAGAAGCAGATAGTTCAGTACCATGCAGTGCTGTTAAAGTGAAATCAGCTTCAGGAAGAAATAAAACAATTTTAACTGATGTCTAATGCACTAAGAAAATGTTCAAGCTCATTAATAAGTGTTTTCATCAGGAGTATCTAATCAAGCTTATTTATGAATGTAATTATTTTTGCCTTTAGGTGCTGTGGTTGAGTTTATTAAAGAACTTGAGGATGTTGAAGTACCAGAATCCTTCTCAGGTGAACTTGAATGTGAGGTTTCCCCAGAAGACGTAGAAGGGAAATGGTATCATGGAGATGTTGAACTCACTTCTAATCATAAATATGTGATTGCATCCCGTCGTGGTCGCCAAATCCTCACTATTAAAGATGTTAATAAAGATGATCAAGGAGAGTATAGCTTTGTCGTTGACGGAAAAAGGACTCGCTGCAAACTGAAAATGAAGCGTAAGCCTTTCTAATACTTATATTGTAGATATATTATAGATTTTTCCATATTACAGTATATATTATAGCTATATCCCTATAACCTATACTATATACCTATTCAATATTCTGCTTATCTGTTATGAGGATTAATTAGCTTCATTTCATTTTACAGCTCGTCCCATGGCTATTCTTCAAGGACTTACTGATCAAAAAGTCTGTGAGGGAGATATTGTACAACTTGAAGTTAAAGTTTCCCTAGAAAATGTGGAAGGTGTCTGGATGAAAGATGGCCATGAAATTAAATCAAGTGATCGTATTCACATTGTGCTGGATAAACAGTCACACATGTTGCTGATAGAAGATGCAACAAAGGAAGATACTGGAAATTACTCTTTTAGTGTTCCTGGTCTTGAACTGTCAACCAGTGGACAGATCACCGTTTACAGTAAGTCATTATCATGATTTTGAAAGTGTGTTTGATTTTTGGGTCCTTTAGGTTTACTTCTTAAAGGCATGGCTTTTTAAATGATGAATATTTTTGTTACTTGACAGGTGTGGAAATAGTAGTGCCTCTGAAAGATGTTCACGTAGTTGAAGGAACAAAAGCTATCCTTGAATGCAAAGTTTCAGCACCTGATGTGTCTTCGTCCAAATGGTACCTAAATGATCATCAGATAAAGCCTGATGAACGTGTACAAGCTGTATGTAAAGGCAATAAACAGAGGCTAGTGCTTACCAGAACCCATGCATCAGACGAAGGACATTATAAGCTAATGGTTGGCAAAGTTGAAACTAGTTGCAACGTCACAGTTGAAAGTAGGTTTCCTTTAAGATGCAAAGTTCTTTGTGAAATTATTACTTTAGATACAAAATTGTGGAAGCAACTGATATCTTTGTAATTTATTTTTTTTAATAGAAATTGAGATTATTAGAGGTCTTCATGACATCACCTGCACTGAAACACAGAATGTATCCTTTGAGGTCGAGCTCTCCCATTCAGGGATTGATGTAATCTGGCATTTCAAAGGCCAAGAGATCAAGGCTGGTCCTAAATATAAAATTGAAGCACATGGAAAAATATATAAATTGACAGTGGTGAAGATGATGAAAGATGATGAAGGAGAATATGTATTTTATGCTGGAGAGAAGAAAACATCTGGAAAGCTTATAGTAGCAGGTTAGTAGGGTTAATGTCCAAGATTTTTATTTCACTGTCATTTATAAAACAATGCTCAATGTACTGTGTTTTGTAGTTGTAGCAATTGTGCTGTTTTTGTACTATTTTTGTCTTTAGTTTATCTTTTTTTCTATATTCTCCTGTATCTTCCCCGTATCTTTTGTGATTGGTATAATTTAAATTTAACAAAGCTTTTACATAATTGCTTATACGTTTTGCTAAATCAGAGCCATAGTATGGAATACTGTAGTGCACTTTTGATGTAATTAAAAATATTTTTTTTATTTTGAATGTTCAATACAGCTGTGCTGATAATAAAAATAATAGATGAGAATAACTAGGATAGAAGTAAGAAACATCTTTTTGTGATGTTCAGGGCACATCCTATTCTTGATTTTTTACAGAACTCAGGATGTCTATCAGCATGTTGCAAACTAGGGCAAAGAAAGGGCATTAACCTTTCACGCTCTTGCATTTCTGTGTGTGGGAAAGTTGAACAGCAACACAAGAAAAAAATGTTCTTTTGCTTCCTAACAGGTGGTGCCATTTCAAAGCCTCTCACTGACCTGACTGTGGCTGAGTCCCAGGCAGCTGTTTTTGAATGTGAGGTGGCAAATCCTGAATCAGATGGCCAGTGGCTAAAGAATGGTAGACCACTATCTTTGACAGATCAATACCGTGCTGAATCTGATGGTGTAAAGAGAAGGCTCAATATCCCTGTCACAAAACTGGATGATATGGGTGAATATAGCTATGAAATAGCAAGCTCAAAGACATCTGCCAAACTGAAGGTTGAAGGTCAGTATTTTTTATAACCAACTAATGTCTTTAAGACTCAGCCCAGGGTCGCCCACTGTGTCTTGGATCAGGCCCTAGCATATGAGCATATTTTTCTTCATTTTTGAAAATATTTTTATATTATGATGCACTTTCTGAGGTAGCAAAACTATTATATTTTGGAGTCTCTGTATTTGGAATTTAGTTTGGTATTTTAATAAAAACACATTTTATTCAAGGTACTGGCTAGTAAGTAGAAATTCATTCTTTGCTAGTGGTGGTGTAAACATATAAAAAATCTATTTCTCATGGATGCTACAAGTAAATATTCCTTTTTGATTTCCAAGCGCACTACTTTGGAAACTGTATAAAACAATATATACATACTAGATTTTAAAATGAAGCCACATGATTCAGTTTTTATTAAGATTATTATATTTACTATAATTTTTAATTTTGTTCTGGTTTGTAGTGTTGTTTTTTTCCCTTTCTTTTCTATTTTTCCCTAGCTGTTAAGATAAAGAAGACACTAAAGAACTTAACTGTGACAGAAACACAGGAGGCAGTTTTCAGTGTAGAACTTACCCACCCTGATGTGAAAGGAGCTCTGTGGATTAAAAATGGTGTTGAACTTGAATCAAATGACAAATATGAAATTTCAGTGAGAGGAACTGTTCACACACTGAAAATCAAACACTGTGTTGTCACTGACGAGTCTGTTTATAGCTTTAAGCTTGGCAAGATAGGAGCAAATGCCAGACTTCATGTGGAAAGTAAGTCAATCTGGTTTCAATATTTGCTTTAATGTGTGATTTGAAATTCAAATGAAAAACACTGCTGAATCTTGCTTTTTTCCTCAAGCTGTCAAGATCATCAAAAAGCCAAAGGATGTGACTGCTTTGGAAAATGCTGTTGTCTCCTTTGAACTGAGTGTATCCCATGATACTGTACCAGTCCGATGGTTCCACAAAAATATCGAGCTTAAACAAAGTGATAAATACAAGATGATCTCTCAAAGGAAAGTTCACAAGCTTATGCTGCATAACATATCTCCTGCTGATGCTGGGGAATACACAGCTCTTGTTGGGCAAATTGAGTGTAAAGCAAAACTGTTTGTGGAAAGTAAGTATTGTAAGTTTGTAAGAAAGTAATTGTATGAATTGCTACACCAGCTCATATTAAACAACTTGATCTCACTCTTCACAGGCTGTTACTATTGTTTTTTTTGCTGTCTTCCACACATACTGACTTGTAAAAAATTCTTTCTTTTCTTTTCTTCTTTTTGCCCCTCTTAGCCATACACATCACAAAGACCATGAAAAATATTGAGATCCCTGAGACCAAAACTGCCTCTTTTCAATGTGAAGTTTCTCATTTCAACGTGCCTGCTGTCTGGTTGAAAAATGGTGTGGAGATTGAAATGAGTGAAAAGTTCAAAATAGTAGTCCAGGGGAAACTCCATCAACTCAATATCATGAACACAAGCAGTGAAGATTCTGCAGAATACACATTTGTGTGTGGAAATGACAGAGTCAGTGCAACTCTGACTGTAAAACGTATGTAAAAATTAAATTAACCAGAATATTTTGCCGTTACCAATAATAGAGTTTGTGTTAATACAGCGCTCAGTGCAATTCAGACAACTGCACTGTTGTAGAGGTATTTTCAAATAATCTTAAACAACCTGAATTACATTTTTAAAAGAGATCTAGAAGCTATGGATTTGAAAGTCAGATCCTGGATTGTTCTGTTTAGGCCAACATGCTTAAATGCCAAGTCACCAGAGGAGATAGAATTAGAATTTGGATTCCTATGTCATTCAGAAAGTTTTGGAAATTTAATTGTAATGCTGATTCTGGACACAGAGCTTTCCTTTTAATATTACCAAAAATCAGAATCTGTCTTAAAGAATTTTAAACATCTCTTATCCGGTTAACGTATGTTTAAAATAAAGAAAAACTGAACGAAAGGACTGAACAGTGTCCATTTCTTTTATTTTAGCCATCCTAATTACCTCCATGCTGAAAGATATAAATGCTGAAGAGAAAGATACAATAACATTTGAAGTTACTGTTAACTATGAAGGTATCTCATATAAATGGCTAAAGAATGGGGTAGAAATAAAATCGACTGATAAATGCCAGATACGAACAAAGAAGCTCACACACTCCCTCTCCATAAGGAATGTGCATTTTGGTGATGCTGCAGAGTACACCTTTGTTGCTGGAAAAGCAGCTTCGTCAGCCACTTTATATGTGGAAGGTATTTGCCCTCTTGATTTGTGTATTTAGTGACTTCAAGTGCCTTAAATAGAATCGTGGCACTCATTCTACTATTTTCTGCCCTAGCTCGTCACATTGAATTTAGGAAGCATATTAAAGATATCAAGGTTGTGGAGAAGAAGAGGGCTATTTTTGAATGTGAAGTTTCAGAACCTGACATTCAGGTCCAGTGGATGAAGGATGGACAAGAACTCCAGATTGGTGACAGGTAAATGATTGCTTCTACGCTGTATTGACTTTTGTTATGTATTTTCCCTCAGAAAATAACTTGTTCATTTTCTTTTCTGTTGCCTTTAGGATGAAAATTCAGAGAGAGAAATATGTCCATCGTCTCATCATTCCTTCCACAAGAATGTCTGATGCTGGTCAGTACACTGTAGTAGCAGGTGGAAACACATCCAGTGCCAATTTGATAGTGGAAGGTCGTGACATTCGTATCAGAAGCATCCAGAAAGATATCCAGGTATGGCCTATGCAGAAGAATAAATATTTCATAACTTTTTCACTCGAAGAATAATGCAAAGGAAGAGCAACAATATCTAACCAGCCAGAGTCCTAACATATAAATCTGAAATCATAAGATCAGGGCCGCCTTCTAGGAAACTGGAATGTGGGACCATCTTTAAGTATTTATTTATGCTTATAAATACTTAAAAGGTGGGTGTGAAGAGGATGGGGCCAGTCTTTTTAAGTGGTTCCCAGTGACAGGACAAGAGTTAACGGGCACAAACTTGAGCATAGAAAGTTCCATCTAAACACAAGGAGGAACTTCTTTACTTTGAGGGTGGCAGAGCACTGGAAAAGGCTGCCCAGAGGGGTGCTGGAGTCTCCATCTCTGGAGACATTCAAAACCCACCTGGACATGTTCTTGTGCGACCTGCTCTAGGTGGACCTGCTCTGGCAGGGGGATTAGGCTAGATGATCTTCAGAGATCCCTTCCAACCGCATACATTCTGTGATTCTGTGATCTGTAAAAACAAATACTGCTTCTAATATTTATTCTACTTGTTCAAAGGTCATTGAGAGACAAAGAGCTGTAATTGAATTTGAAGTCAATGAAGATGACATTGAACCACAGTGGTATAAAGACGGTATTGAGATCAACTTCCAGTATGAGGAAAGATACAGTTATATGGTGGAAAGGAGAGTTCATCGAATGAGCATCTTTGAAACCACTTACTCTGATGCTGGAGAATATACTTTTGTTGCAGGACGGAATAGGAGTTCCGTTGTTCTTTATGTAAATGGTACGTGGCAATGCTTTGACTATATTTATTACCCTGTGTTTTTCTGATTTCTATATAACCTTTCTGGAATTCTAACTCTGAAAGTAAAAAAAGTAAAATAAAAAAAAATCCAAAGACAGTCTTATGTCTGAAACACTAGCAAAACCCTCATGTACGTGGATGTTTCTTGCTCTACTGAAGTGGGTGGCTGGCTGATGAAAATGCTCTAGCAGTTTTTTTCCCCAGTGTATTTATTTAGACCAGGAAATTCTCACTCTCAAGTCCAAATAAAATTAATTTGTTCTTCCTATGGACAAATACGCCTTGCCAGAGGGATCAGCCTAACAATTCTTGGACAGGTTTTGACAGAAAACATATAAAACAACATAACTAATTATGTTAAGGGACTTGTTGCTAGATCATTCTTCCTGTATTAAGGAAAAGGGCAGAATTTCATGGGCATGCAAGATTGGAAATAATAAGATTTAAACAAATAATAATTCCTTGCTAATATTTTTGAAGCCTTGAAAAATATTGATAATAAGATTTCTCTCTCTCCTTCTTTCTCTCCTGCCTTCCCCCTGCCTTTTTCCCACCTTCCCCATTTTGCAGCTCCAGAGCCACCTCGGATTATTCAGGAGCTAGAGCCAACCACTGTGGAGTCTGGCAAACCTGCCCGCTTCTGTGCTATGATATCAGGCAAACCACAGCCCAAAATTTCCTGGTACAAAGATGATCAACAGCTTTCTCCAGGTTTCAAGTGCAAATTTCTTCATGATGCACAAGAATATACTCTATTGCTGATTGAAACTTTCCCTGAAGATGCAGCAGTGTACACCTGTGAAGCAAAAAATGACTACGGAGTTGCTACAACTTCAGCTTCACTTTCAGTGGAAAGTGAGTTTCCCGTACTCACAGCAATGTCTGTGAAATGAGACTCTTAATATGTGTGTGATCTTCTTAATCTTTAAAAATGACTACTTCTTCTTATCCTTCAGTCCCAGAAGTTGTTTCTCCTGAGCTAGAAGTGCCAGTGTATCCACCTGCTGTCATAATACCACTACGTGATGCTGTTACCTCCGAGGGACAGTCTGCCCGTTTTCAGTGCAGAGTTACAGGGACAGGTGGGTTTAATGAAAATCTGTGCATCATTTCGTCTTTCAGAATTTTTCATCTTGAACTCAGAAAAAATGCAACAGTATATATGCTGGGATCAGCCTTTCCTTAGAAGTACAGTTATTTGACATACACACCCACAGAGCAAAGCGTTACTCAAGCAAAGTGTTACTTAACTGTCAGTTAAGCAAGTCATGTTGAAGATGGTGTCAAGCACGCAAGTTATAAACTGTCATAAACAATAAGCATTTCTAAAAAGAAGTTCTGTTTCAAAAACTTTGTCTGTGGAAACTTCTCAGCCTTTCAAATGCTAACTGATATTGGAAAACTGTCAGTGAGTAAAATACAGAATTTCAAAACATGAGTATCGTGGTGGAAAAGCATTATCATATTACATGAACATGATGAAGTTTCCAGTGACAGAAAGTGCATGTCAATTACCTAAACAATAGACTAAAACTGTGCTTCAACGTTTAGCCTAATATTCCTAAGTATCTCATATCATTCCGCAAACAGTAAACTGCAATTGCGTTATTTTTCGTAGCATAAAAAAGGTGTTTGCTCATTATCTTTTTAAGTATAGACTTTCCGTAAATAAGTTTACTAGTTTTAGTTACAAAGAATATCATTCTGTAATTAAAAAATTCTTTCCAAGTTAACACAAAACCAAATAAAACTACCTCTCTTCACTTCAATAAATGGCCTTGAGTATGACTAGTGATAAAATATTCACATGGTAAAGTGCAGAACAAGATCCAGTTCCAATCCCAAAGAATTTACAATTATTTAAAGATAAATAAAACTCCAAATTTAAAAATAATCCTGAGTGATAGCTGGGTAAAAATCCACATAAATTTGGTATGCAAATATATATAATTTGCATTTCCATCACTTGAAATGAAACTCCAATTTTTTTTTAAACAGCTTTACAACAGGTCTGATTCTACTTTAGAAGTGGTGCTAAATCTGAGAAAATATATGTTGGAAAGACTGGCTGCCCTCTGTGCAAAGCATGTTAGTGTCAATTTTTTTACAAGAACTGTATTCATGTTAATGTGGAAGCTGCATTTACAGCACAGAGCATAAGGATCCTTTCATCTAGGTCCCCTTTCATGGAATCATAGAATTGTTTAGGTTAGAAAAGAACTTTAAGATCGTTGAGTCCAACTGTAAACCTAACACTGCCAAGTCCACCACTAAGCCATGTCCCTAAGTGCCACATCTACAGGTCTTTAAATACCTTCAGGGATGCTGACACAAACCACTTCCCTGGGCAGCCTGTTCCACTACTTGATAACCCTTTCAGTGAAGAAATTTTTCCCATTGAAAATTCCCTATATTGAATAGTCTATCCAAATAGATTTACATACCTCTCACTTGTGTTGTAAAAACATTTTCTATTAGGTTAGGTAATACCTGATTGCAAATACAGTTGTTTAACAGCACACACTATGTAGCCATCTATTGAAAACACAGTCTCTTTCTTCTGATGACAGTAATAGCCCACTACTTGAGTGAAAAGATTTGATTCATGATGTAATATAGAGTTAAAGTCTGCTTCAGTCCTTTCCCAAGTCTATAAGAATCTATACACACCAAGTAATATAACATTTTATATAGGAATTTTACAAAAGTACAAAGACAGGACCTTTCTTGAGAAATTAGAGGTGCAAAACTTAGAATACTTGCCACAAAAAAAGGCAAGGTACTGTTCTTAGCAAAAGGATATTCCATTTTGATTTCTTTGACCTGTTCAGCTCAACCAAGTGGTTTTATAACCTGTTTAATCCCTTTTTAAAAATGAGACCTTCTCTGATTTTAGTAGTAGCAAAATATTTTTAAACTTTAATAGAAAAACATTAATTTAAACATTAACAATTTAAACGTTTAAACAATTTAAACATTTAAACATTAATAGAAAAATAGAAATATAGCAGTACCAAAATCAGTTTTCCCATACAATTATTTTCAATGCAGAGATAAAAGCTTAAAGTCACTTTCCACTGATCATATATTACTAAAGTAATACAAGGCACATTTAAACTTAAGAAGATACTTGAGATTAAGATATAAAGATAAGATATATCTATAAAGATAAGATAAAGATATAAATGTAAAAATAGTGTTTAGTTACTAGTCTAATATTATAACTTACACACTGCTGTTTCTTCTTTCTGTTGCTTGAGCAGATCTAAAAGTCTCTTGGTACAGCAAAGACAGAGAGATCAAGCCATCACGGTTTTTTAGAATGACTCAGTTTGAAGACACTTACCAGCTGGAGATTGCGGAAGCTTATCCAGAGGATGAAGGAATCTATACCTTTGTGGCTAGTAACTCTGCAGGCCAAGTGACAAGCACTGCTACTTTGAAGTTAGAAGGTACAATGTGCGATTAAAGAAAATGTCTTGTTCAGGTCACATTCCAATACTAATCTTAATATACAGTGATGATTATATGTGAGTTGTTGTCTGTCATGTTGTCTTTTAACAAAATTGCTACTATTTACAATGTCCACAGCGTACATTTACGTCTCCAAAATATTGGTCATGCACAGGAAATCTTATTTTACATTTTTTCAGTGTTCCATGCACCTCACCTTTTCATTCTCTCTCCAGTATTAGAATCTGTCATGCATCAAACATGGTAGTAACCGTCTTTCTAATGGAATTGTTTTGCTTACATATTATTTGATTTGACTGTGAGGAGAATCCAGAAAGAAGTTTTGTATAAAAAAAATTACTTTGAAAATGTTGGAAAACATGTTAAATAGAGGTGTGTACCAGGTACCTGGGCAGCTGAAAGGAAATAGTTTACATTCCTATGAATTGATGAAACATTGATCAAAGTTTTAGAACAGAAATATTGTCTGGAGAATTTGCCATTTAGATTCTATATTGTCCTTGATATTATTTAACCATAAATATTTTGTTTTCTTTTTGCAATGGGTTTTATAAATTATGAATTACAATAATTCATGCTGTTAAGTTGCAAGTTATAAAAAAAGTCTTGAATGAGAGAGAAAATTTATTGTAGTGTAGGGTAAGAAATTAAAAGTTGGCATGCTTCTTTTCAGGATTTAAAAATGTTGAAGAAGTTACATCAGAGTCCCATTGGCATGTTTCTTCATCTGTTTCACTTAAGGAGGAGTCTATTGGCCAAAGGCCCACCTTTATCCAGCCTATTTCGAGCTGCAGGGTATACAGCGGGGAATCAGTCAGATTTCAAGCTAGAGTCTCTGGCATGCCCAAACCAAAAATCCAGTGGTTTCATAATCAACAACTCATGTTGCCAACAAAAAACATAGTTTTCCACTTTGATAAGTCAACAGGCACAGCTATACTGATAATAGTAGATGCTTTCTTAGAGCATGCTGGCCAATACTCTTGCAAGGCAAGAAATAGTGCTGGAGAAACAACTTCTACAGCTACACTTACAGTGACTGCAGAAGGTAAAGCCCCATTTTTACTTCAAAGGGATTCAGTTTGTTGTATACCACACTTTTACACCGTTACTAATGTTCTTCTTTTCTTGTTTCACACCTTTTCTTTACCAGTTAACGTTAGTAGAACCTACCCTCTGTAACCCAGCCACTTTCATTTCTTCTGTTTAAGCTGTAACATTCAGAAATTTGCAGATTTGTATCTTGACATTGGGCAAAGAATAGAATCTTTTTACTGCAGAAATTCAGATTTTTAAAGCAAGGAATTAAGTGATTTTATAGCATTGACTGAGGTATTTTGCACTATCTTGTAGGGAAAAAGAAAAGAAAATACCTCCTTAAAAAGTTCCATAATAAGTTTCCAATACTAAAATTGACAACTTCAATGCAAGAAGAGACAAATATCAACTATGTATCTACTGCATGAGTAGCTTAGGCACCACTTGTCATTCATGTATGTGAATGGATAATCTTTGTGTAAAGGGCATAGTGCATCTGGCATGCTGAGTTTTCAAATGAAGATCATTCATTTTCATCCTTCATGCTGCTTGATTTTCATCAGATCATGGCCCAGTAAAGTTCTTTAGATACTAATATTGTTGTTATTTTTGTTACTTGATTACACAGTGCAAGCCCTAGATAGGCAAAGTTCTGGGAAAGATGTAAAAGAGTCTATCCGGTCACAGGCTATAACAGAACTTCATGTTGCTCCCCTCACAAAGAAGAACATTAAAACTTATCAAAAAGAATTTAAATCAATGCAACAGCTGCCACAGCAATTGGGTGTACAGGTTTTTGAGAGCGTATCGGAAAGTTTGACCATGAAGGCTACATCACTTGAAGAAATGGAAGCTATGCACACAACAATCCTTTCCCAAACATCTCAGAGCACCAGGATCTCTGTGGCCACTGCTCAGGAAATGAAAGATGACCCTCCAAAGATTCTCTTGCAACTCAAAGACCTAACTGTGAAATGTGGTGACACTGCTCAGTTCATCTGTGGCTTAGAAAATGAATTCTTCTCTGAGTTTCTTTGGGCTCATGAAGGTGAAAGGATAGAAGCATCTGAAAAACTGAAGATTTCACAAAAAGGAAGTGTCCTACTGCTCACAATCCTAAATGCCCAGCTGACTGATCAAGGACTGTACAGTTGTACTGTATACAATGATTACGGAGGGACAACAACTACTGCAATGCTAACAGTCAAAGGTGGTTATCTGACTTTTAACATTATGACTTATCTTTTGCAACTTCATTATTACTGCCTACAGCTCACTCATATTTCCTTTATTATCACTATTTAATTGAGAAAGCTCTATTAATAATGCTTTGGGGCTTTTCCTCCACATTTAGAGCTCTATTCATAAGTGACCCCTGCAGTATTGGGAAGTTGGTGTTGTATCTTCATGGCTCTTCCCGGCAAGTGACAGGTGTCTGAGGCTTTTTATTCCTCATATTCTTCATGATATGCAGTGAGATGTAAAGCAAAACAGGCTGGTAGGAATTTTTGCATTTTGAGAATTCCCAAAGCTGGAGTTTCAAGGAAGATAAGAATGTCAGATAAGCAATGTTGAACTAGATATACCTGGTCGTTTCAAACACTATGGGTTCAACTTGTTTCTAATTCCAAAATTGGCAATATAGGTCAATGTAACTGAAAGAATTAATGGGTGCAAGTATTGTATTACTGCACTAATGAATTGTCTTCTACCCTTCACTCTCCTGAGATATAAGTATTTATTTTTGCTAAGACTCCTTCCACTTCTTCCTGTCATCAGCATATTAAAATGTTACTAGTGTTACCTCTAGTGAAAACCCAAAAATGTATCATCACCACACTGGACAGGTAATAGTATTTCTACTGAGGGAAACGGAATAAAGAGCAGAAATATAAGATGAATAATGAGGAAGCCTTTGGCCCTGTTGATTTGTCTTTTAGATATTGAATTTTCTTTCTTCATTCTTGAGCTGTGCAAAGCACTTTACATAATCTTCTGCTGCTTCTTCCTAAATTGAGGGTCTCAAAAATAAAGATGTGCTTGTATTAGGCATTACAGACCAAGTCTTGGTCCAATGGAAGTCCCATAGGCTTAATTGCTACCTAGAACTAGCCCAGCAGGAATAGAGCTCTTAAATGTGTAATCAGTCATGTTTAATAGCATTGTTGTAGCACTAATATGCTGAACATTCTTTCAATACTAATTAGTGGAGGGTTTTCCCTCCAAATATAAGGATATCCTTAATTCCTGCAAAACACCTGATCTAATCCTTTTCCTAACTTTATTCTTACCTAGCAAAAGAAGCACAAGCCAAAGCAGTAACAAAAATTACCCTTGAATCAGATACTAAAAGCTTTAAAGCAGCCAAAGATTGTCAGTTTAAAGCGTCTGAAGTTAAGCAAGAATCTTCCAAGAAAACCTCGAGCTTGTTTATATCTACGTCCCAAAGACCATATGAAACTGAGAAGCAAAGAAACAGAGTCTACTATCCCGATGTTGTGCCATGTGAAGACATCACAGACACCGATGCCGAAGCACCAGAGTTTCTTGAAACTCTGCCTTCAGAAACAACTGTTAAAGAAGGAGATGATGTGTTACTCTTTTGTATAATGAAGGGTGTGCCTACACCTTGTGTGGTCTGGCTGTGCAATCAGCAAATAGTTGAGCAGTCTGCATTGTGTTCCTTAAAACATGAGGGGCCGCTGTGCAGTTTAAGATTGTTGAAAGTTGGTCAGAACCACAAGGGTATATACAAGTGCAGAATAGTTAATCCTGCAGGACAAGCCGAGTGCAGCACCCATCTGAGAGTGACAGGTTGGCAACTGCATGTTCCTTCCACATATCGATTCTTCATGCATAGCATCATTGCATTCCAGTACATTCATTCCCTGGGAGATAGTAAAGAACCAAAAGCATCTCATTAGTCTGTGGATTGTTGAATGTTTTTTTCAGGGATTTGAGGCATGATAAAGGCATGTTACATTAGAAACTTTTCCCCACCTTGCAAAAAAGGAAGAAAATCTTATAGAAAAGTGTATGTTGCAAACCAGTTTGAAAGCATTTTATTACTCTGTTCTCAAAATTTATCAAGTGTTTGAATTGTTTGGCATGCATTTATGTGTATGTATGTGTGAATTTCTGTATATTTGCAAGAAATTGGATGGTTTTACTACTTAAACTGTTGATCGACATATTTAGCACCTATGGCTCAAAAATTTTTGTCTTTTTATTCTAGCTCCTGAAAAAATTATTCATGAGAAGCTAGAGGAAGAGGTTGAAATGGAAGTGAAAGGTACAGTCACCAATGACGTTACACTGAATAATTAGTATCACTGATTAGTAACATTGTGAAAAGCTTTTATCTGCTTACATGTAGTGTCTGATGGGGAAAGACAGACAAACTTTGAAGCATATTGGAACATGTTGCATGTTTGTTTTGATATGCAAAGGGTTACCTGCATTTTATGGTTATTTAAGTTTTAAAATGTGTTTAAAACTTCAGATTTATAGTTTTGCAGCCATATTTTTAACTTTTACTTCATGCTTTGCAGCTGTTCATAGAGCTTCTATTTGTTCAATTTCCTTTTGAATGCATGGAATAGTTTACTTCAGAAGGAAGTTATACAAATCTTAATCATCTTATTTTTAAACAAGTTAGCAACCTAACATTAATCAGTTCAATGGACACTTCAATTGGATGGATGAATGAAGTATTCTAGAAAGCATTTGTTGTTTAGGATATGTGAAAGCTACACATTCCCATTGATTCCTTGCACTTTTTTCACATACATTAATTCATCATTATACATTTCTTACCCTGGCTTGCAGATAGCATACGTGGTTCATGTTGCTTGCTTTTTTCCCTGTGCATAACACTGTGAAGTTAGTGGCTGTATTAGTTCGAATAAACGCCTTCTCATTTCGTGTTAGCTAATTACTTACTTTAAAAAAAATATCTTTCAAAATATTTTTTCTCAATTGTTTGAACATTTAATCTACAAAACAGAAGGGTCAGAAAGGGCGTTTATTCTACTGTCTGCAAGTCAGGTAAGATTTTCTTCTTTGCTACCCAAAGACACACAGCTTTTCCAGGCAGCAAAATCATACACGCAGAGAAGAACGTGTTATTTTGAAATTCATTTTTGCTTGTTCAAGAAGAAATTTCCAGAGTCTGAAGAAAGAACAGACAACGAACGATTTTCGTGTCAATCTTTAAAACAGAGCAAGGCGTTGCGTTTATTCGAACAAATATGGTGAGTGAATTACTTTTTTTTCCTGGGTGTGTGATGAAATCTGTTGCATGCCCATTTTTTATTTCAATATATTGCTATTTCATTTTTTTCAATCAGATGGCAGGCGGAGTGTGGCACATTATAACCCAGTTTCCTTCTCTTGCAGAGCAGCGCAGCACGGCGAGCCTCGAGGGACCTGGGATGGCAGTGGTGCTGGCTTGCGCCCAGAACCGTAAACCCACCTTTACACAGGGCCTCAAGTGTAGGTCTGTCTTGGAAGGGGACCCTGTCCTCTTCCAGTGCAAGCTGGTGGCATGCCCGGCACCCCACATGGCCTGGTTTCACAATAACCGGCCGGTCCGCCAGGACTGCCGCAAGGTGATCCGCACCGAGAGTGAGGAGCACATGCACCATGCCAGCCTGGAGGTGCGGGATGTGCGGGAGCATGACGCTGGCAGCTACAGGGTGTTTGCCATTAACAGTGAGGGCTCAGCCGAGTCCACTGCCTCGCTGCTGGTGGCACGCGGTGGGGAGCAGCAGGGCTTGGGTTCTGCAGGGAAAGCAGAGTGTAGGCGGGAGAGCTGGGAGTGCCTGCTGCAGCAGCGGCAGGAAGACCGGCTGCGGGTGGTGCTCCGCTGCACCGGCTCGCCCTTCGACAAGGGGCAGGAGGCTGAGCAGTTGCTTGGGGATGGCTCCCCAGCCCGGGGCATGGTACGAACTATCCGTTTCCAGAGGCTGCCGCTGGTGGAGCCTCACCGTCCAGGGCTGGCACGTGGTAGGGAGCACAGTGGCACAGTGGCAGATGCGGAGGAGCTGCTGGATGAGGAGATCCGTTGGAAGCTACAGCGGCTGCGGGAGGCAAAGAGGGCAGCACTGAAAAAGAAGCAGGATTCCCTCATGTCTGTGCCTCAGGGAGGCCTTCCCGGGAAGCCCAGCCCACCTGAGGTGGCTGCCACGATGGGTGGCTCAGAGCCCCTCATGGTGCAGGTAGTGAAGGGGTACCACAGGCCCAAGGCTGCAGGGGAGAGATGGCAGATGGCAGGTGGACTCCTGGAACCCTGCCCACCACTTTTTGTCCAGGAAATCAGGCCCCAGGAGGCTGTTGAGGGGCAGAGATGCACCTTCTCCTGCCTTTTCCATGGCCGCCCACAGCCCACAGTCACTTGGTACAACAACACCAAGCCCGTGGGGCGCATCCGGGGCACCGCTGTTCACACCACAGAGTGCCGCTCTACGCTGACCTTCCCATCCCTGCTCCCACAGCATGCTGGCACTGTCACCTGCGTAATCTTCAACCCACTGGGCACAGTCAGCACCTCAGCTGCACTCCATGTGAGGCGGCGGATGCCAGCCTGTGAGGCCATGCAGAAGGAGGAGGAAGAGGAAGGGAAGAAAGAGGAGGAGGAGGAGGAAGAGGAGGGGGAAGTGGAGGAGGAAGAAGGGGAGAAAGAGAAGAAGGAGGAGGAGGAGAAGATGCAGGAGGAGGAAGAAGTCACCCAGGCCTTCGCAGCAGAGAAAGGACTGCTAAGTGCAGTTCCAGACTCAGACTTGCTGTCACTGCCTGTGGAAATCAAAATCACTGCCCCCACTCCAACGCCAGAGCAAGACACAGAGATGAGGGAGACCATGCGGCCCTCTCCAGACCAGGCTGCTCCCACCATAAAGCACAAGTTCAAGTTTTCATTTGATGTAGGAAATGAGCCACCCCAAATTGTGGCAGAAACCCCAGCGCACATTTACTGCCAAGAAGGGGAAGCAGTGGTGTTGGAGTGTGCTGTGTCTGGGCAGCCGCCACCAGCTGTGTCCTGGTCACTGAATGGCCAGAGCCTCTCTGCCAGCGAGAGGCTGAGGTTTGAGGAAGGCAAGAATGGCACATACCGCTTACACATCCGAGAGGTCTCTGTTGCGGATGCTGGGCTGTATTGTTGTGTGGCCAAGAATGTGGCTGGAAAAGCGCAGACTGCCTCTGAGCTGACAGTGCAGCCCAGTGCACCCAGGTTGTATAGCAAGGATGAAGGCACTGACGAACTGCCTGCCATGGACCACGTTCTGAAGCTCCAAGACCTTAGCACGCTTGGGAAGGATAATGAGGAACAGATCACATACCCCAAGGAGGAGGAAACCCACCTACCCTGGTCCCTGAGGCTGTCTCCGTCTTCTGGTGAGCAGTTGGAAGAGGAGTGTGAGAAAACTTCTCACTTTAGGGAAACTGAGATGGAGGAAATGATGGTGCTGGATACCATGGAAGTTTATGCAAGGCAAGAAATAGGTTATACAAAAGAAAGTGTGCAGGATACAGATGGTATTTCTGAAATGAGCCAGAACAGGGGAAAAGCTGTCTCTGAGGAACATAGTTTTGGAACTGATGCCACTGAGTTGCACCCCAGCACACCCAGGGAAGAGAATGAACTGGTGGCCAAGGACTCAGGTCACTTTTCAGAGGAGCTGGAGGCTGAAGGAGACAAGGTGGTACCACATACAGACACTCTGTCCTGGGACATCTTGAAGGCACCATTTATGGAAGTGAAAGGGCAAACACATGTTTCTGAGCAGTCTACTCTGGCAAGGGAGTGTGAGGATTCACAATTTTTCATTCCTATATCACCTGTGGTGCAAGAGGGGACTGATGTTTACACGGAGGAGAGTGATGCCCCTGCCTGGGAGGCAATGTCTCCTGATGTGCCTCTTGTAGAAGAGCTGAGTGTGCCCCACCTGCAAGAGAACATTGCAAACACACCCACAAAGAAGCAGTCTGGCTTTTATGACTTCTGTACAGAAGAGCAGCAGGAGGAACAGGCCAAGGAGCAAGAGAGATCGTTTGATATTGAACAGGACATCGAGGTTGATGATCACCTTTGTAAAAAAGAAATGATTGATACTGGGGATGCCACGCACTGGGAAATGCATAATGATGGACAAACACAGCAAGAAATAGAGTCTGATGTAGGCAAGTCTTCTTTGGGTCTAATCGTTACTCCTCCTGGCACAGAAAACTCAGGTCACAATTTTACTGATGAAGTTGACATTCACCTAGAAGAAGTGCCGTTCAAAGACCAGCTGTTGCCATCTGAGACTGATACGACTAATATCACATTTGATCTGAAAAATTTTGTGGAGCCTTTCCCAGCTGCAGAGACTGTAGACACAGAACAGGGACAAAGCCTCACAGCTCCGGAGAGTGTGGAGGTAGGAGTAACTGGGCTCATCTCCCCTGTCCACCAACATGATGTGCTTGTGGAAGAGATGTCTCTAAGTGAGGAGCTGCATCAGAGCTACAAAATGCAGCAGGAGGAAGTCGGTGCCCAGGAAGAGGCACAGCCAAGAGAAATCAGAAGGGATGATTTGCAAATCCATAATGGGGACCTTGGCCATATCATGATACCAGTTGAAAAGCAATCTTCTGTTGAAGAAATTAATGAGTCGGAGGTAAGTGCCCATAAGGAGGATTCGCCTGAGCGACAAATTCATAGCTTTCTGGTGGAGTCCACAGCAGATTTCCAAAGAGAAGTGCAAGAAACACACGTGTGGGAGAGTGGGGAACAACTGGAGACCACAGATTCCCAGAGTGACAGCTTCATCATTGACTTGAAAAAAGCTGCACATGAAAAGAAACCCCAGACTGTGCATCAGGCTGAGGAGGAAGAAGGTTCTGGCATAGAAAAGGTCTTTGAGACAGGAATGACCAGCTCCACCTGTGAGAAAGAAAGTACATGTTCCCCCGAGGAGATGCTCAAGGACACTCAACAGGAACGAAACAAAACCAAGGGCTTCTCTTTCGGCCAACTCTTACTTGGTTTAATAATGGATGATCCTGTGGCACAGAAGGAGCAAAGGAAGGAGTCTTGGGGCAAGAAGAAGATTCCCACTGAGGAAGCCTCTGAGAATAGCCTGGATGGAGAAGAACTGTGGGAGGATACTTCTGCAGGTCCGGAGCCCAGTACTGTTCAAGCCTCAGAGCTAGAGCCTGGCTTTTCCCTGGCCAAGTATTTAAAGTCAAGTGGGATGCAGGAAACTCCAGATCTCAAAGGGGCAGTTCAGAAGGAGCAGCGAGAGTCCATCACTTCACTGGAAGTGGAGGAGGTTACCTTCAGCACAGTTTATGACTACTACAACAACCAACAGGAACTCACACGGCCCTTCTCTCCTGAGTCAGAAATGTCTATAGAGCTGGAGAGTGGGAGTGGAGAGGAGTCACCTGATTCGGACCGCTTCTACACACCTCCCTCCTCAGTGGAGATCTTTGAAACTGCTTCCTCAGCGTCGTATCACACACCGCTTAGCACACCTGAGCGCTACTCCACACCATCTGAGGGCTCAGGGTACAGTACACCACCTGAGCGCTACTCCACACCATCTGAGGGCTCAGAGTACAGCACACCACCTGAACGATACTCCACACCGTCTGAAGATTCAGTATACAGCACACCACCTGAACACTACTCCACACCCTCTGGGGGCTCAAAATGCAACACACCCTTGGAGCACTACTTCACACCCTTTGAGGGACTCTATTCTGCATCAGGGGACAGCACACCACCAGAGCGCTACTGGACACCCACTGGGGAGTATATGGATGCCCTGGCTGTGCTCCCCTTCTGTGAGAGAAGGCAGCAGCCTCCAGACCAGCCACAGGCTGAGGTGTTTAGGACTCCCTGTGAAGCCCTGGAGCCATCAGGCAGGGACATGCCACCTGCATTCCTCAAGGCATTGAGCAGGAGGAGACTGTATGAGGGCAGCACGCTGAGGTTGGTGGCCGAGGTGGTGGGTGTGCCCAAGCCAGGGGTGAAGTGGTATCATAATAAATCTCTGTTGGAGACGCATGAGAGAGTGCGGATAGAGAAGGATGGGAACAAATGTGTGCTTGAGATCACTAACATCCAGAAAGCTGATGGTGGGCAGTACCTGTGCCATGCAGTGAACATTGTCGGGGAAGCTAGAAGTATTGCGCATGTGGAAGTCTTGTCTGAAGATGGGCGGTCACTAGCACTGCCACCCCCTGTCACCCACCAGCATGTTATACACTTTGACATGGAGCAAAATACATCGTCAAGGTCACCTTCACCACAGGAAATTCTCCTGGAAGTGGAGCTGGATGAAAATGAGGTGAAAGAGTTTGAGAAGCAGGTCAAAATCATAACCAGTCCTGAGTTTAGCCCAGATAAGAAGAGCATGGTGGTTTCCCTGGATGTCCTTCCACTTGCCTTGTTGGAGCAAGCTGCAGGTTTGGCTGCAGAGGAGAACGAGGATGTAAAAATTGATTTTCAAGTAACTGAAATGCCTCCCCGCTTTGCCGTGCCCTTTGCAGATGTTGAGGTGACAGAAGGCTTGGAAGCAGTGTTTGAGTGTGTGGTAACAGGTACTCCTGTCCCAGTAGTGCAGTGGTTTAGAGGTGACACCTGTGTGACACCTGCCACAGGGAAGTATCTTGTGAGTCAGAAGGAGGGACTTCACATTCTGAAGGTCCAAAACGTAGGTCCTTCTGATGGTGGCTGGTATCACTGTCGGGCAACAAATAGGCTGGGAGAAGCAATGTGCAAAGGCTCCCTTGTAGTCGTGGCTCAGAAGGGAGCAAGTGCCAAGGTGAGCGATGAGAGAGTCACAGGCAGTGAACCACACAGGCCCCAGAAGAGTGACTTGATTTTGAGTGAGACTGTGAAGCCGGGTGACCAGTCAGAAATAGAGCTGGAGTTTGAGTTCGAGCCACACAAAGATGACTCAGAGAAAGCAATCCGACTGCTTGCAGTGACTCAGCAAGAGCAGGAAGTGGAAGGAGAGAAGTGTGTCAACATTAGTTTTGATGTGTTTGCGGAGCCGTCCCAAGAGGAACGGGTTGAATTTAGTGCAGAGGACTCGGAGAGCTGCAGCTTTGAGTTTCAGGTTACAGAATCCCCTCCCAAATTTCTCAGGCTCATTTCTGACTACAGTACATTTGTAGGTGCCTCAGCATGCTTCCAGTGTCTTGTGACTGGTTCCCCCCACCCAAGTATCCACTGGTACAAGGATGGGGTGTTGTTGGAAGGGGACAGGTACTGTGTGCAGGAAGAGCAGGGGGGCTCTCTTAGCCTTACTATTGAAAACTTGATGCAAAGTGACAGTGGGCAGTACAAATGTATAGCTACTAACAGGGCAGGAACTGCTGAGACTTGTGCCGTGTTAACATTATACTAAATATTCATAATTTATTTCAGAGTCTCTGTTGAAACAGTAAATGTGGTTATGCTATTGTTCACCACAGGTAAAAATGCAGCATGCATTTTAGGGGCATTTTTTTTCATCTCTTTAGGGATGAAAACCACTCTATGTGGGCATATTTCTGTCTCACTTAAACTTGCTTTCATTGGGGAATTTAAGTGAGATTTAATCTGTGCACAGGTCTTGTGCACACTTTCTGCACCAAGGTATATTTCAGTCTCCTTCCAAGCTCCTTACTCATTCTTGTAAAGGTATTATAATTGACACTCATTTATGTAGGACTAATTTTTTCGTAGTGTACATGTTCCCATGTGTCTGTAACAGTGCAATTATTATTGTTTTATGTAGGCTAGAAATAATCTGAAAATGTAGAAACCAGCTTTTTCTTGTTGCCTAAACGTATGGAGTACTAACTTACACTTGCTGTTTAGTTTGGATATAGTTCTGTGAAAGAACTCCTTAAATTCTTATTCTCCCTTCTCACAATGTTGTGTCAGAACATGTGAGCCTCACCGATTCAAATCCTGTTTACAGTTTCTATCACTGCAAAATTCTTACTTCCATGGGCCTTATTCTGTTGATTCATGGAATTAAATGACTTTTTTTTAAAGTCATTGGAACTATGCTGTTGCAAAGAAAAGAAATATAATGGGAAAAAAATGAAAGTTTTTCATTAGTAGAGACTGGACAGGATTTTTTTCTCTATTACCAAGTAATAAACATGAAAGCATATTTTGTACTGTATCTTTAAATGTTAAAGAGAAAGGAGAGGGAGCATAATAAATCAATGATGTAACTGTAAATTCATTAAAATAATCTTGGTTGTCCCTGTATTCCAGTGTCATTCATAAAAAATACATAGGAGTGAAAAAGCACAAGATTTTTATGCAGTATTTTTGTTTCACATTAAAACTAAATCTTTACATATTCTACATATTCCTTTATTTCTTTGGAGTTGTTTTTTTTTTTTTTTTTTTTTTTTTTTTTTACATTCAAAATCTTTCGGCTTTTAGGTAGATTCTCACAGTTACGCAGATTTTAGATGTTACTAATGTAATATCTAGATGTTTAGATGTTATGGAATCAACTGTCAGCAGTTATATCTTTAGTTTGAGAGAATATTATTTCACAAATATACTTCAACTTGCTTGAAAAAGCCTGAACTAAAGTTCGTTGTTTTGGTTTTTTCTAAATCATCTTAGGTTTTTAAATGAACACATACATTAATAATGCGGCAAATAGCACCGTTGAAACTTCTGGTTTTTTCCAGGTTTGGAAGCAAAAAGGAGAGGAATATAGAGTAACGGGATATGGTGGCTGGAGCTGGATTAGTAAAACACACGTCCACAGGTTTATGCCCAAACTGCCTGGAAATACTAATGCAAATTATAGAAAGTTGCTACCAAGTAAGTGTCTGCTTTTTTTTTTTTTTTTTTTTTTTTAATTAGTAACATTGAGGAGTACTTTGTGTAAAGATGACCAGAAATAAGTAGAATACATTCAATTGTTTTCTGTGGCATTTTCTCAGCAGCAGAGATTTTTACATTAATGCTCTCAATGTGAGTATATATTTTTGTATTGAAAATAATGCTAATATTTAGGAGAAGGAATCAGCAGTAGCTGGCATAATTAAATCAGAACTAAATCTATCTTACATAAACAATGATAAATTGATTAAGAAAATGTGTTAAAAGTATGAAAATTATTAATGTTTATCAGAAAATAAAAAACTATTTGCAAATTGCTGACAGTTGTCATGCAATCTGCTTTAAGGAGCATGGTGATTTTAAGCATAAAAGAACTATTCCTATGGGACATTCATGCAAGTTCTTATTTCTGAATTTGATGTGTCCTTGAATTGGGGTCAGCATGCCTCAAAGACTCAATAGTCTTTAAGACTATCCCTTCACTCAACTAGGATACTAATTTTCGATCAAAAGATTCACTTTGCCCATCTGTGTTGCCCGATATAAACTTAAAGCCAGGAGTGGCAGGTTCTAATGACCCAATACATGGGGAAATGACTGGAGTGGTTAGGCTAATATTAATGTGTCACTTCAGTTTCTTTCCACTTATGACCCCATGATAAATATTTATGATTTGTATGTCATTAAAAGGCAGATATAATTGTGATTTCTCATAGGTAATGGCGGTAGGAATTAGAAGCATGAGTGTTTGACCCAGCCTTGTGCTGGGAAAGAATTCTTCATGATGTGTCCTTAATCCATTCCTTGTGTAGATCTGTAGCACTGATTCATTAGACAGATAAGGTCCCTAGGGAAGTTGGCATGAAGACGTTGACAACAAATCTGATGATATACATCATCTGTGATATGAGGGATCTTTTAGATCCAAAGCCAAAGAGGTTAGAGACCCTTTGGTTAAGTCCTAAGCAATTATGATGTGTGTTTAATTTGCATGTAAATTAACTGAAATTTTTAGTAGAAACAGGCCCATAATTTGATTTTGAAACCATAAGCAGAACAGGTCCAAGTTCATGTTGACATCTGAAATACATGGCCAAGCATCTTTATCTCTACCTGTGTGGTAGTGTTTGTTTATGTAAATTTAAATGTTTTGCTTTACATTTCATTCATTATCCAGGAGTTCTGTCATGTGCTTATGGAGAGACAAAGTCTCACCTAAGCTACAATCTTATAAATCTGGAGTAATTCTGGTTTTGAATAAACCTGCTCTGGGGAAACTGGTATAGCTTTAGACCCACTATTGACCACCTCTCTTCAAAATCTTGTGCTTTCATAGGAATTACAAAGCGCACAATTTCTTTGTCAGGTTTAATGTTGTCTTCATTTCTACGAACCAGGTATCTTCAAAAAAGGATGAATTATGTATGTTTGTCATCGATGTGTATTGAATGTTAACATGTATGGTTAATTTGTGAAATAAATATCTAAATGATTAAAGTCCGTCACTTCTTGTACTTTATTCATTTCACAGACATAGTTTAAATATGAAAAAGTATCTGTGTAAATGTGTCATAAATATCCAGGAACACACAAAAAAGTGCATTAATTTTTGCCCCACTCCTGTATATAGAGCATTCTCGTGTGTGTTGGCATAGGTTCTATTCTGCAATTTTTATACTTTATTATGGGCTCATTTCTGCCGCCCATTCTCAAATTCACTAGCACATTATATTTCTGGGAAAAATTCCCTCCTGTTTTAACAAGGCTGGTAGGTAATACTGAAGAACTGGTGCAATTTTTATTTTTTTTTACCTAAGCATCTCTTCTCTGCAGTTAATCACTGCATGCACTGTACTATATCATGTATATTATGCTATTTGCGGCAAGATTAATAATTGCTAAAACCAATGAGAAAGAATTGGGTATGGCATATTCTGTTCTTTTTTATAGCTGTTATTGGAGTGCAGCAAAAATTATTATTTCACAATAAGTTTTGGAATTTAAGTACTGTAATTGAGAAACTTAACAATGTTCACCATTAGAGTGCCTGGAGACATTTATCCACTCACATGTCTTTTATTATTTTTTAACAACTCTTATGTCTTTCCAGCGTCAAATACTGTGGGCCTTGACTGAGCAAACCTGACTCAGTGAGGACAACAGGCTTTGTTTTCCAAAAGTTTGCTTTGTGTCGTGCCTTTCATGGATGGCTTGTTCTGTTCCTGGAAGTCTCAGAGTTCACTGATGTTAGTGTTCTAGTGTTACGTGTCTGCAGAGAATTTCATGATCTTGACGTTTGATTCCTCTCATTTTTAAACCATCATTAGAACAAAGTGGTCCCACGTACAAATGTCTAAGGTTTTTCTTTTTCTTGCCTTTGTGAGTTTAAGTGCTTTTTCCTCTATATCTCTGATATTGTGGGAGTTTTAATCTGCAATATTGTGACAGGGAGGAGTTGAGGAGTTTAAAAGCAGAGATTTAAATCAATGACACTAAATCAAGGGTGCAAACTTGTGATTTTAATAATGATGGTGTTGTAACCATAAGGGTCTAATGATAAAAACAGGACAAAGCTGATAAGGGAGAGGTAATATCTTAACATGTTAGACAAAAGGTAGAGTTGAAAGAGATGAACTAACTGCACCAGAAGAAAGGTTGTTATGCGGAAAAGTTTGTGTTATTTTTCCAATCCTAATTCTGGCATTCTACTTTTTCTTGGTGTTTTGAATTAAACCAGGGTCTTAGCACTGCGCTACTCTACTTGTTTGTATAAGTGTACATACAAATATGAATGGCACAGATCACTTTAATTATATATGTAATTACAATTTGTAATTCATAAAATATACCAATGTTTCTGGGCTGTTACTTGCACTGTACACCCTGCCCGTATGCCTAATCCATACTGTGATGTCAGGCTTAAAGAGACAACTATGTTGATCCGGATGAGAAGTTCATAAGTAACCTGACAGCACAGCATGTCTTTCTGGTTTTGGCAGGTGTGCATTTGACAGCAAGAGGACATCATGTTCACTGTTAACTGTTTTGCAGTATTGAGAAACCTCCAGATATACAGAAATAGTTGCAATAACACTGATTATTGCTATCTACAAGTGCTCTCTTAAACATTCTAGTAAAACAAAACAATTTTTTCCCATACAGACATCACTAGCTCTCTTACTGTGTCTTCTGAGGAAGGAAGAAGTGAAGGCTACAGCAGCGGCCTTCAGTTGCCTGATAGAGAGAAAACACTTGAATTTGAGTCTGAAAAACCAGTTTATTCCAGCAAAGCAAAGATGAAAATGGAGGAGGAGGGCAAAGCCCCTGTTTTCCTCAAACAGGTTTCAAATGTTGAAGTCTGGCAGGGAGATGTAGCTAGGCTCTCTGTTACTGTTACTGGCAGCCCTACACCCAAAATCCATTGGTTTTTCAACAGTACGAAGCTAACCCCATCCATGGACTGTAAATTAGTGTTTGCTGGCAATGACCACAGCCTCATCCTCCCATATGTGGGTGTGCAGGATGAAGGTGAGTACACATGTGTGGCCAGCAATGTGCACGGTGAGACCACATGCAGTGCCCACCTCCACGTGCGACAGCGGATACCAGGGGTCCCTTGTTTTACCAGGGAGCCAGAGAGCGTGAGATGTACACCAGGCTTCACCGCAGTCTTTGAGTACACCGTAGCTGGGGAGCCATGCCCCAGTGTGCAGTGGTTCAAGGGGAGTGAACAGCTCTTCTCTGATGCTCATCGTTCTGTTGCTCACCATCCTGATGGCTCGGGCTCCCTGACAGTGCGGGAGTGCATGGAGGAGGACACCGGACTCTACACGTGCAGGGCAGTGAACACTGTGGGTGAGGCCACATGCTCTGCTGAGCTCCTTGTGGTGCCTGAGGAACATGCTGTGTGCAGGCAGAGCCCGGCCTTGCAGCACTCTGCTGTGGCAGAGGACCAAAGTCCCGTCTCCTATGAGGAGACTGGTGAGCTTCCTGCCGTGGAAGGAGTGCTCAGCCTTGAGGCCACGAGAGAGCCCCCAGCCCTCCTTCAGCTCCAGATGAGCCAAGCGGAGCATGTGCTGCCCAGGGAAGACATCTTGCCTGAGCTGCCAGCGGCCTGCTTGGCCGCACAGAGTGTTGAAGAAGTGCTCACCCAGGTAGCCACAACACAAGAGAGAAGCAGGCTTATGGCAGAGCCAATGCAACCCCTTCCTGCTGGACCCCAGGGTGTGGTGCCTGCAGCAGTGATGGAGACACAACTGCCAGGCTGCGTTGGGACTGTAGCTGCACAGATACTCTTGCCCAAAGAGCAAGTCATCCCCAAGGTGGCAGAGCAAATGGCTGCTTTGAAGACAGAGACTTCCCAAGCCCCTCTGCAGGTGTCAAGCACCACTGAGAGCCGTGCCATAGATGGTGACCATATCCAGGTCCTTGAGAGCTTCCAGGCAATGCAAGGTGAGCTGAAGGCTGAACCCAGATTTCCCTCTGAATTGGTCTTCACTGTGGGCCAAGCTGTACCCCTGGAGAACATTTCTTCCTTGGAAACAGCAGAGGAAGATTTTGCTGCAAGAATCAATGAGGGACAGGCTGTGAGATTTCCCTTGCTGCTAGAAGAAAACCGGCTCCTGGAGGAGGAAAATGTTGTCAGTCTTGCCAGCCCACTCACACAGTATCCAAGGGCAGGAATACAACCCCATGAAACAATGTACACTCACCAGCTCCAGCCAAGCCAAGTTCTCAACAAAGAGAGCCATCTTACTGCTCAGATTCCCAAGAGCTGCAACTTAGATATAAAGTCTCAAATTAGAAATGCACTAAAAGCTGCAGTAGTAAGTGAGCAAAATCTCTTGTTTTCAGAATGGTTAGCTGATAAAGATAACGTTGAAATACAGACAATAAACATCACCAAGGAACATAAACACACCCTATGCACCTATGTTGTAACCACAGGAGGACTCAGTCCCATAGAAATTGCAATCTCCTTGGAAGATGTCAGCATTGAGACAGCTGACCAGAAAGAGGTCTTGAAGGAAGCTTTCTATTCTCTTATTTGTGAAGAAAAACATCTCGTGACAGATGAAAAATCCAAAGAATTTCCAGGCCATCCCAGTCCACTTGTCTCAGAAAAATCCTGTGGTGAAACCTCTGAGTTGGAGCCCCAGTGGGCTGAGAGGACTATGGAGGCAGAAGTACCCCTGGAAAAGTCTTTGTCTGCACAAGTAATCAACACTATGACTGCACAAGGTGAAATCAAGGATGTGGGAGCAGCTGCAGCCATTGCTGATGTAGCCTCTGCAGGTGTTCCCATTGAGACGCCCACAGAAATACTGAAAAGGAAGGAGAAAAGGGAACGAATATATGAGGAAGAGGGCAGGGAGGGTCTGGAAACTAGAGGTGGGAAGCTAGAGGATGAGCTGGGCAAAGAGAGTTGTCCCATCATACACAGCAAACTGGTTGACACTGTTGTGGAGGAAGGGGAGAGCATCAGTCTGGTATCTGTCATAACAAATGTCAGAGAGGTGAACTGGTACTTTGAGGGTAAACTGGTGTCTTCAGGCGACAAATTCAAGTGTTTGCAAGATCAAGACACGTACACACTATTAATAAGCAAAGTGTGTGGGGAGATTCACCAAGGAGAATACACCTGTGAGGCACTGAGTCAAGGTGGAAAAAGAGCAACAGCAGCAAAACTCACAGTTGTTAAAAGAGGTTGGATTATGGGGATTACATACTGCCTTTCTAATACACTGCTCTACTAATGAAACTGCCCTACTATGTGTCTGTATCTTTGGATACAGATACAATATTAATACCACCATGCCACTAATCAAAGGGCCCACTTTCTCTCTGGATTTATGGTCTCCTTTCACCACATTGCAAAATCTCTCACTTCCCTCACCCCAGTTTTCAGTCAGGAATGTTGTTGTTTCCTGTTCTCATCACACAAGCACAATCAGGACAAGCTGTATTTCAGTCCTGACCATTTCTTTCCACAGTTGTTTGTGAAGTGGACCTGCTCTTCTCACTTTTGTCACTGCTGCACCCTCTCTCGCTCTTTAGAGTCGTCGCACAGTTTTAGCACAATTTCTCATTGACACCATAATTTCTCACAGCTCCAGGATAACGGGGTATATGCTTGTATTGCACTGTTATTGTGCATTGTTACTGCACATTGTTTTTCCAGTGTCACCACTGTGTTTCCGGATGTCATTATGCACCGTACCACTGCCTGTCTGCTGAGCCTGGTACTGCTTTCATTTCTTACAGATATTTTTTTCCTTTTACAGTCACTTTATGTGAGGAGAAAAGGGAACGAATATATGAGGAAGAGGGCAGGGAGGGTCTGGAAACTAGAGGTGGGAAGCTAGAGGATGAGCTGGGCAAAGAGAGTTGTCCCATCATACACAGCAAACTGGTTGACACTGTTGTGGAGGAAGGGGAGAGCATCAGTCTGGTATCTGTCATAACAAATGTCAGAGAGGTGAACTGGTACTTTGAGGGTAAACTGGTGTCTTCAGGCGACAAATTCAAGTGTTTGCAAGATCAAGACACGTACACACTATTAATAAGCAAAGTGTGTGGGGAGATTCACCAAGGAGAATACACCTGTGAGGCACTGAGTCAAGGTGGAAAAAGAGCAACAGCAGCAAAACTCACAGTTGTTAAAAGAGGTTGGATTATGGGGATTACATACTGCCTTTCTAATACACTGCTCTACTAATGAAACTGCCCTACTATGTGTCTGTATCTTTGGATACAGATACAATATTAATACCACCATGCCACTAATCAAAGGGCCCACTTTCTCTCTGGATTTATGGTCTCCTTTCACCACATTGCAAAATCTCTCACTTCCCTCACCCCAGTTTTCAGTCAGGAATGTTGTTGTTTCCTGTTCTCATCACACAAGCACAATCAGGACAAGCTGTATTTCAGTCCTGACCATTTCTTTCCACAGTTGTTTGTGAAGTGGACCTGCTCTTCTCACTTTTGTCACTGCTGCACCCTCTCTCGCTCTTTAGAGTCGTCGCACAGTTTTAGCACAATTTCTCATTGACACCATAATTTCTCACAGCTCCAGGATAACGGGGTATATGCTTGTATTGCACTGTTATTGTGCATTGTTACTGCACATTGTTTTTCCAGTGTCACCACTGTGTTTCCGGATGTCATTATGCACCGTACCACTGCCTGTCTGCTGAGCCTGGTACTGCTTTCATTTCTTACAGATATTTTTTTCCTTTTACAGTCACTTTATGTGGATTGCATGTAAATAACTTTTTTTTTTTTTTCAGTCACTTCACTGTTACTTTCCAGAATGTCAGCAGACAGGGTTTTGAATTACTCTCTTCTTCTGATTTCAGTTGCACCAATCCTGAGGAGAAGGCTCGAACCTCTGGAGGTGGCGGTAAATCACGTGGCAAAGTTTACCTGTGAAGTAGAGACTGCTCCCAATGTCAGGTTCCAGTGGTACAAAGCCGGCCGGGAGATATATGATGGGGACAAATACTCCATTCGCACCTCCAACCACCTCTCCACGCTGGAGATCCCAAGGCCTCAGGTTGTTGACTGTGGAGAGTATAGCTGTAAGGCTTCCAACCAGCATGGCAGTGTTAGCTCTACAGCCATTTTAACAGTAACTGGTAAGTACAGACTTCCAAGCATTTTTCCTTAAAATATCTTGGTATATTGTAATGCTTTCACTGCTACAGTTACAAATCTTTATGGTAGGGCTCTTGATTGCCATTCTTGTATGTAATCCATACCTAATTTTGGCAGGTACAAGCATAAAAGTAATAACTTTTGAGAATGCTTTTAGGTTCTTTCTGTACATGGAAAAAGGAATCTGTGTGAAAAGCTTCAGAAGGGAAGAAAGTAGGTGGAAAGGGAGAGTGGGAGGAACTAGGTCATCAACAGAATGGGATTGGTTTGCGAATACATTCTTGAAGAAGGTTTATTTAACTTCCAGACAACAAGAAAACATAAACTTTTAAATATGATTTCTTTGATGTAATAATCGGTGTGATTATCCTTGCACCCTGTGTTTATCCTGCAGCTATACTTGCGAGGCAGGCTATGCAGCTGTGCATACCTGAACATCTGTGTGCCATGGCCTAAGGGGAACTCTGTGTGATTGGGGAAATAGATCTTTTTTTTTTTTTTTTCTTCAAAAAACCCTCATTATTTTTTGGACTTTTGGTGTATAGTGATTTTTTTACTCTGACCTTTCTCTTTGTGGGAGTCTTTATATAGTCTGTGCTATGAGCTAGATGTTAGAGACTAAAGAAAGATGCACAAACTGTGAAATGAATGCAAACTTGTCTATCTTGAGGGAATGGTGTGCAAACATGTCGGTCTTGGGGGAAGAAGTTCTGGGTTTTGGTTTATTTTCCTTTAGATTTTAAATTGCTCCAGAGATTCAAAATGCCTTCAAGCTCTGGAGCAATTTACAGATCCAAGAAGTACAAAACCAAAAGCCAAAATTCATAATCTTTAATACCTCTTGGCTCCTTCACTGCTGGCTTCTTTTGCTTAAGAGTGTCCAGTGATAAACTGGCCTCCCTTGCTCTCTGTCCCTGGCAAATGTGGAGAAAGAGCATAAGCTCTGGGCCTCACCTCTGGGTAACATTGAACTCCTTTGTTTTGCAGAAGCACTTCCGCCAACGTTTCTTACCAGACCTGAATCTATCACTACTTTTGTGGGCAAAAATGCCAAGTTCCTGTGTACTGTTTCGGGCACTCCAGTCATCGACGTCGTCTGGCAGAAAGACGGCACAACCATTTCACCTTCGGACCATCACAAGATCACCAAAGTGGAAAATAAACATGTGTTAGAAATTTCCCTTCTCACTACCAGTGACAGAGGGGTTTACACTTGCAAAGCTTCCAACAAATTCGGTGCTGACATTTGCCAGGCTGAAATGGTCATTATAGACAAGCCCCACTTCATTAAAGTTTTGCAGTCAGTGCAGTCAGCAGTCAATAAAAAAATACGTCTTGAATGTCAGGTAGATGAAGACAGGAAAGTAACAGTAGGGTGGACAAAGGATGGAAACAAAATCCCCCCAGGCAAAGATTATAAGATTTACTTTGAAGACAAAATAGCCTCACTTGAGATTCCTCTGGCTAAGCTCAAGGATTCAGGCCATTATGTGTGCACTGCCTCAAATGAGGCAGGAAGCAGCTCCTCTTCTGCCAGCGTCACAGTCAGAGGTAAGATAGTCCTACATCCCCTTTACCTTTGCACTTCTTGGGTTCCCATTTCTTCTTTTGCAGGCAAAAGAGTTCTTTGGGCTCAAATCATGCTGTGAACTCTTCTTGGACCTTCCATGTGATCCATTCACCTCTTGCTTGTTTCCCCTGCTGCCTTTCAGTACATTGTGTGTTGCTTCAGTATTTCTTTCCCTAGACAGATCCAAGAATTCCTCCTGGATGCAGCGGAGAGATGGATGGAGAGGACTAGAGAAACCACGAGAATTGCAGCTCAGCAAAGATTATGCTGATCTTTTCTGAAATCATGTTTTGTTCTTGTGCAAGGAAACTGTCTTTCAAAGCTATGTATTTCAGCCTTCTTTCCTTTTCTCTTTTCCTTTCCCCTTTTTCCCTTTCTTCCCTTTTCTTCCTTTTCCTTCCCATTTTTAGAACCACCATCCTTTGTGAAGAAGGTCGATCCGTCTTATTTACTGACCCCAGGTGATTCTGCACGCCTTCAATGCAAAATCAAAGGCTCTCCTGAAATCCAGGTTACTTGGTTCAAGAACAATAAGGAAATTCGGGAAAGCAACACACACAGGATGTCCTTTGTCAATTCTGTGGCTGTGTTAGATATTTTGGACATGAAAGTTGATGACAGTGGGAGCTACTCTTGTGAAGCTGTAAATGAGGTTGGAAGTGACAGCTGCACCACCGAAGTAGTTGTCAAAGGTCTGTTCTTCTTGCTGCTGCTAGTCTATTCTTGAGCAAAACCTTCCCTTCCCATTTTTTTTTTCTTTTTTTACTTGGGTGAATAATTCTTTCTTGCTGCTTTTATAGAACCTCCGTCTTTCATCCGAACACTTGAACCAGCAGAGGTAGTGAAGGGAACAAACACCGTTCTTCAGTGTGAGGTTGCTGGCACTGGACCATTTGAGATTAGCTGGTACAAAGACAAAAAACAGATTCGCAGCAGTAAAAAATACAGGTTGACCTCTCAGAAAGCTGTTATTTCTCTGGAGGTATCTTCATTTAACAGTGCGGATGTCGGTGAATACGAGTGTGTGATAGCTAACGAAGTTGGAAAGTGCATATGCAGTGCAACATACGTCTTGAAAGGTCAGTGGAGAGAGAAAACTTCACTGGCTGAAGGGATTGGCAAGAACCTCTCATTTCTTAAAATGTGTTTTCTTTGGATTTTTGGGTGGCTGGGGAGGGTGCAGAGGGAGAGTGTCTTCTTATTCTCTTAAAATTCTGTGTATGTCTTAACTCTTCTCTGGCGTCAAACCTGTGAATTTGAAAGATGTTAATCTTAAAGGGCCATACCTTAGCTGCCAGCTGGGGAACACAGCTCTTCTCCTTGCCTGCTCTTTAGTTGAATTGTGTCATGTACTGCATGTACTGTCTCATAAAACTGTCTTTAAGCAGCAGATTTCATGGAATGATGTGGTAGCAGATGAGCATTTTTTCTTGTCTCTTCTCTTTGAACCAGAACCACCATCTTTTGTTAAGAAAATCGAAAATGTAACAGCTCTGGCTGGAGATAGTGTTACATTACAGGCTGTGGTGAAAGGGTCAGAGCCTCTTTCGGTGATGTGGATGAAGGGCAAAGACATTATTCAAGATGATAACAAAGTGAGAGTGACATTTGAACATGGTCTAGCAACGTTGCAAATTACTGGTGTCCAGCTGAGCTCTGGTGGCAAATACACCTGCGTGGCTGAGAATGATGCAGGAAGTCAGTCCTGCTTTGGTGAACTAGCAGTGAAAGGTCAGTGGGGTAGTGCTGTGACTCCCACATTGTCTCTTGCCTGAGAGGAAGAGCAATTTCCTTTTGTCCTTAACACTCATTGTTTAATTCTGTTGTAGAACCTGCCAAAATCATTGAAAAATCTGAAATGATCCAGGTAACAGCAGGGGAACCAGCCATTTTGGAGTATACTGTCACAGGCACTCCAGAGCTAAAAACCAAATGGTTCAAAGATGGAAGACCACTACCTGCCAGCAAAAAATATAGGATCAGCTTTAAAAATAACATTGCCCAGCTCAAGTTTTATGCCACTGAAATGCAGGACAGTGGCGAGTACACCTTTGAGATATCCAATGATGTGGGCATCAGCTCTTGTACTACCAGCTTCACTGTGCTAGGTTGGTACTGACTCTTTGCAAAGAACCCTGCTACTCTGCTCTGAGCCCAACAGAGCCACAAGCAGAACCGCATGCCTGGTTTTCTCATGTGTTGGTTTCTTTCCTTTTTTTCGCTCTCAACAGATCGCACTCTCCCTCCCTTCTTTACTAAGCCACTGAAGAATATTGACAGCATCATTGGCACCTCATGCCGCCTAGACTGCAAAATTTCAGGCTCTCTTCCAATGACCGTCTCTTGGTTTAAGCAGGACACTGAGATCACTTCAAGTGCCAAGTACACAGTACACTTTGCAGAAGGCTCTGCATCTTTGGAAATAAAACACCTAGATGCAAGTGATGCTGGGGTCTACATTTGCAGAGCCACAAACTCTGCTGGTAGCAAAGACAGCAGTAGCACTTTGTTTATAAAAGGTTTGGCAATTTGTTTTGCATTTCTTGGAGTTTTACTTCTCAGTTTACTTCCCCAAAGTGCAAGCCATGTGTCTTACTCTTGACAATTGTTTTCTTTCAATGTAATCTAGAGCCACCCAGCTTCACTGTAGAACCAGAGTCACAAGATGTACTGCCTGCATCAACCGTACGTTTCAAAGGCACATTCAAAGGCACAACACCCCTGACGGTGAAATGGTTTAAGGGTGATACTGAGCTGGTGACAGGAGGAGCCTGCTACATTATGACAGAAGCGTTAGCAAGTTATTTGGAGCTTTATGCAGTAAAACCAACAGACTCGGGAAAATACACCTGCAAAGTCTCCAATGTAGCTGGTTCAGTAACATGCAGTGCAAACTTGTTTGTAAAAGGTTTGCGTTCTTACTTTCTTTTAAACTTTCAGCTGCTGGATTGACCCGGTGGCACTCTTTCTTGCTGCCTTTGTCCTGAATACTCTTCTTAAATCCACAGAACCTGCTGCCTTCAAGGAGAAGCTAGAGCCAACCCATCTGGTAAAGAAAGGTGGATATGCTGAGCTGACCTGTGAAGTCACCGGTACTCCTGAGATTAAAATCACATGGTTCAAGGATGATAGAGAGCTAAAAGAGAGTGACAAATACAGGATGTCATTTGCAAAATCCTTGGCAATACTCCGTCTTACAGAGGTTGAGATTGAAGACAGTGGGGAATACATTTGCGAAGCCAAAAATGATGCTGGAAAAGATATTTGCAGTAGCATTGTTACAATCAAAGGTGTGTGTGACATCCAGCCACCCACTTTATCTCTTGAAACTCAGTGCAGTTTTGCAGGCTTCAAAAGTATGATTAATACAAACCGCACTCTCTCTTTTGCACTGTAGAGTCACCTTATTTTACCAAGGAGTTTCAATCCATGGAAGTCTTGAAGGATTCTGACGTGGTTTTGGAGTGCGAGGTGCTTGGCACACCTCCCTTTGAAGTGTTTTGGGTGAAAGATGATAAACCTGTGCGGAACAGTAAGAAGCACAGAATAAGCATTGGGAAATCTTTGATTAGCCTCCACATTTTCAGGTTTGATGCTTCTGATGTTGGCGACTATCAGTGTAGAGTAACAAATGATGTCGGGAGCTGCCTCTGCAGTTCAGAGGTCACATTGAAAGGTTAGTGCAAGATGTATAACACCCCTAGCATGCTCTTATCCCAGTGTGGTTTCCCTGCCACACTGTCATGCACCAGACCCATACTTATATAGCCACTTTCTTCCTGCCAGAGCCCCCTCAGTTCTTGAAGAGGATAGAAAACATTAGTTCCCTTCGTGGGGGCACAGTTGTGTTTCAGGCTGCAATTAAAGGCTCCTTGCCCATCACTGTGTCCTGGCTCAAAGACAACGATGAAGTGATTGAAGACAACAATATCAAAATGACCTTTGTGAATAATGTTGCCACTCTTCTGGTGAGATCTATTGAACTGAAACATGATGGGAAATATTTTTGTCAGGCTAAAAATGAGGCAGGAATTCAGAGGTGTTCTGCTCTGCTGACTGTCAAAGGTTGGTCCTGCCCTGAGGGCTTGTAGTGATCTCAGATGATTTCTTTCTGATTTTTACAGATGCCCTTAACACTCTTTCTGCTTGTTTACAACAGAACCTGCTACAATTGTGGACAAGGCCGTGTCAATAGATGTGACTGAGGGAGACCCAGCAACCTTGCAGTGTAAATTTTCAGGAACCAAAGATATTACAGCCAAATGGTTCAAAGATGGCAAGGAACTGACATTAGGCCCAAAATATAAAATCAGTGTTACAGACACTGTTTCAGTCCTAAAGGTGCTTCATGCAGAAAAGAAAGATAGTGGGGAATACATCTTTGAGGTTCACAATGATGTTGGGAGCAGTAGCTGTTCCGCCAGTATTAACGTCCTAGGTGTGTACGGTCTCTCTTTTATAATTTTTTTTATATACAAAGTCTTTTCTCCTGAGCTGACATTTGCCACAGTCAAGGTTAAATTTAATGCTTTTTATTTTTACTCTGTCTTGGATAGATCTCATTATACCACCTAAATTCACCAAAAAGCTCAAGAAAATGGACAGCATTAAAGGGTCTTTTGTCCATCTGGAATGCATAGTGTCTGGTTCACATCCTATAAGTATCCAGTGGTACAAGGACGGCCAAGAAATAACAGCAAGTGAAAAGCACAAATATTCTTTCCATGATAATACTGCATTTCTAGAAATCAATAAACTGGAAGGCACAGACAGTGGCTCTTACACCTGTGAAGCAACAAATAAAGCAGGAAGCAACCAATGCAGTGGGTTCTTAACCGTCAAAGGTTTGAACTCCTTCTTTGTCTTCTTTGTCTCATTCAAAATTTGAAATTACCCTGTCTCAGACTAATCCTCTTTCTTCCTTTTTACTTGTTATAGAACCGCCATATTTTGTGGAAAAACCCCAGTCCCAAGAGGTTGTGCCTAATGCTAGGGTTCAGTTCAAAGCACTGGTGAAAGGCTCTACTCCTCTGCAGATAAAGTGGTTTAAAGACAGCCAGGAGCTCCTCTCTGGAGCAAATCGATCTGTTTGGAAGGACAACACATCCAGTATACTGGAGCTCTTCTCAGCTAGGACATCTGACTCTGGGAACTACACTTGTCAGATAAGCAATGATGTGGGGACTGCAACTTGCAAAGCATCTCTGTTTGTAAAAGGTGTGCAACCCAATGTTCTTCTCATCTTGTGGTTCTAATTTTTCACCGCAGTTTGGGGGGAGGGGTTAGGAAACCCTTGTATTTCTTTAAACTACCTTGAATATTATAAAGCCCCATTTTTTCTGTCCATCTTCTAGAGCCCCCAAGATTTATTCAGATGCCAACTTCTGTAGTAGCTTTGCGTGAAGGACAGTCCACAACTTTTGAGTGCCAGATAGTAGGCACACCAGAGATCCGTGTCACATGGTACCTGGACGGGAATGAAGTGACTGACCAAGCTAAGTATGGCATCTCCTTCATAGATGGTTTAGCCACTTTGAAAGTCACTCAAGCCAGAGTGCCAGATAGTGGGATTTATGTCTGCGAAGCCCACAATGATGCAGGTAGTGAAAGCTGCAGCATCGAACTGAAAGTAAAAGGTTGGTTTTGAACATATTTTTATCATGCTGCACAGTTGGGGTGGTGCAGCAGGGGAGAGTTCTCCCTTCCAAACAGTTCCACATTACTATCTACTTTCCCTTCATTCCTCTTTGTAGAGCCTCCTACATTTGTTCGGGAGTTGAGACCCACTGAGGTAGTGAAGGGTTTGGAGGCCACGCTTGAGTGTGAGGTGACTGGTACTCCTCCATTTGAGGTGAAGTGGCTGAAGAACAATAAGGAGATGTTCAGCAGCAAGAAATATGCCATCTCCACCAAAGAATCAGTATTTACTCTTAATGTGACTAACTGTGATGTCGCAGATGTTGGTGAATATCAGTGTATCATATCAAATGAAGGTGGGAGCTGTTCTTGCAGTACAAGGCTCAGCTTGAAAGGTCAGTCCTCTAGGAAGCATATCCAAAATATTACATCCCCTAGCTAAACTGTAGTGACTAGGATGACTCTATATGATCGCTCTTTCCCCTCTTCCCTTTCCATGACTTCTCTTCCAAACAACGAACAAAACCTCACACCACAGAACCACCATCCTTCGTCAAGAAGCTGGAGAATATCACTACCATTTTGAAAGGAACTGCAGTCTTCCAGTGCATTGTAGCAGGCGCTCAACCTCTATCTGTGTCATGGATAAAAGATGAGAAAATACTAGACGATGATGAGCACCACCACATTACCTTTGAGAACAACGTGGCTACACTGAAACTTATCAATGTTGACCTCAGCCACAGAGGGAGATACACCTGCCAAGCAAAGAATGAGTCTGGTGTGGAGAAGTGCTTTGCTCTGCTCTTTGTACAAGGTGTGTGTGTGTACAAGGTGTGACCCTTCAAGCTCATCCTTGATGAATACTTGGAAAGTCGGTCCCTTACCTGTGTAACTAACTGCCATTTTTATACTCTTTATACCTTAGAGCCTGCACAAATTATAGAAAAGGCTAAATCTCTTAAAGTCACTGAAAGAGACCCCGTGACTTTGGAGTGTACTGTGGCTGGAACACCAGAGCTCCGAATAAGATGGTACAAAGATGGCAAACAGCTGCTGCCCAGTAGATACTACACAATGAGCTTTGAAAACAATGTGGCCAGTTTCAGGATTGAACCTGTATCAAAGGAGGATAGTGGTACATACAGTTTTAAGGTCGAAAATGACTTTGGAAGTAGCACCTGTGAAGCTGTTCTGACTGTGCTAGGTTTGTATTGTCATTTGGCAAATTTGCCAATCCAGCAGGGAGGAAACGAAAAAATAATAATCTCTGTTTGTGAAAGATAAACAAGAAGGTAACCAGAGCGGTTTTGGCATTTTTTTTGTGTTGGACAGATCAATCGATTCCTCCTGCATTTATCAAAAAGCTAACCAAAAAGGATACCATTCTTGGATCTTCTATCCAAATGGAATGCAAAGTTTCTGGGTCACTCCCCATTACTGCAAAATGGTTCAAGGATGGAAAAGAGATAACTGACAGTGCAAAATTTAGAAGCCTGTGCCATGAGAACACTGTGTCACTCGAGATTGCTAATCTAGAACTGGCAGACAGTGCAAATTACACGTGCAGTGTCTCTAATGTTGCTGGGAACGATTCTTGCAGTGCTGTCCTGACTGTGAAAGGTTTGAAACTCTTTTATTACTTCTTATTTGTGATAGATGCTGGGAATATATTTTAAATCTTATGCTAACATAATATTCTTATACCTCTTAATATTAATGTTGAAAACCCAATCTCCAAGCTTACCTCACTACTTGTCTTCATTCTTAGACATCTCTGATGTAACGGAATATTTCTTTTCTTAAAAACTGCAGAGCCACCAAGCTTCTTAGTAAAACCTCCAAGCCAGCAAGCCATCCCAGATTCCACAGTGGAGTTTAAGGCCACACTAAAAGGAACGCCACCCTTTACAGTAAAGTGGTTCAAAGAAGACTTAGAACTTGTATCTGGTCCAACTTGTTTCATTGGGATTGAAGGGTCAACTGGATTCTTAACCCTCTATTCAGTGGATACTTCTAGGAGTGGGCACTACACTTGCAACGTTTCTAATGACGTTGGCAGTGACTCTTGCACTACAACGTTGATGGTAACAGGTGTGCACTCTTTCTTGTTGTGTTGCAGTCTTCTTGTCTATTTCCTTTCTTTCTTTTTTCCCAAGCACACCTCAGTGATCTTTGATACGCTGTCAAGTGAATTCCCTACCCTGTGTTTGCAACCCACAGTATTTTGGCTCTTTCTCTCGTCTTTTCTTTCCATTATTAATTCAGACCTTCCTGACCCCACTTTTCTGGTTTTTTAGAACCACCCAAGTTTTCTAAGAAGCTAGAGGCGGCAAAAGTAGTCAAGCAGGGTGACTCAGCCCGGCTTGAGTGCAAAGTAAGTGGATCTCCAGAGATGAAAGTAGTGTGGTTCAGAAATGACCATGAAATTGTTGCCAGTGAAAAATTCCGGACATCATTCATTGATTCTGTGGCTGTGCTGGAAATGAATCACCTCAGTACGGACGAGAGTGGTGACTACATCTGTGAAGCTCACAACCCCGCTGGAAAGGCCAGCTGTAGCACCAAAGTCACAGTGAAAGGTTAGCCATCCTCTTGTTCTCGGGCTATATCCTATTTCTCTCTGGTGGTTTTATTCCTTGAAAATCCAGAGGATCATGAGATTAATTTGGTTTTTTCAGAACTATATTTTTCTTCATGTTATGTTTGTTTCTTGATGCCCCCTCACTCCATCTGCTAGGGCCCGAACATGAGAGATGTTATTCTTAATGCAGATCAGTGTTCCCTAGCTCTACAATTGTCAATATCCAAGATAGATGATAATGGGAATTGTTATATCAAGGAGCTAAAAAGTGAAGAAAAAGAACAGACCCAAACTGATCAGTGTCAATTTGCACCCTGTATTTGAGACTGCTACCTGCTAAATGAGGCCTGTATCCCCTCTGCCAAGGGCCACCCCTCTGTTTACCCTGTCTGTAGAGGAGCTAAGTGTTCTGGATGCTCCTATACCTGCAAGATCCTTTCATAATGTGCCTGGGAAATAAGGAACCATTGACCATTCTGTTGATTATCTCATCAGTCTCATTGTGTAGAAACTGGTCTCAGTAAACTGGTTTTGGTCAAATAATTCCAGATTCCTTTCTAAAAATGTTCCTTTCTTCCTTTGTCAGAACCTCCTGTCTTTAGCAGGAAGCCCTCTCCAGTTGACATGCTGAGAGGAACTGAGGTTAGCCTGGAATGTGAGATTTCAGGAACACCACCATTTGACGTTACCTGGTACAAAGACAGGAGACAAATACGCAGTAGTAAGAAGTATAAGGTTACAGCCAAAAACTACCATACAAGCGTTCGCATTCTGAATGTTGAAGCTGCAGATGTTGGTGAATATCAGTGCAAAGCACAGAATGATGTAGGAAGTGACACTTGCTTTTGCACTATGAAGCTGAAAGGTAAAGTATTGGTACATATGACTTCTGAAGTGCTCCCAATGGCACTGCATTGCTCTTCTTTACATAAACACTGTGAGTTATTACTATAACTACATATTTCTTCTTCAGAACCACCGAAATTCTTGACTAAAATAAACAGTGTGACTGTTGTGGTTGGTGAACCAGTGGAGTTACAAGCAAGAGTGGAGGGCTCCCAGCCTATTTCTGTGCAGTGGCTTAAAGACAAAGAGGAAATTATTAGAGAAAGTGAAAACACGAAGATCACATTTATGGAAAATATTGCAACTTTGCAACTTGTACACACAGATACAAGCAATGCTGGAAAATACATCTGTCAGATCAGAAATGATGCTGGAAGTCGCGAGTGCATGGCTACCTTAACTATTTTAGGTTGGTAAAAGCACAAGATTTTTTTGAAGTTAGGAACTTGGTTATTCAGTGTCAGCTGTATGCTTTGCTTATGCCACTGAGTTCAAAACAATCAAAACAGAGAATCCTTGTGTCCCCAGCAAGCAATAGTCAGGTTCCCTATTTCAAGTTGGCCAGACAGGGGTGAGAGGAACCACAGCCCTCTATACTGTGATGGGATCCAGTTGACTGGATTTCTGAGTCTTGTCTTCTTCTCACAACTGCTTGGAGAGGGACAGACAGTTACACTTCTCTCCTAGGAATTTAAAAGTGGTTTTACTTCATTTTGGAGATCATCTGAAATCTTCAGTTTAGGGTAGAATAACGGGTAGAAAAATCAGAGCTGAAAAAATTCCCCAGTCCAACAAATAGAGATATCCTTAATATCAAATGTATAAGCCCCATCTTATAGTGCTATAATACTTATAGGTAGTACTAATTCAATCCTGTTTTCACCCGACATGTTACCTATCTCTCCTTCCAGAGCCTGCAGTCATTGTAGAGAAAGCAGAGCCAATGAGAGTTACTATAGGAGACGCCTGTACTTTGGAGTGCAAAGTGGCAGGCACACCAGAGCTTTCCACTGGGTGGTTCAAGGATGGCAAAGAGCTGACCAGCAGCCAAAAATACAGAATTACTTTCCTCAATAAAGTGGCTACACTTAAAATTATGGATGCAGAAAAGGAAGATGGCGGATTGTACACTTTTGCAGTGCAAAATGATGTGGGGAAAAGCAGTTGCACAGCATCAGTTGATGTTTTAGGTGGGTTGGGTTGCTTGTCTTCTATCTTTTACAAAAACTTTCTTTCAGTCATGTTCTCTTTCCTTTCTACCATTCCTTCCCTCCTTTTTTATCTAACCACGGATTTATTATGTTTTCTTATACAGATCGAATCATTCCTCCTTCTTTCACAAGAAAACTAAAGGAAACACCTTGTGTCCTGGGTTCCTCAGCATTGTTGGAATGCAAAGTGTCGGGTTCACCTCCTATTTCTGTTGCCTGGTTCCAAAATGGACATAAATTAGTCAGTGGGGAAAAACATCAAATCTCCTTTTCAGATAACCTATGTATTTTAGAAGTGAATTCACTGAGCAACTCAGATACTGGAACTTACACCTGCAAAGCTACCAACATAGCTGGTACAGATGAATGCAGTGCTGTATTGACCGTACAAGGTCAGTATATGAGGGTCAGGAAGCTCTCTGAGCTATTCTTTTCTCTTTCTCTCTTGAAATTGCCTGTCTTTTGTAAATATACTCAGGTGAAATTACTCACTGGAAAATAAATATTTTGTTTTCTATCTTCACTAGGTGTGTGGAAATGCCAGGGTTATGCTGTAGCAACCTGTCTTACCTCTCTTTTTCTCTTGTGTGTTTAGAACCACCCTCTTTTGAGAGGACACCGGAGCCTCTGGATGTCTTGCCAGGCACAAGCATCACTTTTACATGTGTTATCAGAGGAACCCCTCCTTTTAAGGTGAACTGGTTTAAAGGGGCCAATGAGCTTGTGCCAGGGGACAAGTGCAATATCTACTTGGAGGACTCCATTGTGGAACTTGAGTTATTTGATGTAACTCCTCTCCAAAGTGGAGAGTACACTTGTGTAGTGACTAATGATGCTGGCAGGACGAATTGTACAACACACCTTACAGTAAAAGGTTTGTAAAGACTGTGTCTCTCTATTTACCTTAAATATTGTTTCCTTCCCTCCATTTGTCCTGCCATACTCAACATTTGTGGCTTCTTACCCTTCATTAGAGCCAGCTGTCTTTGTGAAGAAACTGAGTGATCAGTATGTGGAGCCTGGCAAGCCCATCATCTTGGAGGGCACTTACACAGGCAGCCTCCCCATCTCTGTGACATGGAAGAAGAATGGCCACACCATCTCTCAATCTCAGAAGTGTAGCATCACCACCACAGAGAAATCCTGCATCCTAGAAATACTTGACAGCACCAAAGAAGATGCAGGAGAATACACCTGCCATGTTGAAAATGAGGCAGGAAGAGATGTTTGTGAGGCTGTAGTCTCTACCTTAGGTGTGTGCTGCGTTTGCTGCTTTTTTTTGCCTGTTCTTTCAAGTGTATGCTTTCCAAGGCCTGGCACTATAATAATATAACTATCTAATAATAACTATCTAATTGCTTTTCTTTTTTAGAACCTCCCTATTTTGTTACACACTTGGAACCTCTTGAGGTGTCAGTTGGGGATTATACAACATTGCAATGCCATGTTGCTGGAACACCAGAAATCACTGTGTCTTGGTACAAAGGTGATACAAAACTCAGGTCTACTCCTGAGTACAAAGTGTTCTTTAAAGACAACGTTGCTACACTCATTTTCAACAAAGTAGTTAGCAATGACAGTGGAGAATATATCTGCAAGGCAGAAAACAGTGTAGGAACTGCATCTACAAAGGCTCTCTTAACAGTTCAAGGTGATGATTTTATATTAGCTTGCTACAAATTCTTTTGTTCTCATGAAACTGTAAAAAAATTGCTTCCTGTGGCATATTTATCCTTTACTTACTTTCTTCTAGAGCGCAAACGGCCACCATCCTTTGCAAGAAAATTAAAGGACATCGAGCACCCTCTTGGTTTACCCCTTAAATTTATGTGTCGACTCAATGGTTCAGAGCCCATTAATGTGACTTGGCATAAAGATGGTGTGCTGCTAAGTGATGATGACAATGTGCACACATCCTTTGTAGATAATGTTGCAGTGCTGCATCTGGTGCGAACTGAGATGAATCATACTGGGCAATATTCCTGCACAGCCACCAATGCTGTGGGCACTGCCACCTCAAGCGCTCAGCTCACAGTGGCAGGTGTGTTGGCTTACAAAACTTTTGCCTGGATCATAGGCTTCCCCTTCCCATTTTCTGCATGTGATAGTATCTGTGTGTTGGATTAGCTTTTTCTCGAGTTATGAGTATTACAATGTTTTTTTGTGTTTCTAGAACCCAAGCAAGCACCTGTCTTTGATACCAAACCAGAATCTATTGATGTGCCTTTTGGAGAAAGTGCTGACTTTGAATGCCATGTTACTGGAGCCCAGCCAATGCACATCACCTGGTCCAAGGATGGTCGGGAGATTCGAACTGGAGGAAACTTCAATATTACATTTGTAGCCAACACAGCTCACCTTCGGGTGCTCAGAGTGGGTAAAGGAGACTCTGGCCAATATACTTGCCAAGCTAGTAATGAAGCTGGGAAAGACTTTTGCTCAGCCCAACTCAGTGTCAAAGGTATTAAGATTAAGTCACCTTTGTTGGTGTGTTTTCTTTTTCTTGGGCAAAGAGACCTCTTTGTTACTGAGTCTTATATTCCACCCTTTCCAGTTTGGAAATATATAGAAAGTAGCTTTCCAGAAGGCAGACATATACCATGTGGCGACCTTCTCCTAAGGTCCCTTTGTGTATCTCTTTGTATGGAGAGTTGCGCTCACCCTGCTCTTTACTTCGTCATTAGTGCTTGAACTACAGTCACAGTGGTATTCACACATAATGATTGCTATATGGAAAATGGTGAATAAATATGGTAAATAAAGCTACCTTACATTTGTAGGCCAGAATTAGTTACTCTTTCAAATTTGCTAAAGATTTCAATTAGAGTTCTGAATTGCTGATTTAATCTAGACTATGAATCATTTAAGTTCTTCATGTAGAAATGCGCTTTAAAGATGTGTAAGCAAGTGAAACTATCCCTACCGTGTTTCTGCTGTTCCTGGGGGTGAAGGGCTTGTCAAATCTTTCAGGCTGGCCTGGGGATATTTTCATTCCTCAAAAGTAATAGCAAAATTTCCCTTGGGTGGAGTAATTGTTCTTCATGTATATTTTACAGCTCCAGCTCTTCCGATGCAGCAGGGTCCTGAGTTGGCAGAACATAGTTTTAGTTGTTGTCTTTGCCTTCTTTTCTCCATCTTGCGTCTTTCCTTGAGAGGAAACTCTTCTTGGGGATACAGCCAGCTGCTGTAGCAAGCTTACTTTGTTGTGCCCCAATACTCTTGTGCTCCCTATAACTCTTGCTCAGCACTGAAGATTTCACACGGCAAGCATGTCACTCTCTACATACTTATTTTGTTCTGCAGAACCTCCAAAGTTCATCAAGAAGCCTGAAGCTTTGCGGTTCGTGAGGCAGGGAGACACAGTTCAACTTGAATGTAAAATCAGTGGCACACCAGAGATCAGAACAGTGTGGTACAAAAATGACCAGGCACTCCAGATGAGCGACAGGCTCCACATGTCCTTTGTAGACTCCGTGGCGATGCTAACCATCTTGGGTGCCAACACTGAAGATGCCGGCGATTACATATGTGAAGCCCATAACTCTGCCGGCACAGCCAGCTGCAGCACGTCAGTCACAGTGAAAGGTTAGCAGCGTGGATCCACACACCATCAGAATCACTGGCGTCCAAGCCTGCTCCCAGCTGCACAGGGAGCTGCTGCTGTGGCAGTTGGTGATTGCTGCAGCAGTGTCTCTCCAGCCGCTCTCACATTCAAACACTGCTGTGTTTAAGCTGGGGAGACCAGGCAGGAAATAGTGGTGGGTGTTCAGCGCTGTTCACCCATTCCCTTGTCTCCCCATGTAAGTCAATGGCAAGCTGAATAAGGCAAGCTTGTCAGGTCACAAGGGAAGCATGGACTAGATGGAGCACCAGCCATGGTGAGGGAGCTGGGCATACGTTGCAACCATTGCTCTGCTTCCTCTTTATACACAGTGGTCCTGGCAGGAATGAAATTTTAGACGGAAGAGGAGGCTGTGCTGCTTAGCCTCACTGATGGTAGCTTTCATGACTGGGAAGAGGCAGAAAAAGCTGGAATGTGGTCCTGGAGAGAGTGGAGAGTGGTTTTGGGGGAGGGACACTGAGTACTGACTCCAAACAGGTGCAGAAGTGTCACATTTTCTGCCGTTGAGACTCTGAGACCTGGGATGGCTTGCTGGGAGATGACGGGGGCTCAGCATTTTTTAGAGATGAGGCCACATATTTGGAAGCTAAATATGGGTTTACAAGAATAAGTGTAGGCTCCCTTCCTGAATATGTTGGCTTCTGCTACTATCCAGAAACCCACCCAGGAAAGTAGGCTCACACATTATGATGTGATTCTTCTTTTATAGAACCACCTGTTTTTAGCAAGGTGCCGAGCCCTGTGGACACCCTTAAAGGCTCAGATGTTATCCTTCAGTGTGAGATAGCGGGCACTCCCCCCTTTGAGGTGGCTTGGTTCAAGGATCGAAGGCAGGTCAGAAGCAGCAAGAAGTTCAAGGTGACAGCAAAGCACTCCGTTGCCAGTCTTCATATTCTCAATCTGGAATCTCAAGATACTGGAGAATATCAATGCAAAGCTATGAATGAGGTGGGAAGCGACACTTGCACCTGCCCAGTGAAATTCAAAGGTTTGTATGCTAGAGAATCAACAACATCAAGACACTCTTTTCTTGATCTCCTGGCTGTCCCTCTTCCAAGCAGGCATGCAAGATTAACCCTTCTCTGCCTCCTTGTTTTTACCATCAGAACCCCCACGGTTTGCCAAGAAGCTGAGTGACACTGCAATCTTCATCGGGGAGCCAACAGCCCTGCAGGCAGTGGTGGAAGGATCCCCACCAATTTCTGTTGTCTGGCTCAAGGACAAGGGTGAAGTTATTAGAGAGAGTGAAAATGTCCAAATGTGGTTTATGGACAACATTGCAACGCTTGAGATTGCCAGTGCAGAGGGAGCTGATGTTGGGAAGTACATCTGCCAGATCAAAAATGATGCTGGCATGCGGGAGTGCTCTGCCTTTTTACAAGTCCTAGGTGGGTATAGCCTGCTTCACAGGTACTATGTCTTACATTTAGCACAATTGCCTCTACTAGGCTTTGTTTTCTGCTTATATCCTGTGCTCACTGGTTTGCGGGTAGATTTCCTTGTGACACACTGACCCCTGCCTTCCTATTTCAGAACCAGCAGTCATCTTAGAGAAGACCGAGCCAATCACAGTAATGGCTGGTAATCCTTTTACCTTGGAGTGTAAAGTAGGAGGAACACCTGAACTTATCACTAAGTGGTACAAAGACGGCAGAGAATTAAGGAGTGACCGCAAATATCAAATTAACTTTTTCAACAATATATCCACTTTGAAAGTCTTCTCTGCAGACAGGGGAGACAGGGGCTTGTATACTTTTGAGGTGCACAACGAGGTGGGAGACAGCAGTTGCACTTCTTCAGTTGATGTTTCAGGTCAGCTCTATGTCTTTGTTGTTCACACCTCTCTTTAAAAGAAGCTTTTTTTTCCCCCTTTTCCTATCCCTTAAAAAAAAACCCTCAACACTTTTCCTCTTGTTCTTCTGTCCTATCCTACTCAGATCGTCTTGTTCCTCCTTCATTCTCAAGAAAACTAAAGGAAACAAATGGGGTACTGGGATCCTCAGTGCTTCTGGAGTGCAAAGTGTCTGGCACATCTCCCATATCTGTGGCCTGGTTTCAGGATGGGAATGAGATTGTTAGTGGAGAAAAATATGAAATCTCATTCTTGGATAATGTTTGTGCCTTGAAACTGAATGCCCTGGATGTCACAGATACAGGGCCATATACCTGTGTGGCAGCCAACGTGGCAGGATCTGATGAATGCAGTGCTTTCTTAACTGTACAAGGTCAGTGGAAGGATACTACAGCCCCTTCAACAAAATTCTTCTTCCCTCTTCTCTTTCTTCCCTCTTGTTTCCCATGGCTTCTTTTTCTTTTCTTTTATCTTCCTTTTTTTTTTTAATTTTTTTTTTTTCCGGTTTTCTCCCTCTTTTTCTTTTTTTTTTTTTTTCTTCCCTTTTTTTTTTAATTTTTTTTTTTTCCGGTTTTCTCCCTCTTTTTCTTTTTTTTTTTTTTTCTTCCCTTTTTTTTTTAATTTTTTTTTTTTCCGGTTTTCTCCCTCTTTTTCTTTTTTTTTTTTTTTCTTCCCTTTTTTTTTTAATTTTTTTTTTTTCCGGTTTTCTCCCTCTTTTTCTTTTTTTTTTTTTTTCTTCCCTTTTTTTTTTAATTTTTTTTTTTTCCGGTTTTCTCCCTCTTTTTCTTTTTTTTTTTTTTTCTTCCCTTTTTTTTTTAATTTTTTTTTTTTCCGGTTTTCTCCCTCTTTTTCTTTTTTTTTTTTTTTCTTCCCTTTTTTTTTTAATTTTTTTTTTTTCCGGTTTTCTCCCTCTTTTTCTTTTTTTTTTTTTTTCTTCCCTTTTTTTTTTAATTTTTTTTTTTTCCGGTTTTCTCCCTCTTTTTCTTTTTTTTTTTTTTTCTTCCCTTTTTTTTTTAATTTTTTTTTTTTCCGGTTTTCTCCCTCTTTTTCTTTTTTTTTTTTTTTCTTCCCTTTTTTTTTTAATTTTTTTTTTTTCCGGTTTTCTCCCTCTTTTTCTTTTTTTTTTTTTTTCTTCCCTTTTTTTTTTAATTTTTTTTTTTTCCGGTTTTCTCCCTCTTTTTCTTTTTTTTTTTTTTTCTTCCCTTTTTTTTTTAATTTTTTTTTTTTCCGGTTTTCTCCCTCTTTTTCTTTTTTTTTTTTTTTCTTCCCTTTTTTTTTTAATTTTTTTTTTTTCCGGTTTTCTCCCTCTTTTTCTTTTTTTTTTTTTTTCTTCCCTTTTTTTTTTAATTTTTTTTTTTTCCGGTTTTCTCCCTCTTTTTCTTTTTTTTTTTTTTTCTTCCCTTTTTTTTTTAATTTTTTTTTTTTACGGTTTTCTCCCTCTTTCTCTCTTTTTTTGGACTCCAACCTGCTCCAGTATTCCTCCCCCACAGACACTCTCCTATTAACATCTTTCTCCTCTTCATTTCTTTGCATGACCCTTAGAACCACCTTCTTTTGTGAAGACACCTGATCCCCAGGAAGTTTTGCCTGGATCAAGCGTGACATTCACCAGCTACATCAAGGGTAGTACTCCCTTCAAAGTGACCTGGTTCCGAGGCATCAGGGAGCTGGTGCCAGACAGCAACTGCTCCATCTCTCTGGACGAGTCTGCGGCACAACTGCAGCTCTACAACGTGGAACCAGGGCACAGTGGGGACTATGCCTGTGTGGTCACAAATGATGCTGGCAGTGCCTCATGCACAACCCAACTCTTTGTGAAAGGTGTGTTTGTGCGCGTGTGTGTTATGCACAGGTATTTCCCTTCACACTCTGCCTGCAGCCCTGCCACATCTGTCCCTCTCACTACTGATCTATGCCTCCCCACAGAGCCTGCAGTCTTTGTGAAGAAATTAAGTGATTTCAGTGTGGAGCTGGGGAAGTCTGTTGTGCTGGAAAGCAGCTACATAGGCACCCCTCCCATCTCTGTCACCTGGAAAAGAAATGGCATGCCCATTGCTCAGTCTCCACGTTGCAGTGTTACAACTACTGACAAATCTGGGATTCTTGAAATCTTCAACAGCACCAAGAGCGATGAAGGCGAATACACCTGTGAGGTGGCAAATGAGGCGGGCGGGGATGTTTGCTACAGCCTTGTATCCATCTTAGGTACGCATCACCCCTCATTCCCCATAGGCACTCCAGTGATGCTGTCTCTGCTCACCATTCTCTCTCCTTCCCTAGAACCACCCTATTTTGTCACACACCTGGAACGTGTGGAGGTGAAGGTTGGCGAGCCCTTGATCTTAAAATGCCAGATTGGTGGTGCACCAGAAATCAAGGTGTCCTGGTACAAAGATGACACCAAGCTCAGATCAACACAAGCTTACAAAATGCACTTCAAGAATAATGTGGCAACGCTGGCATTCTCCACCGTGGAGGACAGTGACATTGGAGAATATATCTGCAAAGCAGAAAATAGCGTTGGCTTTGCCACCTCCACAGCTTTGCTTGTTGTTAAAGGTGATGGGCCAAGGGCCACTCTTTCCTGGGGTAGTCTGTAGGAACTCTTTGTTGTCTACAGAAAGGGGTTCTTATTAATTTCAGAATTAGTTAATTCTAGATAGTCAGCGTGGCTTGCTACTTATAGTGGTGATTATTACTGTTTTGCAGAACGTCAGCTTCCCCCTACATTTGTGAGAAAACTGAAAGATATTCAGGAAGCGGTTGGTGCCCCAGTGACGTTTGATTGCCGCATAAATGGCTCAGAGCCTATCCAGGTGTCTTGGTACAAGGATGGGGTTCTCTTAAGTGACAGTGATAATGTGCAATCAGCCTTCTTAAACAATGTTGCAACTCTCCAGATCCTGGAAACTAGTATGGCTCACTGTGGCCAATATACTTGCTCAGCCCAAAACACTCTGGGAACTGCGTCTTCCAGCGCCAAACTTCTCCTTACAGGTTTGTAGCTCGCACTTAAAGAAAGATCTTTTGTATGTCTTTGCTCTTTTATTTCTTCACTCTTTTCTTCACTCTGCCCATTGTGTGGTGGCCAGGAGCATGGGCATGGCGTGGTGATTTATGTGTTGAGAAGGGCTTGGTGTTGAACTCTGCCATGCTTTCCTCTTTGCAGAACATTTACAACCCCCCTTCTTTGACATCAAGCCAGTATCTATTGATGTGACATTAGGGGAAAGTGCAACCTTTAAGTGTCACGTGACTGGCTCTGCTCCCATGAGGATTACTTGGACCAGAGACAACAGAGACATCCGCCCAGGTGGCAACTACAAGATGACACTGGTGGAAAACACAGCCAGGTTGACAGTCCTAAAAGTTGGTAAAGGGGATGCTGGACTCTACACATGTACTGCCAGCAACAGTGTTGGAAAGGACGCGTGCGCAGCTCAGCTGGCTGTACAAGGTATTCCTGTGAGATTTAGTGTTCATAAGGCTTTTCTTTGCAAGGCAGACACCTGGAAAACAAAGCCACGAATGCAGACGTGTGAGACTAACAACCTTTACAAGAGGCTACATTGAGATGTCTTATTTCATTTAAATATTATTGTAATACTTAAATGCTTATTCTTCTTTCTTCTGGTCTGGTATAGTGTGCAATTTGTCTTATCAAAGGGATTCTTCCATTGAAATGTTAACTCTGACTTGGTACCCTGTTGCACCTTTAGGAATGGCCCTATTGGCCAGAAAAATCTGTCTTCCTTAAAGTCTTTATCCAGCAGTGACATTCACTAAATTGTCCAGGGGAGGGAAAGGTAACTGAGAGAAACTCAGTTCACTTATGAGACTTATATGTAATTTTACTAGGTATGCAGGTCCTGCAAATAGTTTTACCCTTTCACAGACTGAAAGCCTTTATAGACAGCAAAATTGGAGGATCTGAGGGCAGACTTGGTGACAAATAACAGTTCTGTCAACACTTCAGTTCTCTACATAGTCTGTGGATCTTAAACGATTCAATGATCTAAATTTATGACTGGATCAAACTTGTTTGATACACATGACACTTGTATATTAGTGCAATTTCCTCAGTGTAGGTGGGAACATTGGATTTATTTATAGCTGTTCCGGATATCTCATTCTTACTGATTTTATGAAAGAACAAACGTAAAATCACTACTTAAATTATGCATGAGTTCAAATGTCCCTGTTTGGTTTAGTGCTGATTTTTTTTTTCCCTCTGTATGAGTTTGGGAGAAAGAAAAACAAAAAACAAAACAACAAAAGTATTTGGAGAGTAAACACTTTGACTTTTACTCTCTAAGACAAACAACACAAGAAGTCGAACTACCACTGGCAAGATTTTGTAATAATTGCTTGTCAAATGTATTATGTGTATGTAGAGTATATTCTATCCGTATGGATTTTTCTTGGTGGGAGTGGGGAGAGTATGGCAGAGTGAATTACCTGTGAATTTAGTGGCAGGGATGGATGCTGTTATTCTTGACTTACAAAAAGCATTGAAAGATTGTAGCAAGAAATCTAACTTCTTTAAAAGATTTAAAACTTGTTTCCACCAGAATCACAATTTTGTTTATTATTAGTTATAACACTAATAGGTTTATTTGACTGAAGTTACCATTCATAAAATGATCCCAACAGACCTTATTTGTTTTCTTACTCTTCAATTCTTTATTCATAAAATGCTGAAATGACTTTTTCCCTGGGATTATTATTTTCTTTTTTGATCCTAAACTTACGCTGTCACTTACTTCAGTCCTTTAGAATTTGTGCAGTTTCCCCAAGCCTGCAAAAAATTAATGATGTTCATTGTCAGACAATTTCTATAGAAATTGGAAGGGCAAGATATTTGTGTGCATTGATTTGTCTGTGTTTAACTTGAGCAGATGCTGTCTCACTTCTATGACACACTGCCTTTTCTTTGTAGAATTAAGATCTTTTGTTCAACTGGCCTTGAAAATCTCACAGTTTTTTATTAACTTTCCCGCATTAACATCTAATGTTCCCAATCTGCAGTTTTAACTACTGCTGTAGGTTCTAGAAACTGCTTTGCATTCTAAGTACATACCTTACTAACTTGTATATCTTCAGTTTTGGGAAGGAATGGCATTAGAGTGTGACTACACAGCAACTGTTAGTATGCAGATAGATAATCAACTCTTTGTCAAAGTGAAATCTGATAGTAAATTACTAAAGTTCCAACTGTCCTTGTCTTAACAAGTCATCATTTCTATTTTTAGAAACTCTAAGGAAGTTTTGTTACTAACAACATAGTATGTTTTGCAAATGCCCAAAGGTTGAAATAACCCACAATAAAATAGATATTCCTCCTACACTTTACAGACAAATGCACAAAGAGGCACTTCATCCTGTTTTGCAGAGAGATTTGTTTGTTGTGCCCACGTTACCACCTCTTGGTTTCACTAGTTATATCTTTGATCTATGAACATTCAGTCTTGTGATTCTGAATCATCCATATGGTACTTTTGATGAAAAGTGCTAAACCTCCACTCCTTTCTCTCCTTATGGAACAAAATGTGTACTATCCAGTTTAATTTTCAGTCACAGGACCTTTAACAGCAATTTCTGTGGTACAACCCTCTCATAATTCTTCTCAGTATGATTATTTTGGACCTCTTCTGTTTACTGCCTAAATTCCTTGACTTTTATTCCTCATATGCACCTTTATGTTTGGCTTTGCAATAAATGTGTGAAGGGTTATAATGCAGATACATTTATTGACTATATCAATTGTTAATGACATAGTTAAGATATAAAGCAGTTGCTATAGTGCTCAGTATAAATGCTTTTAATAATATTTCTTGGCTGAACAGTTTGGATTCTTGCAATTCCATCAGGCATTTTGATTGCTTATGTATTGCAAGAGGATATTAAAGAAAACCACGTCGGCTGATCTGTACCAAATACATAAAAGGAGAAGTAGAGTGGGACAATAAATTAAGGAGAAACTAACCAAAACACAGACAGAGAACTTGTTTCCTTCCTAAGCTAGATCTTAGACCAATTTGAAATTATCTAAAAGAAAATTCATAGCGATTCCAAAATTAGAATGTTTGCATAAGTCCCTAAAGTTTACATTTGATGTTATGTATTTCCCTGCTTATTGAAAAAATCAGCCCAGTTTAAAGAATCATCTCCCCTTTCTGGCTTTCCAGAACCGCCAAGATTTATTAAGAAACTAGACTCCTCAAGACTTGTGAAACAGCATGATTCCACTAAGTATGAATGCAAAATAGGTGGATCTCCAGAAATCAAAGTCACCTGGTACAAAGGTGAAACTGAGATCCATCCCAGTGAAAAATACAGAATGTCCTTTGTGGATTCAGTGGCAGTCATTGAAATGCACAACCTCAGTGTTGAAGACAGTGGTGACTACACTTGCGAAGCTCAGAATCCGGCGGGTAGTGCAAGCACCAGTACATCACTAAAAGTCAAAGGTCAGAATCACTGATCTTTCCTTGCCTTTCTATCTGTATGAGTCCTCCTTTGTGGAAAAGCTGTTAAATCCCACTATCTTTAGTCAGAGAGGCCAAAGCCTGTCTGAATAGATGCCCTCTCTCTTACCTGTTTGTTATGCTGTGGGAGATCTTTCTTATATATGGTTTGTCTTTGCTGCCCTGCATTAGAACGGCTGCTTGAGTAGTCCGTCCTCTTTAATCCCCTTTGCTCAAATAACACAAAATTTAAACCTTCTTTTTTTTTTTTTTTCAGCACCCCCTATTTTTACTAAGAAGCCCCATTCAATCCAGACCTTGAAAGGGTCTGATATTCACCTGGAATGTGAGCTTCAGGGCACTCCCCCATTCCAGATTTCATGGTATAAAGACAAACGCGAAATTCGGAGCAGCAAGAAGTATAAAGTAATGTCCGAGAACTACCTAGCTAGTATTCATATTCTCAGTGTGGATACTGCAGATGTTGGTGAATATCACTGTAAAGCTGTAAATGATGTGGGAAGTGACTCCTGTACTGGCTCTGTAACACTAAGAGGTTTGTACAAAGATTGGCACCTTCTTGGCATTTCGTTGTTCCTGTCGTTCTCCTCCTACTTTTCCGCTTCTGGAGTGTTTTTTACTGTTAAATATCTTCTCTTAAATAGCACCACCAACCTTTGCGAAGAAGCTGAGTGATCTCACTGTCGTAGTTGGAGAGTCAATTGAACTGCAGGCTGCAGTAGAAGGATCACAGCCCATTTCTGTTCTGTGGTTAAAAGACAAAGGGGAAATCATCAGAGAAAGTGATAATCTTTGGATTTCCTATTCAGAAAATATTGCAACTATGCGGATTGGAAATGCAGAACAAGCCAATGCTGGGAAATACATTTGTCAAATCAAAAATGATGCTGGATTTCAGGAGTGCTTTGCCACACTGACAGTGCTAGGTTGGTAGCATGGGATGAGATAAAAAACACAATGTGTTTTAAGATGCTTTAAAATTTCAAATTTTATAACACTAATAACTATTGAATTGTTGTTTTTAAAAATGTGACTTACATCTCATTGCAGAACCTGCAGTCATTGTAGAGAAGCCAGGCCCAGTCAAAGTTACAGCTGGAGACTCTTGTACTCTGGAATGCACGGTAGACGGCACACCAGAGCTTACTGCTAGGTGGTTTAAGGATGGGAATGAACTGTCCACTGACCATAAATATAAAATCAGTTTCTTCAACAAAGTATCTGGGCTTAAGATTCTCAATGCAGGACTAGAAGACAGTGGAGAATATACTTTTGAGGTGAAAAACAGTGTTGGTAAAAGCAGCTGCACAGCTTCAGTGCATGTTTCAGGTTAGTTGACTGCTCTTTTTGAGTAACATCTGATCCTATCATTCCTTTACAAAGCCTTTAGATAGGAAACTGTTTCTCATGAGTGGCAGCCCCAGGGACTCCTCGTTTATATAAACTTAGGAGTACTTGTCATGGCACTTTGACAGGCCTCAAGAATAGCTGCCTATCTAACCTCTGAGGGGCAGGAGTCATTGCAGGGGCTTGATTTCTTCAGCTTTAATCTACATGTCTTCTTGGACAGCTAGTGCAATATTGTTGCTTATGAAAAATAACTTCAAAGCCAAAAGGTGTTATTCAAAAACTATGAATGAAAACTCCGGTATATCCTTAACCATCAGTGATTTAGGTGTGTAGGAGCAGAGTGTTAAAGCAGGCATATAAAAATAAAGTTAACTGATTCGTTATGCATGGGGAACTTTTAACATTTTAAGCTCCTGTATGGTAATTTTTTGTTATTTTTTTTTTTTAAAACAAATGCAGATCGTATCATACCTCCTTCTTTCACAAGAAAACTGAAAGAAACATACGGTCAGCTGGGTTCTTCTGCTGTACTAGAGTGCAAAGTTTATGGGTCGCCACCTATTCTGGTTTCCTGGTTTCATGATGGACAGGAGATTACCAGTGGAGACAAGTATCAGGCTACCCTTACAGACAATACCTGTTCTCTGAAAGTGAATGGACTTCAGGAATCTGATATGGGAACTTATTTGTGTACAGCTACTAACGTAGCTGGGTCTGACGAATGCAGCGCATTTTTGAGTGTTAGAGGTCAGTACCAATAGGAAGCCAGAGTCAGAGGGCACAAATATATTTTCAAAAAGACTTCATTCTTTGCTTTGTTACATATTTCTGGTTTCTATGCTCTTCGTCAGAAATTCAAAAGTACTTCTCTGTCTCTCTAATTTTCATGCTTAGAACCACCATCTTTTGTGAAGAAACCTGAACCACTGAATGTTTTATCTGGAGCAAACATAACCTTTACCAGTATCATAAAAGGCTCCTCTCCATTGGAAGTTAAATGGTTTAGAGGCAGTGTCGAACTAGTACCAGGACACAGGTGCAATATCACCTTGCAAGATTCAATTGCAGAACTGGAGCTGTTTGATGTAAATCCACTTCAGAGTGGAGACTACATCTGCCAAGTCTCTAATGAGGCAGGGAAAATTTCTTGCACAACACATCTTTTTGTCAAAGGTTTGTCCAGACTACTATTTCTTACACTTCTTATGCTTCTAAAAAATGATCTCTTGGCTTTATTTAATTTCTTTTCTTCCCATTGTTCATTATAGAACCAGCCAAATTTGTGAAGAAGGTGAACGATTTAAGTGTAGAGAAAGGGAAAAATTTAATCTTGGAATGCACATACATGGGTACTCCACCAATTTCAGTGACATGGAAGAAAAATGGAGTAAAAATAACGCACTCTGAAAAGTGCAGCATCACCACTACAGAAACATCTGCCATACTGGAAATCCCTAATAGCAAACTTGAAGATCAGGGGCAATATTCTTGTCATATTGAAAATGACTCTGGACAAGATAATTGTCATGGTGCAATCACAATACTAGGTGCGTCAAGCCACCATCACTTCATCCAGTGTTATTTGAACTACTAATGGTTCTTGTGCAATACCTTTTTATGCTAATGGTGTATGTTTGTTCTTCAGAACCACCTTACTTCATTAAACCCTTGGAGCCAGTGCAGGTGACTGTTGGGGATTCTGCATCTTTACAGTGCCAGGTTGCTGGAACACCAGAAATGATTGTATCATGGTACAAAGGCGATACAAAGCTGAGAGGAACTGCTACTGTGAAAATGCACTTTAAGAACCAAGTTGCCACTCTGGTTTTCAGCCAGGTAGACAGTAGTGACAGTGGTGACTACATCTGCAAAGTAGAAAACACTGTTGGGGAAGCTGCTTCATCATCTTTGCTGACAGTTCAAGGTGAATATTTCATTTTAAAAAAGAGGAAAATGGCCTGTTTTTCTTAAGTATGCTTTGCTATTTCAAAAAACAGGAATTCTCTTTTCCCTTTTAAACACTTGGCTCTTTCTTGACACGTAAGATGCCTTGTGGCACTGTCTTCCTTTAACAAAGGCCTACCAGTAAATCTAGTTGAAATATGTCTCTTACTGACCACAGCTCTTCTGATACAAGCGTCGGCATCTTCCTTCCCCATTCAGGATATTGCTTTGGTTGTTTACATCATTAGCAGTCCTGAGGATTGAATAGGCTTACTGGGTGTAACTGGGGGCAGAATGGTTATATGTTTTCTTGCAGTCATGTGCACAGTGCTCTTTTCATATTGGGTTCCAAATAAATAATATGCTGAATAACATTTTTACTCAGAAGTTATAAGCAAAAATCAAGCATACTCTTCAGTGTACTAGGCAGTGATTATTGGTGAGTATAATAGGTGCATAACTTCTGAAAGCTCTCACTGTACAATACCTGTTTTCTTACAGACCGTAAACTGCCTCCTTCTTTTACACGAAAATTAAGAGATGTTCATGAAACTGCTGGCTTACCAGTTACTTTTGATTGCGGCATTGCTGGTTCAGAACCTATTGAAGTATCTTGGTTTAAAGATGGTGTACGTGTGAAAGAGGACTACAATATTCACACATCCTTCATAGATAATGTAGCAACTCTCCAGATTTTGAAGACAGATAGGACTCTTATTGGGCAATATACCTGCACAGCTACCAATGTGATTGGGACAGCTTCTTCTAGTGGCAGGCTTGTCCTTACAGGTTGGTGGACCATGAAATATTTAATGGAAATATCTTAAAATTCACTTTTGCTTCATATATGAATTTAATAATGTACAAATAATGTTTATTTCACCAAGGTTTAAAGCAAATCAAGATTTTAAAGAGACACCTTTTTATTTCTTTCACTCTTCAGAAGGGAAGACTCCTCCATTCTTTGACATCCCAATTGCACCTGTGGATGGTATTATTGGAGAAAGTGTTGACTTTGAGTGTCATGTTTCTGGAACACAGCCTATTAGAGTCACTTGGGCAAAAGATAACCAAGAGATTAGAACAGGAAAAAACTACCAGATCAGCTATGTGGACAACACAGCCCACTTGACTATCTTGAGAGTTGATAGGGGAGACTCTGGAAAGTATACATGCTATGCTAGCAATGAAGTTGGAAAGGACTCTTGCACAGCTCAACTGACTGTTAAAGGTATTGAACAGATTACACTTTGTGTGTATACTTTTGTTCCCTTAATTATAAAGGAAGGTAGAGTTATTGCTGCAAGATAAATTTTAGAAAAACTTCTGAGATAAAGCTTGAAAGTACCTGTCTGGAGATACCCATTAATTTCTTAAGAGTCACTAACAATGTAAAGAGAAATTAAAGATTTTCTTCGGCCTAATTTCTTTATAGGCTTTGTCCGATTTCTTTCTTGAGAACTCAACACACATCTTGGTGTTTTTTAAATGACTTTTACTTAAATCAATGTAAGAAGATTTTATTTTTTTTCAAGTAGGAGAATCAACTATGACAGTGACAGTTAAGAACAAGACACCTGCTGTTTATCTTGGCACAATTTCGCTTAAAAAAATCCTATTTAAATGACAGCAAATATCAATTGCCCAATGTTCAATTTTTTCTTGAAACATTTTCTTTACATTTTTTATTTAATGTTTGCTTTATAGAATTTGAATAATATGTTCTTTTTTTTACAGAACGAAAAACTCCACCTACTTTTACGAAGAAGCTGTCTGAAGCAGTAGAAGAAACAGAAGGGAATGAACTTAAACTTGAGGGCCGTGTTTCCGGGTCTCAGCCTTTGACTGTTGCTTGGTATAAAAACAATCAGGAAGTTCACTCAAGCCCTCATTGTGAAATATCTTTCAAAAACAACACCTTACTTTTGCATATAAAGAGCATAGAACAATCAGATGCTGGTTTATATACCTGTAAAGTGTCCAATGAAGCAGGAAGCGTGTTGTGTACATCTTCTGTTGTTATTAGAGGTTAGTTGAAGTCTTATTTTTCTTTGTTTCTTACTTTTTTATTTTTTTTTGCATGTGAGCTGCAAATATACAGCTTCTATCTTATGAGCTGGTTTTACTTACCTTAACAGCAATGATTTTTCTTGATAAGGACAAGATAAAACCCAGTTAAACCACGAAATCAAGGAATTCTTTTAATTTTGTGACTAAAATAAAAATTTCAGGGAGGGGCTTCTTTTTCACTACTTGCTACAACTGCTCTAAAGTGAACATTGTAATCTGTATGTGACATTTCTGTTGAAATTTTAATCATTCTCTTTTAATGGAATAACACTTTTTCTGTGCATTTACATCTAAGCTTGGGCAGCCTTGACAGTGTGTTGTGGTAGCTTGGCACTTCATCATAATACTCTTGCAGAAGATAGCATATTTGTTTCTTTCAAGGTGCTTACATAGTTTTGTAGCCTAATAATAGTGCTTTAGTTGTTATACTGTTTTTTGCATGTGAACAAATGCCCTTGTTGCATGGAGAAATGCTATTTTGTGCATGTTTGCATAGAAAACATACTCTCTTGATATCTATTCCATTTTCTAAAACTGATTGACATTCTCAGACTTCTGTTTATCGTCCTTCATTCCTTGCTGTTGTCTTCTCAAGAACCACATGTATCTCTTTTTCTTTTACATTCTCAATCATACTTTCCTTCCTTGAGTATTTACTCAAGCATTTTCATATTCCAGAACCTCAAAAGCCTCCAGTTTTTGATCAACCTCTTCAGCCAGCAGCAGCAGAGGAAGGTGATACCCTACAGCTCACCTGCCATGTCCAAGGATCGCAGCCAATCCGAATTCAGTGGCTGAAGGCAGGGAGAGAAATAAGAGCTTCAGACAGATGCAACTTCAGCTTTGCTAATGGAGTAGCCCTTCTGGAACTTTCTGCAGTTACCAAATCAGATTCAGGAGAATATGTATGCAAAGCTTCAAATGCAGCTGGTGCTGATACTTGCAAATCTAAAGTGACAGTTAAAGGTAGAGTAACACAGAGAAAATCAAGGCATATGATAGAAATTTAAATCAAAATTCCATCCTGCTTCATTTTCTGTGGAACAAAAAATATTAATAATCTAATGTCAGACATTTTGTATCTTTTAGTTCTTTGCAAAACTGTGCAATCTGTGAAGACAACATATTTAAAAATAATTTGTATATAAGTAGTGACAAAAACAGTGGGAGATCAGTGTCAAATCAATAGCATATGCTTAACCAAAAGATTAAGAATTTAGTTTCTAAATCTAAACACCAAATTTAAGAAAATTGCAAGCTAAGTGAGTGAAATTACTTGGATATGCATATATTATGGAAAGGATTAGAATAACAGTGTTTATTGAAGGAAAATACAAAAGGCCACTTGATTGTGGCCTTAGAAGATAATTGCTTCAGAGTTGTTACAACAACTCTAAGACATTTTGACCTTTTAGCTGAAAGTAAATACTGTCTAAGCATGAGTTCTTCCATGTAGGTCTTGTCTTACCATTGCATAAAACGCGCAAGAGTTCAGTAATATGTAGAAATCGTATCTTTTTCACTACATGGGTAGCCTCAAGGCTAAGAACTCTGCAAAAGAAAAAAAATAAAACTAACAAATCATTGATAAAAAAATGCAAGTAACTTTGAGGGTGAAATTTCCAGAAATAGATAGAAAAGAGAATAGCTCACTAAAAAACAATCCATTTTAGAAAATGAGACTTCTTGTTTGATTTTCCATCAATTAATTTGCATCCATGCAGAATATAAATGGCCTGACTGAAGTTAAGGAACAGTAAAATATGACCCAAAGTGTTCAGTTTAGTCTGGAAATTAACATACAAGTTAATTAAGATAATATGAAAGTATTTTGCATTTTTATTTCTTGCACAATATTTTGTTCCATCTCTGTAATTAATTCCTTTTTTACAATTCGTTCAGAAGTGCATTGAACAGAAACTGTTACATCAAACCACCTATTTCAATTGTTTGACTCTATTTTTTAGAAAAACCAGCAGCTGCACCAGCAGCTAAGAAAGCGGAAGTGGAAGGAAAACTTTATTTTGTGTCAGAGCCTCAGAGTATCAAAGTCATGGAAAGTAAGGACTCTTTTCAAAAAAGTACAATGTCTTCTCTTTGCCTATATGTTTTGTTTATGATTATGTCCTGCTGGAAAGACTTAGCTTCCTCATTTGCATCTTTCTGCAGAGAGTGTTGCAACATTTATTGCAAAAGTTGGAGGAGACCCAATTCCAAATGTTAAATGGATGAAGGGAAAATGGAGGCAACTCAACCAGGGAGGTCGTATTATAATCCAGCAGAGAGGAGATGAAGCCAAGCTAGAAATAAAGGATGCAATAAAAACGGATTCTGGCATGTACAAATGTGTAGCTTTTAACCAACATGGTGAAATTGAGAGGAGTGTAAATCTACAAGTTGAAGAAAGAAAGAAAGAAGTTGTTGAAGGGGATCTCAGGGCAAAACTAAAAAGGTATATGGAAAGGTTTTATAGATTAATTTGCCATCAACACAGAAGAAACGTTTTTTATTATCTATCTCAGATGAAGATACAATTTTTTAACATTAATTAAATATGAATAATTGTATTAAAAATAGAAGCACTTGAATAGAATAAACTAAAGGATTCTGCTGCAGAGGGCAGCTCTAGGCAGATCCATTTTTTCAGTGAACAGCTTTCTAGGGATGAAGCATTGTATACTTAACTTATATCATTGATTTGAATAGCACTCCAACAAAAAAGAAGGAAGGAGAAGAAGAGCAACCTATTGATATCTTGGAACTTCTCAAAAATGTAGATCCCAAAGAATATGAGAAATATGCTCGCATGTATGGCATTACAGATTTCCGTGGCCTCCTGCAAGCCTTTGAGTTACTAAAGCAAACCCAAGCAGAAGAAAGCCATAGATTGGTAAGACACAGTGTGACTGCAACTTTGTCTTTGTTAGGAATAACACAGTTCCTTTGAACAGACTTGGTGTCCACACTCTGATGGTGGTTACTGTGTGTGCAGGAATTTCTGGTTTCTCTTTAGAGAAACAGTTCTCAATTATGCTTAAACCTAAGAAGAGTGAATGGGCATTCTGACAAACTATGTTCTGTCTTCACAATTTGGCTCCAATTTTTAAGATGAGAAGATACACTAGTTACAGTACGGTTAAAGAAAATTTGATGTAGGAGTATATCCTGCCTCTTTACAGGAAATTGAGCTTACAGAAAAAGCTCGAAGAGAAGATCAGGAGTTTGATGAACTTGTAGCTTTTATTCAGCAACGACTCACACAGACAGAGGTAACATATTTTTGGACTGATTTGTGAAATATTCAAACACATAACAGAGAACTTGAAACTAATTTAAACTAATATTTTACAGCCTATTACTCTGATCAAAGACATTGAAAATCAGACAGTTTTAACAGATGAGGATGCTATCTTTGAATGTGAGATTAAAATTAACTATCCAGAAATTAAACTGTCATGGTACAAGGGAACCCAGAAATTGGACTCCAGTGACAAATATGAAATTAGAATTGAAGGTGATCGCCATGTACTGAGAATCAAGAACTGCCAACTTGAAGATCAGGGAAATTTCAGAATAGTATGTGGACCACACATTGCCAGTGCCAGGCTAACTGTGATTGGTAAGTGCACTTTTGAAGTTTATATTTGAATTAATTTACACTTTAATTATTCTTTTGTCTGATGTCTGCTAAAATGTATGTTTTAACACGCTAATAGAACCTGCAGTTGAACGGCATCTTCATGACACTACTTTCAAGGAAGGAAACACCTGCACGCTGTCTTGTCAGTTCTCTATCCCAAATGCCAAGTCTCAGTGGTATAGAAATGGGAGACCCATTAAGATAGGAGGGAGATATTCAACACAAGTCTCTGACAAAGTACACAAACTCATCATCAAGGATGTTAGAACAGATGACCAGGGACAATATACCTGCAAGCTTGACAATCTAGAAACAACTGCAGATCTGGCCATCGAAGGTTTGTAAACAGATATAGAATCTCTTTATTACAGTAGTGGTAAACAATTTGTGATTGTTCCATTAACAGAACAAATGTAAATAAAAGGAATTTCTTAAAGAGATATTCTCAAACTTGAAACTGGACAAAATGAGGAATTTTGCTGCCCTTTCTCTTTGAACAATATGTGACATACTTGTGTAAGTTAGTATTTTTTAACTAAATCATCATTACTAATGTCTCCTGTCCCTCAAACAAACTGAGTCCTACTTGCTTTTATATATTTTTCTCTAATACTCTTATATTGGTTTTCCTCTTTTTCTTAATTATTCTTCATCTTTAATTTCCTTAATGGCTTCTCTTGTATAATTTATCTGCACAGCAATCTTGGTATAATTGTACTCTTATGTCTTCTGATCTTCATTCTTACATAGAAAACTTCACAGAAGATGGAATCTCTTTCTCTTACTCAACTTTTTCAAGATCTTTTGTTGTTATCTCTTATTATGATGTAGCTATTATTATGAAAACAATACAGTACGGGAATTAGATAAGCTAAATGGCCCAGTGGTGCATAACAATTGATATATTTTTTGTTTCTAAACACAGCGGAACCAATTCAGTTCACAAAGAGCATACAGAACATTGTAGTGAGTGAACACCAGTCTGCAACCTTTGAGTGCGAGGTGTCTTTTGATGATGCAGTTGTGACATGGTATAAAGGCCCCACTGAACTGACAGAAAGTCCCAAGTACAGCTTCAGAAGTGAAGGTCGCTGTCATTATATGACTATTCACAATGTCACTGCAGAAGATGAAGGTAAAAATGCATGGATTTTTTGTGCTCATGCCATTCTTTTATCTGATTTTGTTGTCTGTGTTTTTAATGATAAAGGCATATAAATTCCAACATCCTTGGCTATTGCAGGTGTATACTCTGTAATTGCTCGCCTTGAACCAAGAGGAGAAGCAAGAAGCACTGCAGAGCTCTATCTGGTAACCAAAGGTTAGCAAATTTATTAAACAAATTTTTGATCATAGCCATCTGCAAATTTGTGAGTTTGAAACATGATCCTGGAAAAATAAATAGTCCTAAAAGAAATCTAATATTCTTTTGCAGAAATTAAACTGGAATTGAAGCCACCAGGTAAAGATCGTGAGCAAGACTGGCACAAGATCATGTCTATACCCTGTCATAGATTTGGTGCATTGCTCTGCTTTATTTTTTATATTCGAATCTTTTTTTCCTGGTTATAATAAGTCAAATCTACACCCTGAAAAATTAGTTCTCATCCATAGATATGAGGAGGTATTTATTCTCATAAATAGTAGCAATGAATACTGTGATAACCCCAAAATCAGTGCTATTAATGTCCTTGGGTCCTAAAAATGAACAAAAGTTCATTTTTATTTGAATAACTGAGGAGTACAACAATTAAGAGGTACCAATGAACGGATTCAATGTCATCTGCACAATTGAAAAGAAGTAACCAAGGAGGCAAAGTTGGTAGCAATCATCTCCTTATGATACATAATGAGATTCTTTTCTGAATGTTTTTAAGAGCCTGCTCCAAAAAATGCAAGAATTATTTAGAAATGAAATGAAACAGTGTATAGTTTGGCCAGACTGAAAGATTAATGTGATTAGTTATCTATGGCTTATTCTTGAGGAGCAAGTTACAGTCTTTGTATGCTAGAACAGAAAGATTAAAGCACCATGAACTACTACTTTTGGGGGCAGCATATTCAAATCTACCTTTTAAAGTCAATTAAACATCTTGATTTTCTAGATGTTCCTGATGCCAAGGTTGCAGTTCCACCTCAAAAACCAGCTGAAGGTAGGGTAATAAAACCATACTTGTTCATAGAGCGTTTTATATCTGCAATGAAGCACCAGGCTGGTGGGAATTTCAGAGAAAGATCTTGGGCAACTCAGTGATAAAATCTGGTTAATTGTCTCTATACAAATATGATATGAGCAAAGCTTGGATTGGATAGGCTTGTTTTGCTGCATGGAAGGTGAAAAACATAGGCAGTAGTAGGAAAGAAGTCTTTTCTCTTTAAAAGAGTTTGTCTGGGGTTTTTTGTCATCCGGTTTTCCTATCTGTCTCTTATCCGTTCCATCTTCCTTTTATTTCCATTTTCTTCTGATGATGATTCTTTATTTTCAGCTTTTCTTCTTTTCACCATAGAAATATCTTTTAAACAAGTTCTCTGAATTACTACCCTCTGGGAGGAAAAAAAAAACAAACACAAAACAGGAAAAATAAAATACAAATATTCTTTTAAAGCCATAAAATGGATTGTGTGTTTATTGAAAATAGTCTCTCCCCAAGCTCTGATATTGGACCACAGTCCACAAACATTACGTATATTTTTGTTACATTGAATAGTTTATGGTGAACCTCAGAAGTTCAGTCTTCTTGGTTTCATTTCCAGGATAATTTGGTAAAAGCTTGAAGTATCAGTAGGACAGGAAAGATTTGATATTTAGATGAATTATTGTCAGCAAAAACAGGAGAGTGATGACAGTAAATAAAATAAAGCTGAGAAGGGTCACAGTTCAAATAAAGGTAGACTGGGAATTACCACTTAAAATGTATTCTTCCAGCTACAGTAAGCTGTCAGAATGAGCACTGTATTTGCTTTTATTCTGCAGCTGCAATAAAATAATTTCATCTATTTTCCAACTGCACTACAATTTTTCTTAATTTACAAGAAAACATCGTACTCACATTTTATTCTAAATGTTTCATTTTTTCCCACAAGCTGCCCCTATTCCTATTCTTCTGCCTCTTGTTCCACCACCAGAAGAGAAAAAGCCGGGTAAGAATACCTAAAGTATTTGGACAGTGTTTCACTATGACTCTTGGTTGGGGTTTTTTTAATTTAAATTTTAAAATATATTGTCTTTAAGCAGAAAAAAAGGTTCCAGTAAAGAAAGTTTCCAAAAAGGTGGTTAAAAAAGGTCCTGAAGAAGTCCCACCACCTAAAGGTAACTTTTTTTTAAAAAAAACTTTTCTAAAAATACTAAAATTACTATGTGGAAACCAGGCACTTATTTCAAATTACCATCAATCAATGAAGTCTATTTGATTTTTGTCTTTATGTTAAAAACGTACCCATTTAAAATCCAAGCTGATTCGGACTGCTTAAAAAATAGTCACGTCTTTAAACAGACTTTGAGAGTGAAATAATTTAATTAACTACATACATCCAATTACATCTTGCAGATTCCAGATTTTTATATGACTAATCTATTTATTACTTGTTTGAAGTTCCTGAGGTGCTGCCAGAGAAGCCCAAAGAGATTGCAATAACATCCATAGCAAGGAGAGAAGAGATTCATGAAGAAAAGAAGGAAATATATGAAATGCCCAAAGAAACTTTTGAAGAATGGGAAGAAGATTATGGAGAAGACCATGACTATTATGTTAAGGAAGAAGGCTATGATGAAGGGGAAGAGGAATGGGAAGAAGCTTATGAGAAAAAAGAAGTGACTTACGAAGAAAAACGAGTCATTCATGAAGAAGGTATTTTAATTATCAGACCAATTTATTTCTTTTCTCTTCTCATTTTTATTATTTAGGCCCACAAATTTTGAGCCAGACAGCTTTTTTTTGATTTTGTTTTCTGTTACAATAACTTGAACCTTAATATGCTGCCAAGTTTTAAGTGGCACTTGATGATAAGACAAGGTATCTAGTATGATGAGTTATAGATGCAGATAGAAATGGATACTCTGTAATTTGGTTGCCAATGGACTCCAGTTTAGGACACCTTTGAAACCTACTACAATTTAGCAATTTGTAAGGATACGTGTCATTTTTAGTAGTTTTGAATATTTCTCCTGTCATTTTCATGTTTTCTAGATTTAGGTTAAAAGTCTCACACATTAATTGCTTGTTGTTAATAGCTGTATTTTGCAACTGTTTGCATGTTTTAACTCTCTTGGGTAGTAGTAACATGTCTACCTCTAGGAAGAGAATTTGGCTCTAAAGAGGAACCATCAAACCTGAAAATTTTATTACAACAATTGGATCTCCAAAACCCTCTGTGTGTTTTTCAACTTTATAAACTTATAATGGTGTAACTAATAACTTTTGTGTGTATCGAGCCTTTTGATAATGCATTTTTTGTCATTAAGCAATGTTATTATTTTTAAAGTGGTTGAAGTTCCTAAGAAGCCTGTACCTGAGCAAAAACAACCAGCAATTATAGCAGAAAAGAAGGAAAAGAAAGAAGTAACAGTTCATAAAGGTATGACTTTGCTGCAAAAATATCAGGACCATGCAGATTAATATCTCTTATGCATCTCCTTCAACCTGAACTGTGGTAGTTATTCACATTTCCTTGAAAAGGGGAGAATTCTCTTTATGTTGGACAGTGACATGAGCAAGGGTCATGGAAACCCATCCTCTTCTCCCACTTCGTATTTTCAAGCAGAGAGAGAATAGTGGCAATGGTGGTTGAAGCAAACCAAGAATTGCTGGCAAAATCAAACTGAGCTTCAGTTATCTTTCCTTCTCCCTGTATATTAGCCTTGGGCATGGGTGGTGCTTTTGAGCCAGTGAACGCTACACTTCTGAGAAGTGTCTTCCATTCAAATCACTGCATATCTCTCAGAGGAGGGTGGGCCTGATCAGCTGTCTCACAGGTCCCTTCAACACCACTGAACAATGCACTGAACAATGTACAAGAGGCACAAAGGTTATAACATCCTAAACAAGAAAAAAGCCAGTTCTACCTGGTTTGTGTACAGAAAATAATTTGCGAGATTATTTAAACAATAAGTATGTCTGAATCACTTACAGTTGTCAAGAAACCTGTCGATGAAAAAGTGGAGATAACCACTCAGAGGGTTGCAGAAGAAAAAGTCAAACGGGCCGAGGGTAACTACTGTTTAATTATCTTAATGTCACCTTTACATGAAAGTAATGGCTACTATTACTTAGCTGATCTGCATACGCTTTGTCTTCATTTAACATTGGTCTGATAAATTTTTCAGTCTTTGAAATATCTAATATAACTTCTGCTGAAATGTATAAAAGGAAGATGAAAAGCTTTTTAGGGGAAAATATTAAATGCAGATACTAGCTACTAATGCTTTAAGAAAGGAAGTGAGTATAAAATTGCACTGGGTGAAACGGTGTATTTCACTCTAAGCTGAAGATGTAAATCCCCATCTTCCTCAGATTTCTATCTTGACCTGTCTACCAGGATGTCTTGGTTAATTGTTTGGGTATGAAATAAAGATGCGTCCTTATTTTCTTGCCAACCACCTCCTTTTGTACAGCATTTCCCATTCTGCAGCAGGAACCTTTTGGCTGCAATTTAATATAAGTCAGCATATGACCTGTGTACTAATGCCCTGAGTTACCCAGACCCATTAGAAGGTATCAATAAATGGAAACAAACACATTCCTTCCATTGCTTAGCATGATTCCAAGGAGCCTGATTTAGCTATGAAGTTAGATTATGTTTGTCTTGTTTGTTGTTTTTTTCAACTTAATTGCTAGATAGCTGTAGATCTATTTTGATCTCTTTGCTAAATTATGACTAACAAAATTTTAATGCCAACAGTTACCAAGAAAGTTCTACCTCCAAAACCTACACCAATGATTGTTGAAGAAAAAGTTATGAAAAAGGAAGGTACAGATCAGCATCTTTCAATTGCAGTTTCCATTTTCTTCCAGCACTCTGTATGTTCTTGTGCTTCTTGTCAATATGTGGACCTGTGTATGCACCTGGACTGATTGCAGTAGTCATGCTGTGACTACTCTCAGTGTTTAGTTAGTATGTGTAGTTTCATAAAGTCTGTTTTTAACATGTTTGTGGCTAGCCTTTTGATTCTTGTTTAAACAGCATATGGGATATTGCAGTGTGATTTAGCTTTTTCTTCATCTATTCTGCCTGCTGGCCTATGCTTACATAATAATGGCCCAGTGCCCCAAAATTTCTTTGAAGAACCATTTTTGTATTTCTTCTGATAAACCATTTCCAAAAGCCTGTGCATGCATTTATTCTAAATTTTTGGGTTAAAGGTGTCTGCGTCTTTAGTCTTTAACGGATACTAAATATTATACTTGTATGCTTGTTTTGTGTTCAGTATTTCAGAATATGAATACTGACTGTCTAAATATGTTTAAGACATAAATGTGCAATATAGATAAAGATTTGATAAAAACTTACATGCTGACTACCACTAATGTGGATCTAGAATATAAAATACTAAACCAAAATCCTATCTTTAAAGTACCGACAGTAGAAACATGGACTGTTTCAGAAGAAAAGATGTCGGTTTCTGTCCACAGAGAAGAAGAATATTCATATGTCACAGGTATGTACAAAACCAAAAATCTGTGCACCCAAAACAAAACAGTATTTTAATCCTACTAGATTGTCTTATAATCTATTCTTATGTATGGCAAAATACATATTTAGACACATCATATGTCTTTCAACATGTATTGCTTCTTTTTGTGTTCATTGTGTTATGTAGCCTCAGTTTTTGTTAGATTCATAGGCACCAACATTTCAAATATTTCATCTTAACATTGTTTAAATGCTTTTCTTTGAAGAGCCAACAGAGCATGAGAAAACAGTTGAAGAAAGATTCTTTGAAGCTGTTTACCCAATTGAAGGTAGATGGATTAAGAATGAGAGGCTAATTAATGTTTAAGATTTTTTAAACAATTTGCATCTATAGTTAATGAAAACTCATTGTGAGAATTGCACATGCTATTGGTTTTCTGGATGAAATATTTTTTAGATATTAGCCTATGTGTTTCAGTGACTTTTGTGTACTGAACATACATAATATCTTCTTAAAAGCTTTTCAGATTTACTACAGACACCACTATTTTTCATCTCAAAATTTAATATCTTTAAAATTCCTTTTGTAGAACATAGGGAAGCTGAAGAGGAGCAAGAGGAGGAGGAAGAAGTCATTTCTACAGAACTGGAGGTCCCTCACGTTGAAGGTGAATAAAATCTTTGTATCATCATGCACTCCATTTTTCTGAGATTTCACATTATCTGCCTGCACCAGTCTTTACCAAAGGATAGAATATCAGAAGTGAGATCTTTCCATCTCTCTATGGCACTACTCTCAAAAGCTCAAGCCCTACTGCATTTCTAAATCTAATTCTTCATCACTGCTTTAAATAACTCTTTGAATAGCTTTCCTTTGAGATGAGCATAATGTATCTGTTCAACAAATCAGCACATCTTTTGCTTATCCAGGGTACTGAAAGTAGTCCACTGTGATATTTTTACTGTCTCTTAAGTTTTCACCACCTATCTCTTTAAAGTGCCTGAGATACCAAAGAGGCATGTTCCAGAAGAAAGAAAAACCGTTCCTGTCCCTAAAAAAGAAGTTCCACCAGCTAAAGGTATTTCTACTGCCTTAGTAAAAAGAACCAAAGAAACAAACAAACAAAAAAAAACCCGAACAACAAACCAAACCAAATTTTCTTTCATAATATTTTATTTTCATGTTTTCTTGTATATATTTGTGAATTTACTGTGGCTTTGGTTTTGCATTGTCTTCAGATGCATTATTTGATTTTGCATTATCTCCATACTTTCACTTTATCATTTGGGCTATAATTTAGCCTACAATTTGCTCTTTTCTCAGCTTTGGCCCTTCACTTTCCTAAAAATCTTGTGCGTGTTGTTTGTATTTAGGTTGTGTGGCTTTGCAGAAAAGAGTAGGATGGTTTTACTTCAATAGAGTGCAGTTAAAGGTGATAGTGCAGAAATGTTAACATTGGAATTTTATACTGTATCATAGTCTCTTTCCCATATAGTCCACTGTATGTCCAAAAGGTTGTACATTCTATTGTGTTGCAGTTGCCCATCTCTTTGTCCAGGCACTATATTCTATAAAACAATCTTGAATAACTGAACTCTGGATAAACGGTCCAAAAACTAAAGCTCTCTCACTTTGACAATGTTTTCCAAAGTTCCCGAAGTCCCCAAGAAACCTGTTCCAGAAAAGAAAGTTGCTGTTGCTAAAAAGGAGGTGCCTCCCCCAGCAAAAGGTACAGCATCTTTTAAATGTGGACTTTAACCATCCTGTACTATTGTGCTGTTTTTCTAACTACTGTTCACTTCTCAATATAAGCATATGATAAATATAGTCTTTGTGTATTGTGCTGTATGTCTGTTCTCATCTAAGACAAACTATAAAGCCTTAGAAAGATTACTTAAACAAATTTTAATACCTTTTAAGTTCCTGAAGTGCCTAAAAAACCTGTGCCTGAAGAAAAAGTACTTCCCAAAGAAGAACCTCCCCATGTCAAAGGTATTCTTAGTGATGGAGTTTTTATGGTTGTTGTTAGCCTGTATGTAAATATATTTGTGTTAGACATTGACTTATTTTTTTTAATGTATCGTTCTCTGTGCATATATAACACTTTTTAAGGCCAGGTAACATACTTGAACACCTCTTTCTTCAGTTAAGAAATCAATCTTAAAGCACTTAAGAGACTTCCAGAGTCTGGTTTGAATTTTTTTTCCCCAAAATGTGTTGCCCTTGTCTCATACTTTTCCATGTTAAGTGTATGAACGTGTTATGTGTTGTGTATTGATATTCTTATAAATGGATTAATGAAATTCTGTAATACTCCAATAAATCTTTGAAAAATCTCACATTTTATCTTTTTGAAGTGCCAGAGGTGCCTAAGAGAGCTCCCCCAGAGAAAAAAATTGCTGTTCCAAAAAGAGAGGATGCCCCATCACCTAAAGGTACACATAAATAAATAAACATCTTTTCTTGTTATCTTAAGCATCTTCTCTGTGTCTAGTGTTGGGTTTTGTTGTTAAGTGAATCTGGTTTTAGTTGTACTTCATTAAGACTAGCTACGTATCTTCTGTGTCAGTTTTGTGCATAAATGTGCTATAGATGTAGCCTTAAAACACCTATAATTTTAGTTACTTAATATTATTATAATTCATATCTCTGAAGTGCCAGAAGTACCTAAGAAACCAGTTCCAGAAGAAAAAATACCACATGTTCCTAAAGTAGAAGAAGCTCCACCTGCAAAAGGTAAAATATTGTTCACTGTCATATAATTTATTGTAGTCTTTAGAACATTGCATTTGTCTCAGCTTGCTCAGCTGTTGTGTTTTGTAAGCAGAATTTGTCCATGTGTAATCTTTTTGAATGATACATTTCTGTTACATGATGCTTTTGTCAGTTTTGCACACTTCAGGTCCTAAAACTAAATACTTGTTTTAAAGTGCCTGCAGTTCCTAAGAAACCTATCCCTAAAGAAAAAGTATCTCCTGCTGTTCCTAAAAAAGTTGAGACTCCTCCAGCTAAAGGTATGCTTTCCAGTAGAATCAAAGAATATACTTATATAAATTTCTCAGCTTCTGTTTGTGTGCTCTATATTGTACCAGTCCTTGGTTTTGTGCTTCCACTGTGAATTCTGGTGTTCTGATTTAGTAACAACGATTCATAATTCTGTGTTGTATGTGTTGTGCAGTACATATTATTTCTACATATTGAATCTCTGTTCTGTGTTATGTGCTCAGTACCCTTAAGCAATTCTTTGGAAACTTAGATTTAGCATTTTGAAAAACTGCTTTCACAATGGAATTAGAAAAGTATACATTTAATACTATTATCTGTCAAAGTGCCTGAAGTACAGAAGAAAGCCACTTTTGAAGAAAGAGTACTTATTACAGAAGAAAAAATATCTGTTGCCATTCCAGAGGAAATCCCATCACCTGAAGGTACACTATAAGCAGACAATAGTGAGAAACTTGTGCTTTGCCTGTAAGTCTGTCATTCTAAGACCAAGATCAAAATACACAAGAATTTTGTGTTAGTTACCTTGTATGAGTCTTGTTTAACAGAATTCCAGGCAGCTAAGAGCTTCCTGGCTGTCAGTTACCATTTCAGTCTTGAATGCCAGGATCCCACTTCATTGACATGAACGGAAACTCTACCACTGAGTACAATGATCTTCAGATCAGGCTTTCATGAAATCATAGTAAGAAATTTGGATGTATAGTGTTGAGATTAGACTCTGTTAATTAGCACTGTAGCCATCCATTTTGTCACACTACCTACAAAGGTCTCTGTAGCCCTGCAGATAGCAATACCGTTTCTCTCTGTGGTGTCAGCTTCTCACCAGCTCTTTTAGTTCACATTCTTGTATTCAGGGAAGGTTGAGATTGATCACTTTAAGTTAGTATAATTTCACAAAATATCTGCTTCAAGATAGCTTAAATCAACATTCTGACCATTTATATCCCATTAATAACTAACCAGTCAAGAAAATTTACATATTCTATTAAAAAGCATAAATGAGTTTTTTAAAGCAGATATGGAAGTTATTTATCTAAAATATGTACATGCAAATATATTTTCATATGGATAAATGCAGTGTTATTTTTTTTGTCTCCTGCAAATTAATCTTTTACCCCAGAACAAATTGTTTTCCCTGATACAGTCACATTTGAGGATGTGTGTATGCCAGACTTTCCTTAATTCTTGACCTACCCTTCTCATCTTGTTACTGTCCTCCTCACTTTATGTAGCTGGATTAAGGAGTAACCTCTAACTCTTTGATTGTTGTTTTCCCCCTGCTTAGCTGTTGGAATGAGGAAGTTTGGGGACCTGAGGTATTCTGATGGACTGACAGTTAACCAGTGAAAGATATTTGAGAGATACAGAAGCATACAATAGCGTACATGGGGCATGAATAAAATACATCATTTAGAGCAAATCATACATATGTCTGTGCACAGCACTTTCTGTACTGTATGCATATCTGTCATTGTCATAGAGAACTTGTAAGAATTGGTCTTCATCTTGTCCATCCATCGATCCCTCGCTCCTTCTATACATCTATCCCTTCATCAAAAATAGTAAAACTAATAATTTTCTTTAAAGAACCAACAGTTGAAGAATGGGCTGAAGAAGAAATGGAGGAATTGTCTATTTCCATTCACAGAGAAGAGATTTCTGAAGGTATGACGATAATTCTGGAATACTAGGTGTCATGGTTTAACTCCAGCCAGCACCTAGGAACACACAACCGCTCACTCCTTGTTCACCCAGTAAGGAGAAGAGGGAGAAAAAGCAGGGCGGGAGGAAAACACATAAGTTGAGATAAAGACAATTTAATAGAACAGTAAAGGGAGAAGAAAAAAAAAAAAAACTATGAAAGAATATACAAAATAAACAACACCAAGTGGCTCACACCACCCGATGATTGATTGCCCCGCCCATCCTGAGCAGTGATTGCAAATTCCTGCCCCCAGGCCAACCCCCATTTATATACTGAGCATGACATCTATGGCATGGAATATTCCTTTGGCCTGCTTGTCCTGCCTATGCTCCCTCTCAGCTTCTATGGAAAACTGAAAAAATCCTTGACTAATGTAAACATCACTTAGCAACAACTAAAATGGTATGTGTTTTCAGCATTATTCTCATACTAAATCTCAAACAGAGCCGCTACTAGAAAATAAATTAACTCTATCCCACCTGAAACCAGGACTCTAGGCAAAAGCAAAAAGTCATTTTTGTTTTGTACCAAAAATAGTGTGGATTAATATCGACTCTATTGATAAAGAAAAAATTACTACTACATAAATATGTTTCATATCTTATAAGCTTTAATGATAAGAATGTCTACAATTTCTATTTGAAAAGTGTAGTAGTTAATCCTGTTTTGATACAGTGAAAACAATGAGGTATCTCTTGAAGGTTGAGAATTATCAGCTCTTTTTTTTTTTTTTTTTTTACAAAAATTCTCTGTTGGAAGTTCCTCTTCCACCAGGCTGCCTGGATGAAGGAAAGGTCCTTCAGAATATCACAGTGCACTCTGTTTCCTCACACTATTGCATTGTAAAATAACTAAATTGTTTCCACCTGTAAATTTACTGGTGGTAAGATAATGGTGTGAAGGATGACAACATACACTTATTGACTCAATTTCTATTACAAGCGACACCGTAAAAAGTATTTTCAAGGGATGTTTTTAGTCAAGGAATTTTCTTGGTACTTGACTTTCTCAAATTGAAGACGCTTTCTCAAAGTGTATGAATTCCAACATTAGTGAAGGACTGGACAGAGGAATGGAAAGTGCTGATCAAGTACTTCAAATACTAAGCATTTTCAAATTACACAGAAATATAAGATGAAAGCTCAGTCTCAGTTCCATTTAAGTTGCTTGGACTTTTTCCATTGGTTTCAGAGGGGGCAGGCTGAGAGAGTTGGGGTTGGAGAAGAGAAAGCTCCAGGAAGACCTTATAGCAGCCTTCCAGTATCTGAAGGGGGCCTACAGGAGAGACGGGGAGGGACTCTTTATCGGGGAGTGGAGCCATAGGATGAAGGCTAATAGTTTTAAACTGAGAGGGGAAATTAAGATTAGATTTAATTAGATAAGATTTAAGAAGAAATTCTTTACTGTGAGGGTGGTGAGATGCTGGAACAGGTTGCCCAGAGAAGTTGTAGATGACCCTTCACTGGAAATATTCAAGACCAGGCTGGATGGGGCTTTGAGCAACCTGGTCTGGTGGGAGGTGTCCCTGCCCATGGCAAGGGGATTGGAACTTGATAATCTTCAAGGTCCCTTCCAACACAAACCATTCTATGATTCTATGATTTTGTAATACCAGAAGTGTCTGTTAGTAAAGCACACTTCTTATTCTTGTCTTACAAACATTTTGTGGCTTACCAAGGCCATAAAAGCATCAAAATAGATATCAAATACTTAAACTCAAATATTTTTTTCATTTTACTCTTTTTAAGTGACCGAAGAAGAGTCTTACTACATAGAGGAGAGGGTAACTGTTCCTAAAAGAGAGGAAGCCCCACCCTCTAAAGGTATACATTCTGTTCATTACGAAATATTTCTTGTTTCGCCATTCTCAGTGTTATGTTGCCACTATATGTTTATCCACATTTGTGGTTTGGTTTGGCTTTATTGTATTGAGGAAATGTGTGCATGTTATAGTTACACTACTCCTCTTTGTAAAACTATATGTTGTAATCTTTTAAAGTGCCTGAGAAGCATAGGAGAGTTGTCCCTGAACAAAAGGTTCCATCTGCCCCTATGGAAGCTCCAGGAGTTAAAGGTATAATCTAAGTCTTCATCTGGGTGATGTATCTTCAGGAGGATAATGTTTGTCTTACTGTATTGTCTATAAATGTTGACATGGGTAGTGTCTGCTTCCAGTGATGAATGGTTGTCTGAGATTCCATCTTGTACTATGAAAATTATTGTTTGTGTTAACTCAGTAAAACACATTGTGATATAGTAGACAATTGCAAATATTACACTTTAATATTTTTTTTCATCTTTCTTCTCATCTTACTAATTTTTCTAAAGTTCCTGAAGTTCATAAGAAAGCAGTTCCTAAAGAGAAAGTACTTGTCCCTGTGCCTAAAAAAATGGAGGCTCCACCAGCAAGAGGTATATCAGTGGTTTGTTCCTGTTGCAAAAAAATGCTTTTTTTGCTGCATTCCATCTTGACATATATGCATGTTGTTAAAAAAATATATCTCATGTATCAAATTTCTTCAATATTAAACATAGACATATGTCCACTTGTTTACAATGTGGCCTGTGGCCTGTGTCGTGTTGTTGAGATTTATGTGTTATTTCATCTTTTATCTTATGCCTGTTGGTGAAATCAATCAAATTTTCTAAAGTTGCATAATCTTATTTTAAGAACCTGCAGAAGAACGGGTGCCCACTCTTGAGATAGAAGTTGAAGAACCTCCATCAACCAAAGGTAAAAAAAGTAAAAATGTTATTCTCATGGAGATTTTTTGTCTGGCATTGCAGTTTTCACCTTGAGACATTTTGCTTGTATAAATTTTTGTTTATTATCTGTAGCTTCTGTCTGGATCTCCTCTTCTTTTGACTAGTTACTCATCTTTGTGATAGAGCTGTAAAGTACATTCTTATGCAGTGTCTCATTTTTGTTACTGTTGAAGTTTGCTTAGCATATTCTTTTTAAAATAATCAGATTAAGTAGAAAAAAACTTACATATGATGTCTGCATTTCAAATATTGCAATTAAATATTCCTACTCTTATTATTTTTAAGTGACTGCAGTGCACAGGAAAATTATTACAGAAGAAAAAGTTGCAGTTGCTAAAAAAGAGGAGGCTCCACCAAAAAGAGGTATATAATTTTTCAGAGCTACACAAGAGAAGTCTTATTTCAGAATACTGATTTATATTTATTATGTCTAGTTGTCTAGCACAAGCTGTAATTTTAAGTGTTTGATGTCTTTTTTTTAATTTGTCTTGAAGAAATGTCTGCATTTGTGTTCTGTCGTCTGATTATGTTCGTAAACTGTGATTAATTCAAAATCTTTTAAAATAAACTCTTTCTTAAAAAAACCCACCTAATATGTCAGCAGTTCCCAAGAAGCCTGTGCCAGAAGAGAAAGTATCTGTTCCAATTTCGCGGAAAGTGGCAGCTCCAGCAGCTAAAGGTATACAGGTTCTTCTGAAAGTAGAGAAGGCTTGTAAATGTCTAATGTCTGTGTGCACCATACTCACCATCTGCCTCATTAATCAAATCCCATTCTCTCTTGACTTGATTATAAATGAAAAGAACCTTTCTCTTGTCCCCTGCAAAAGAATGCAGAAGGTGACAGAGAGCTGTCACGCACTTGCATTTATTTAATTTTCTAGTTACTATTTAACTTCATTGATTACTCTATCTGCTTAAGAGCTTTGGAAAGCTGAGTGAAGACATTTATGCAATGAAGAAATTAAATAAATATGAAACATTTAGAAAAAACCCTAACAATTCTTTATAACATTTTCAATGTTCAGTCAAGAGTTTCAAACTTACAAGTATGTCCTCTGTTTCTGTGATTTTCTTATGTTTGAAAAGTGATATTGTTATGTATCCAGTACATGTGGTATTTTGTGGTTTAATTACATTTCTGAAGAGCCTAGAGGAAAACTATTTAGGTCTTACTTTCATCTCAATGATTCCATCTTCCTTCATTATGTGTGAATATGCTGTTTGGTTTTTGATGTGTTTTGGTCTATATATCTATTATCCTAATATTATATGTATTATTTTAGTTGACATTTTAATATTTAACTTTATTTCTGCTGTTACTAAAATTGCAGGGTGTTTCAAAGTGTCTAATTTATCTGGGGAATTTATTCCTGGAAACCCCCAAACTTGTAGTCTTCAAATACTTAATGCATATCTAGGCACTATGCATTAAAGCTTCAGTTGGCCATTTTCTCTGTTAATTTAAATGTCTTTAGGTTTGTATGTCTGGTGTGATTGTTGTGTTTATCAGAAGCACCTTTGCTATGTAAATGTATGCTATTTCCCCATAATGGTTTGTCCATAATTCTTTCTTATGATCGTCAGAAAGTGACTTCTTTCAGAATTCAGTATTCTTACAATTACTATCTTTAAAGAACCAGAACCGCCAAAGAAAATTGCCAGAGAAGAAAGAGTATCCATTGCTGTTCCAAAAAGAAAAGTATCACCACCACCAGAAGGTACTCCAGATTATTCTATGAACAGATTCTCCTCATGCAATACCACCAGAGCTTCAAGCCTACTGGCCTGGCACCTTTCTTGAAGTTCTAATGTTAGAAACATAGGATCATTTAGGTTGGAAAAGACCCTTAAGATCATTGAGTCCAACCATTAAGCTAACACTACCAAGTCCACCACTGTGATCCACCATAGTCCCAAAGGAGCCTTGGCGCTTTGAGAAACACTAAAGACATATTTTTCCCAATTACTCTGGGTACAGGAGGAATTAATAACTAGTTGTCTAGGAAACCCCAGATGGGATATTTGTTATTGTACATGATATTGCACCAGAAAAAAAAAATTAATGTTATACTCTGTCTTTGAAGTACCAACAGAAGAACACTGGGCTGTGTCAGAAGAAGTATCCATTTCTCTTCACACAGAAAAGGAGATTTCATACACAGGTATGAATGGACCAAAATATTCTATGTCCAAATTTACATTTTAACATCTACTTCAAAAAAACCCAATCAAACAAACAAAAAGACCAACAAAACACAATTTCATGTCCTGTGCAGTTTGCCAGTTTATCCTGAAAGTGACAGTTTTAGAATACCACAGAACAATATTCCATTCTCCCAAAAGGCTTAAATCTTTCCTCCTGGCTTACTGTCAGTGGAAGCCCAACCATTTCACTAGGTCCTCCTTTGCAAATCTTGTCACCTGTTTGATCTTTATGGGGAAACAAGGCAGCCTTTTCCTTCATTTATATTAACAGACTTTCCTCTTCTGAAAAGAATGCCTGTGCTTTCCTGGTCTGTGACAGCAATTCTCAACACAGATCTGAAGATCAAAGAAAAAATCTTTACCGCTGCTGTTGCCTGCCTGGCTGAGATACTTAGCACAATCCCAGATATTGTGTCTGTGAGTTCAAGGGCTTTGAATAAAGTCCACAACTTTGAAAGAAAATTCATTGATCTATCACTTTTGGAGGCAATTTATTGATTTGTGAAAAAAATGAGACACGAGATGCCTCATACTTACTGCTTTCAGATCTGCTGCTTTTTATAAGCAGCATTATCATAGTCATATCATGAAAGATTAATACAATCACATCAGAGTGAACTTAAATAATCTATTTAGTCTCTCTGTTGGAGAATGCTGTGGGGACAGGCAGATCATGAGTACTAGGAGGAGGATGGCAGAGGATCTTTGACTGGCCTTCTGTAAGGTAGGAGAAACATACCAGCTGGTCTGGAAAAAAGGGTCAAAGCAGAAGGACATTAAATGCAACAGTTCTCCCACGGGATACCAAACAGAGGTGTTGAAGCTAGGACAAAAGAATCCAAAGGAACCTGAACTTCCTGGCAAGGACACTCATGCTTAATGCCAATTTTGTTATCAAAACCAAAGTTACCAGTTCCAGTTTTAGTTTAAGATTTCAAATGCATATGTACCCGGCACTCAAAATCAAATATCAATCAGGGCTCTGCCAGAAAATATTTAAAGAGCTGGTCAGTCTTCACGTTGCCCTAAAAGTAACACCTACTTAGCAAGCATCGAGACTTGTTACAGCCACTCATCTATGCATACTGTAGCTTGTTAGGAAGGAAGCATGTAGAAATTCTCAAATCTGTCACTGCAGAATGGATTCCATCTCTTAAGAAGGTCAGAAAGGATCTCCAATCTGTTAAGAAAATGCCAAAGTTATTCTCTTACTTGGAAAGTCTAGTAGTTTCCCCGACACTAAAATGCTAGGGTAAGTTTCTGTGCAGTTTCCAGTTATATTGGTCAAAAATTTCTCAAGACATCTGCCTCAGAAGACAAGACCCATGCATTGAGGTTCTGAAAAAGAGAACATCCTGCTTAAATATAGCAAGTATTCTTTCTTGAATAAATCTTAAAAACTGAACATATTCACACCTTAATCTTTTGGAAATTTTCCTACTCTTATAGGGAAAGGCTCCTTGCCATCCTTGAACTAACAAGCCACTTTGTAAAGCAATCAACAGAAGAGGAAAAATACCTTCCTCACTGACCAATTAATTATCTTGCCTTTAATTAGACCAGAACTCTTATCCAGTGTCAGTCCCTTATGAAGTTTTTCTCTATGTGCTCCCTCATCTTCATCTAGTGTTTCATATGCAAATCTTTTACCAGTGATTGAGGACTCTTTTATCTATTACTGAGGTAGTGCAAAGTGGCACTGCTGTAGAGAGGAGCTGCCAGAGGAGAGCGGGATTTAGTTATTTTGTAATTGGTTGAATTTGGGTTTTGACTTCCACCATCAAGCTTAACTCCACTGTTGACAGCAGGGGATAAAGAAGGAATCATATCAGTTATTTCTATTGGGATCTTGAAATGTTCATTGTTACTTAATTGAATAGTAGCCTAATGGCTTCCATAGTTACATGTCCAGTATCAATAAGCACACTTGTCTTTTACATATCAGCCATGTATTTGTAAGATATCTTTTTGTGTTTCTTGCCAAGAATATTTTTGCTTTTAAACAACAGCTTCAAAATTACTTAAATGTAAATGTGCTATATCTTTTAAGTGCCTGATGTACCAGAGAGGGCTATCATTGAAGAAAGAGTACCAATTTATCCTCCAAAAAAAATGGCAAGATCACCAGCCAAAGGTATATTGGACAGAGTATTAAAACACAGTATAGATGTTTTTTGTGTCTTGTGTGTTCCATGTACAGTGAATATTGATTTGTTTTCTATGGAATGTTCTTCCTTTGATTAAATTCTTATTTGACAATGCCTTGTGATCCTTATTATTAGTAAGATATATGTACTAAATTTTAAGATTCTTTTAATTGATATCTTTTTAAGTGCCTGAAGTACGCAAGACAGTTGTCCGAAAAGAAAAAGTATATGTTGAAGTCCCTCAGTATGAAGAGGAAGAAGAGATTCCAAAATATGAAGAGGAAGAAGCCACCAGATATGAGAAGGAAGTAATCCATTACAAGGAGGAAGTCCACCATTATGAAGAAGTTAGTCACTATGAGGAGCAAGTTCCTCAGTATGAAGAAGTTCCTCAGTATGAAGAGGAAGAAGTCACCCATTATGAAGAAGAAGCTGCTTACTATGAAGAGGAAGTTCCTGAATACGAGGAGGAGGAATCAGAAGTTCCCCAGTATGAAGAGAAGGCTCCTCCACTGGTTAGAGGTATACTTTAGTTTTAGGATTTGTGTGAGAAAAAGTTGTATATTTTCATTCTATTAATGTACCAATGCTTTGTTTTAATATGTTCCAGTGTGCTTTACAGTGTGACTTTTTTCAAGATGTTTAATGATTAGTATATAGTGTAGAAAATGTGCAATGGCTGTATGTCTATTCTTTAGTACCGCCTCTTTAAATTTAAATGTTCCCTGTCATACATGTTCATTCCTCTTTCAAATGAAGTCTGTATAACCCATTAAGAAAATTTAACTGAACTTTATTTCATCCTCATCTGGATGAAATTTTGCTATCAGACTGTGCTTGAAATACTTTGAAACATTTATGAGAATTTTGCAATCACAGACAAAAAAACTGCTTATCTAGAAAATAGGTAGGGTACTTGAAAATAAGAGAATAATATATTTTCATGGAAAGCAAAGATATGTAAATGTTCTATTAAATTACCACGTGTAAATACTTTTAGGTTAAGTTGTTTTCCTTAGCAATAACTTTTATGTTACTGGTGCAAATTTTTACATTGTCGGTACACGATGAACATGCCATTCACTATTTAGAGAGGACAACTAAGCAACACCAAGATCGTGATAATAAAGCTTTTCTACATTGTAATATAAGGATATAAAGTAACTATATCCATTTTTCAAAAATTACATAATCATCTAAAAGTCTTTAAAATTGTATATTTTCCAGTCCTGATTCAAATCACTCCATAGTGTCTCTTCCCAAAAGAAGTTTAGAATTTCTTTTGACTAATTAATCAATGCCAAAAACTATACTTAACATTGTTTGCACTAGAATTGTGACATATTTATTAGCACACTTTTCCTAGTAAAGAAAAGGCCAGGCTGTACACTGCAAAAGCCAAGTTAATCCTGAACAGGAAGATTAGAGTCAGCTAAAATCTCCTTTGACCCTATCATAGTAATTAAGTTTAATTCATAGGTGCTCCAAACTTTCTTCAGATTTTATTTTTTTCATCTAAGTAAACCATTCATAAACATTGCCATTACTCAACAAATTGTGGTATAAACTCCTGGCTACTTATAAAGTGTCCACAGTTCTGTGTTTGAAGTAAATCAATTCATAAACCTGATGTGCTTGCTTTTTACATATAGAAAGCACTTGGAAATTGCTAAGGAAGAAAATGTAGTTAGCAATATTTATTCAATAAATATACAAAATTGGCTTATTCAACATGATCAGATGCAACCTATTACATGCCTGAGAAGCATTAGCATCATAGTTCTAGGGGAAAATAAGGAGTAAAGAAAGAGTAAAACCACTAAAATCCTAATGCAGCAATTAAAATAGTTTTTTATTACAACGTTTATAATAAATATCCAAAAATTGGAGGAAGAAAAAATATTGTATTTTTGCAAGTTTCCTCATCGTGGCACTTCTTAATAGCCGGTTGTAAACAGTCAAACTCTATCTTATCTCAATCTTTTGATCAGCAAATAAGCCCTTGACATTAAAAACATTTTTATTGACGGCCTTAATATCTGTGCAAGGAGAATGGACATGATAGCAGTTAATATAATCTGCTTGTTGTCTTATTTTGTCTTAATGTTTAAAACATGTTAAATTATGGCCATATGTTTTGGGTATGTACTTGTGATGTTTGTTTGCAATTTATGTTCCTGGTGTTTTAGAAGTAAATACCTAAACCATTACTGGTATCTTTCAAGTGCCTGAGGTTCCCAAGAAGCCTGTTCCAGAGGAAAAAATACCTATTCTGAAGAAAAAAGAAGCTCCTCCAGCAAAAGGTATATATTGTTTCTTTATGTTAGCAGACATCCTCTGATTTGTAATCTACAGTATTTTTCATATGCCTTACTTGGTCATTACTTTTTTCTGTTCTTTTTGGAGGGGGCTCTTCATCTGCAGTGTTTATGTTGCTGTCTTTTTTGTTTCATTTCTGTTTTGACTAGCTTGTTGCTTATTTTTTAATCAAAATAATGTTTTTCAAGTGCCTGAGATGCCAAAGAAACCTGTACCTGAAAAGAAAGTCCAAGTTCCTAAGAAGGAAGCTCCCCCAGCTAAAGGTATATGAACTTGTAATTTGTTGTCATCAGAAAGGTCTTCTAGACTTCATTTATCTTCTCGCTTATGTTAAACACTAGGATAGTAAAAGGATTGTTGCTCTTAAGGATTCTTGTTCTGTTTGTTTGTGTTAAATTGTTTAGTGTCCCTGGCTTGTAAGTCGTGGTGTTTTAGATCTTTATGCCAAGTTCGATTTACAATAATATCTTACTAAGTTCCAGAAGTGCCGAAGAAAGCTGTGCCAGAAGAGAAGGTTCCTGTTCCTGTACCAAAAAAGAAAGAAATTCCAGTAGCCAAAGGTATATCAGCTCTTGACTGAATGTGTTAAAAAAAAATTCTAAAAATTGGTCTTTGTTGACCTTTCCTCTTTAATGTAATGTAGAGTGAAGAGTATTTTCTGTTCTTGACAATGCTTCTTTGTCATTCCACTATATTGATTCATATAATTGATTCACGTTCTTTACATTGTGGTTCAAAAATGAAATTCTTAAACTACAATAATATCTTTAAGTGCCTGAAGTACCAAAGAAACCTGTGCCAGAAGAGAAGGTACTTGTCCCAGTGCCTAAAAAAGTGGAAGAACCTCCAGCAGCCAAAGGTATACCAGTTTCTATTTCAACTGCATCTTTCTAGTTTTGTTTCTTCAGCTTCAGAAGACTGCAAGTAACAGTCCCATTCCTTGTCCTAGTGTGATACTGCACCACTAACAGACCTATGTTTGATCACTGTACTGTGGCTGTTTCTGTTACTCATGGGTGATATGTTTATTCTCAGTCTGAAAAGTTCTATGTGACTTGTATCATCTGTGTCTTTTGGATCTTATCTATCTAAATTATTTAAAATTACTTACTGTTCCAAAAACAAATGCTCCAAAAGATAAACAATGTACCTGAACAGCTAGACTTCCCCCTTATCCTTACTACACCAATTTCTAATGCCACAGTCTGTATGTTTGTAAGTTTACATCCGTCCATAACACTGTGGATAAAATCAGTGTTATCTTTCACACATAATTAAATTTTACCATATTTCTGTAGTTATCTTAACATCAGTTACACACTTATCAATTTACTATGTTTTATGTTACATTGAAAATGAATTTCTTAAATAAAAATGTCTTTAAAGTGCCAGAAGTGCCCAAGAAAGTTCCAGAAAAGAAAGTACCGGTCCCTGTGGATAAAAAGCCAGAACCTCCACCAGTCAAAGGTATCTCTTCTTATCTCAACTGAACATGTGGATGACGGTTCTTATTGTCTTTGTATGTTCATTGTTAGAATTCAACTGAAGTATTGTAGCAGTTTGTGACAAACATACTTGTTTCTGTGTAGCTTCTCTCTGAGTTTCTGATGTTGTGTCTAAGTTTTCTGCAATTACATGCTATCTTTAAAGTGCCAGAAATACCAAGACCTCCCCCTGAAGAGGTACCTATTTTCATTCCTGAAGAAGAGGAGGAGGAAGAGGAGCACGTTCCAGAGATACCAGCAAAAGGTACACCATTCCTCCTTGAAAACTATCAGCAAGCTTTGTTCAATTCATTAAAAGATCTTCATCTCTAATGATTGTTTTAAGCTGGATGTAAACCTTAAACATCCTTCTGAGGGGTTTTCTTCATCTTATTTGTCTTTGTGACTTTGTTCTGTGATTTTTACTAGTTTTGATGCTCTAAAAATAATAGAAATTTTCTTATCAAAACAATATCTTTAAAGTGCCAGAGGTGCCCAAGAGAGCTGTCCCAGAAGAAAAAGTACCTGTTGCAGTTCCTAAAGTAAAGAAAATTCCACCAGCTAAAGGTATATCACATTGTGGAGTATGCAGATAATTCCTTTCCCTTACATTCTCATATTTCAGTGGAACCTCATTTTAAAAATCAATGCTCACTCATATAAAGTCAGGTGCTTGGTTCTAGCACCCTGCTGCTCCCCTGTAGCGAGCAGTGTTTGGTTGATTCAGGGAGATCATTCTGATATGTACATTAAGAGTATGCTAAAATCTCAAGTATTTTAGCTAAACTTTTATAAAAATAAAATAAAAGCAAAACTGACCATACAAGTAACTCAAAGATATACCCTAAATGCCAAATTCAAAGTGGAAGCAGACTGCTGCAGAGGCCACCCTTTGATGCTGAGTAAATTCTACCTCAGCAGCTGAGATTTCTAGAAAAAAATTGAAAAGCAGACACTGGAAGTTTTTTATGTAAAAAATTAGATGCTGGTTATCTTCTACAACCTCTCATTTGTAGCATATCTTGCTAATATTTTCCATTGGCAATGATACTGTGTAATTTTAACAATTGGGCAGAAGAGATAATCCTCATATAATTCTTATGACCCATTTGCACTTTGTTGTTTTCAGGGAATGAAAAATAACAAATACAGTTTCCCTTATTTTTATTACTGTTGTTACTTTACAGTTGGTGTCCTTGTGTTTTATGTTCTGAATTTTTCTTTGTGATGTTGTGAAAGTAAAATTCTTAAAATATCTTTAAAGTGCCTGAGGTGGCAAAGAAAGTTGCCCTTGAAGAAAAGGTTCCCATTTTTGTTCCTGAGGAAGAAGAAGAGGAAACTATTCCAGAAGAAACTATACCAGCAAAAGGTACACATACCCTTCTTGCAAGTAACTCATGAGATCTTTTAGGTTGATTAAAATTCATCTTTATTTCCTGTTGTAAGTTCTATATAAATTGTAATGATCTATTTGGGGAGCTTGTGTTGTTTTGTGATGTTCATGTTTTTTTCTTGTTTTTAATGAAAGTAATTTTAAAACGTGTTTGCAAAATAATGTCAATATCTTTAAAGAGCCAGAGATTCCTAAGAAACCTGTCCCTAAAGAAAAACCACCTGTATTCACTCCTGAGAAACAGAAGCCTACTCCAGCAAAAGGTACATAAATTAATACCTAGGGGAACAATGTGTTGTTATTCTCATTCAGTGTCTCTATATATTATTATTTTGTTTATTGTTTTTGTTAGTTTTATGTCCCTGTTGTTTTTCTGTATTGTTGTCTCAAAGTGCCCGTCAAATTCCTACCAAAAATAAGCTCTAAAATTATTTGACTCATTCAAGAAGTCTGCCTATCAATATAAAGTGTCTTGGCTTTATTTCTGTTTCATCTTTAAAACATTTTAAATATATTCTGCAGATCAGTTCTTATTTCGTTATGTCTGTTTGTATATGCTTTCTGTTGTCTTTCTCACACTACTGGCGGATGACATTCTTAAAAAAAATAATGTCTTTAAAGTGCCTGAGATACCCAAGATACCCATTCCTGAAGAGAAAGAACCTGTTCCTAAAAAGGTGCCTGCTCCACCAGCCAAAGGTATTGCAGTTTGTAAGTGCTGTTATCATTAATAGATGACACTCTTCATCCAAGTGTAGTTTAGCAAGGGACATTTTAGTATGTCTTCTTGTATTATGTCTGTCACTACACTATTTGTTTGTCTGTAACTTTCTGTTCTGCTGTTTGTAATCTTCTGGGTTTGTGTCTGTTTAAAAAATGTGTGAAAGATCACTTAAGTTAGGTCCTATCTTTAAAGTACCCAAGATGCCCAAGAAGGTTGTTCCTGAAGAGAAGGTACCTGTTGCCCCCCCTGAAAAAGCGGAGGTTCCAGCTGCAAAAGGTATATGTACTCCTGACTATAATTAACACTTATGCTAAAAAATACTCTTGGCCGCCTTCTAACTTTTGTCTTTGTTGTATGACAGTTCTGCTTGTATTTATGTTACAACTCTTCATTACAATGTTCACATTGTAGAGTCATAGAACTGTTTCTTGTGCTTTTTTACTTATACTGCTTTAAAGTGTTTTTCAAAATTCCTAAAAGAAATCCATATTCTTAAAGTCCCTGAGGTGCATAAAAGAGCTGTTGCAGAAGCAAAAGTGCCAGCTGTTGTGCCCAAACCCAAAGAACCAACACCGACCAAAGGTACACATTTCTTCTTATTCCTCCCAAAGATTTGTTTTTTCTCCTTATTCCTAAAATCTTTTATATTTTATACACTGTTTCAGGAGTATGTTCTAATATTTTAATGCAATTTATGCTTGTGGTTATCACGTACATTTACTGTTCTTTGTGGATCATCTTGACTAACTGTAAAAAAAAAAAATATTTTTTTTAAATAATAATACTGTTTTTAAAAAATAATACTGTCTCTGAAGTGTCTGAAGCATCCAAGAAACTTGTCCGGAAAGAAAAAGTCCCTGCTCCTGCTCCTGTGGTGGAGAAGTATGAGTATGCATATGAAGAGTATGAGAAGTATGAGACATATGAAAGTATTGAAGAATTTGCAGAGGTTCAGGAAACTGAAGAACTTGAGGCGTATGAGGAACCTGAAGAACCTGAGAGATATAAGGAGATTCAGGAACAGGAATATAAAGAGGAAGCTGAGGAGAAAGAAGATGTCTATGAAAAGTATGAGTTTAAAGAGAAGGAAGAGATCTATGAGAAATACGAGGAGGTATACGAGGAGGCTTATGAAATCCAACCAGCTATAGGTACAAGTCATGATTTCTTTATTGTTACAGTCTGTTAAGTTCCCAGCTGCTGCTTAAGCTTCCTTTGGGTGTTTATTTATATTTTTCCCCATTGGTAGTCCTATGTGTCTTTTTCTGGTAATGATAAAACTGTTCAAAGATTGTTTCTCTACTACTCCTTCCTGAGGAATTCTTCCCTTTAGAGTGGATGGGAAGATTCCCTCTCTGCCTGCCAAGGGCTGTGCTAGTGTAGATATGACACAAGCAACATAAATGAAGATTTTCAGATGCAGTTCGGCTTCAGCCTGAATTAAATATTTTTATGTGTCAATATTTGTTTATTTTGCCCAGGTTGGCTCCTGTGATTTACAGTGATGTTAAAACTCATGTAGTACCTTCTTTCTCATCATTTCAGTTTATGAACATGGGATCCCTTATGCCAAACATAAACTGCAACTATAACATACCAGAAAGATGTACACTGATACTCCTTAGCTTTCATTGCTCAAGAACTCTAACATAAGTTGCTGTTCAGTTGACTCTGCATAAATGATGAGAAGGTTCCTCTACAAACGTGTGATTGCTCTGCTTGCTTGTATTTGTTGCCTGCTTGTCTTTGTATTTGTTGTAATTCCTCATAAATAACTTAAAATCCATAATAAAATATTTTTAAAGTGCCTGAGGTGCCTAAAAGACCTCTGCCAGAAGAAAAAGTACCTGTTCCTGTTCCTAAAAAAGAAGCTCCACCAGCTAAAGGTACATCAGCTATTAGATAAATTTAAAAACACAGCCTTCTGAATCCCCAAATCCAGTAATTTGCCTATTCTGATTTATTTTTTTTTGCCTATTCTGAACTTTTTTTTGCAGTACAGTCAAAGACAGGGATTAAGTTACTAAAAAAATAATATTTCTTTAACAAATCAAAACTGAGACAAATTATTTTCTGAGGACAAAGAAAGTGCAGGCAGGACTTTCAAAATTTAGTTCTTGCTGTCACAATATTAGTGATGTTTTATAGTTAATAATTGAAAACAAGCCGATGAATAAATAAATAAAAGTCTGTTAGGCTACAGTGCCATATCAGTGAAACTCTGGTTTCCTACAGAATCCTAAAAAATTAGGACCTTCTTCAATCTAATGATGTGCTGGAGTGCATATACTCTTAATAGATATTCTTTATATCAGGCTCTACAGAAGATAAATGTCATGAATAGCAATTGTCAGTGTATGCTAGTAGACTTTCTGTAGTGGTCTGGAGCTCTGTAATATTCTTTGCAGAGCACTTAATTTGCCAGAAATTAATCTTGTGCTTTTATAGTTGTTTCTCATATGAACTATCAGAACAAAACCAGTGGGAAAGGGTTGGTTTTTTTTGCAGATAGACTTGGAGATAGTTAATAGGTTCTTAAAACCTAACCATATTCTCAGCTGGCATTAATTAGAGCTGATAGTTCATGAAACCTAATTGTTAAGACTTATCCCAGTCAAAAATTCACCCAACAAGAGCAATGTTTTTATTTCAGTGAATACTGAAGACTCTAGCTGTGAGAATCCAAGCAAAATAGTCCAGATGGGTGGCCTGCAAGGTCACCACTCACTAGCAAATGAGAATAGTGTATTTTGTATTTTTCTAAATTTTCTGACTCTTTAAATTGTTTGCTTCTTGTTTAACTTATATTCTTAAATCATAATCATACTGCAAAATATCTTATAAAAACCCACCAATGTCTTTAAAGTGCCAGTGGCGCCGAAGAAACCTGTTCCAAAAGAAAAAGGACTACCTGCTGTTCCTAAAAAGGAAATTACTCCACCAGCTAAAGGTATACTTAGTCTGCATTGTCCTCATGAATCATGAAGTCTGATTTTAGTCTTTTGTCTTCATTATTTGTTGAAAAAGATGTGCATGTGTTTTATGTCCCCACAGTGTTTTTGTTCAACTGTTTGTGACTGAGTCTTTTTTTGCCTGTTAGTTTCAAGTACTTTGTTGAAAATATGTAAGTCTCTTTAAAAAACTGTGTGTTCTGTCATTCAGCTACATATGAAAGTAGTTCAGAAAGAAAGAATGTTTTTGTTTCTTCTAAAAAGGAGGATTTTGCACCATACAAATATATGGCCATCTGTCAAGAATATTTTTTTAATATGTCATTCTTCGGTCTAATCTTCATAACATAGATGTTCTTTCAGGGAGCATTTAATTCTTTGTTGTTTCATGAATCTTCCTTCTTAGATTTGCTCTTCTTCTTTCTAACTTCTTCCAAATAACTTTGAAAGCCCTAAAAGTAAATTGTATCTTAAAGGACCAGCTGTTGTCAAAAGAACTGTCCCTGAAGAAAAGAAACCTACACATACACCTGCAATAGAAGTTCCACCAATGAAAGGTAAAGGAACCTTTGATATGAGATTTTATGGAAAGGAAATACTTGTGTTGTTTTTCCCAACTAACACCTTCTAAAATGATCCTCATGTTCATTAAACCATGGCAAGGGTATCTAGTCTCTCAGTGCAGATTCAGCTCTCTGTGAAAATTGATAAATTGAAATCTCTGAGGAAAACACTTCAGATATTGTGCTATGTGTGTGCTAAACAGTAAATACATTTATTCATTAATTAAAACATGGTGAGGGGAGGTATTCTTACACTAACAGTACATAAGCCTTCAGTGCTTTTATATAGTTGTGAATTTAACTTAAACTGGGGTTTTGAAGCCAATGCATTGGTCATGATACAGGTGAAGTAATAGGGCAAGCATTAGTAAGTTAAAACCCTCAAGGTTGTGACACATATGAGAAGGAAAAGCAGGATGAGACAGTGAGAAAAGCAAATGGATTATGCTCCTTGAGAGCAGAAACTATAAATTTATTCACATAACTAATTTTTCCAGCAAGGCAATTCTAGAACTGTATAATATTTTATTCTTGAAAAGGCACTGTATTTGGGACTTCAAAAGAACCTAGTTTTCTGTGTTTGTATCTGTTTGGGATTTTAAAAGTTGAAAAATATTTTGAGATTACTAAAAGAAAGCTAATATCTTTGAAGTTCCTGAGTTTCATAAGAGACCTGCCCCTGAAGAGAAAGTACCCACCATTATTCCTAGAGAAGAGGAGTCTCCTTTGTATGAAGGTACATGAACAACACCTTTACCAATCAGTAAATTGCAGAGAATATGTCAATTCATACTCTAGACTGCTCTGTAAAATAGAAGACATTTTCAATTTTTTTTTTTTAATTATTTAAAAGTAACTCCCATCCATGACTTTGAGACCCTCTCTTCCCTCAGATTTAGTTACACCTTAGCATTTTTAAAATGCTTTTTTCCCGTCTATTAATGGGAGAAACAAAAATAAATAAGAGAGAAACTAAGTTTCTGATCCGGGAAAGCACTTCAGCCACATTAGACCAAGAAATGCACTTAAGTAGACACAGGTGTAAGAGCCATCCTGAGTAAGAATTAATTTTTGAGCTGGCGTACAGTTAACACCAGATGAGGACATGAGAAATTCAATTATAATTTCTATCTAATACACATAACTAAGTAACTAGAAAATAAAATATTCTGTGAACTTCTACTTTATTAATGGGGAATGGTCACTTCTAGAAATAGTAGGTAAATTATCAGGCTGATATGAGATATTGAAACAATTTATAGTCAAACAGCCCTTTGTCCGTATACATGTCTGCATTTTTGCATTATAAGTTGTCTTTCTAATCTTGTCCTGTAAATAATATTAAAATATGTAAAATAAACTAATATCTTTAAAGAGCCTGAAGTTTACAGAGAAGTTCCAACAGAAGAAGAAGTCTCTGTTATTATTCCTAGCGAACCAGAAGCTCCAGCAGCTAAAGGTACACCGACTATTCAAGCAATCTATTAAGCAATATATTCCCTACAAATTAGTTATTTCTCTTCATCATTCCATCTGTGTGGTAATCCGTTATCTAATGTGTTCATTCTAATGTTTCCTTAGAAGTTATGCATCTGTCATTGCTTCTGTGTTACTTACATTTTGTGTATTATAACGTTCTTAAACTCATGTAATGTCTTTGAAGTACCTGCAGTGTCAAAGAAAACTGTCCCACTGAAGAAAATACCTGCTGCTGTACCTACAGAAATAGCTCCTCCAGCTAAAGGTACATGACCTCCAAAAATATTTTCTCTAGCCTCTTTCAAAAGTGAGGTACCAAGTGAGAAACCCAACATGCTTGTTTTTCTTGAACAACATGACCAAGTGTTATATACATATGTTTTCTTCCATTTGATCTCTTGTTGTAAAAGTAAATTTTATCTGTTTGTTTGCTTGTTTTTATCTTAGAAAGAGGATATACATGCAGGGAGATCAGAAATTAAAAACATAACCATTTTGCAATCATTTACAAAGAACTCCCAAAATATTTCAGCCTCTTTCTTCATAGTTAAACAATTATTAAGTCATCGTGCAGAAAAAAAAATCAAGGAACATTTTCTGTACGTTCTTATTTTTGTCTCGTGTTAGCAGTTGCTCAGATTGATACGTTCATCAAGAATTTAATATTTAAAAAGAAAAAAATAAGCAAATATGAAGACATTTAGTAGACAGCAAATCCATAGCAGGGCTAGGGGTTAGCCTTATATTTTTTTGACTTCTTGTCTCATTTTGTATTTCCTGAAATACTTTTTCTGACAATATATTTTTAAAAAAAAATATAACAGGTTCTGATAGAAGCTTTTTTGCATTAATGTCAGAGGTAATAAAGTCAAGATCAAAGTAAGACTTCAAATCAGGACAGAATACAAAGCCACAAAATTGTTTTCATAGAAACATAGTTTTGTAATAAAATTCCAGTGCTAGAGAACTCAACAGATGTTTGAAACATAATTTTTAATTAATTGCATTGGAGTTTTGCCTTGTTTTTCTAGGTAATTTTTAAATTAAAAAACAAACAAAACCAAACACCTTTAAATTGCCAAAATTCCTAAAGAATTTTTAATAAGGAAAAAACAAGCCTAACTACTGTCTTTTCACAGAAGGGCACATTCAGACCTGTAAGTGCTAGGAGTTAGAAAAGCAGTGAATTCTAGAAAGTGAACTTGTTAAGTTGTATTCACAGGCTAATACTATGTATTTTCATGTTGTGCTAGTAGAATTTTTTACTGTTTTACAAAAATGTACTTCTTATTTCCTAATGCAAATTTCTAAAATAAACCAATATTTTTAAGTTCCTGAAGTACAAAAGAAAACTGTCCGCAAAGAAAAAATACCTCCTGCTCTACCTAAAGAAGAAGCTTCACACCTTGAAGGTACAAGATTTTTTTTAGTAGGATTTGAAGGATAAAAAATATATTTTCATATATGAATCTTTAATTTTTTTGAGAACATTCTGTCTACCATAAACTAGAGTTTAGTTTGCAGCTTCAGTTAGCTGCAACAGTATGAGATTAATTTAAAAATAAATTAAAAATTATATCACCCATAGTTGTTCTTAAGGGGAAAATTTGCTTTATGTGCAAAAGAGACAATTTCAAGGCACCCTGTCACTTAGATCAGTCTGAGGAGAAAAAAAATAGTTGAAAAATTGATAGCGCTTAGATAGACAGGGCCTAATTCTTTGCACCCAAGGAAGCAGCTCAGTTTAGGACTATCCCACATCTTTTTTCTGGCAAGCTGTAGAGGTCAGATTAGGGTAGAATATGAAAAATATTTACTACCCTCATTTAAAAGAATCCTGATTTTGAGGTTAGATATAAAATAGACCTGTGTATCTTAAGGTGAGCTTGAATATTTGATTGTATTTGGTTTTTATCTTTCACATTGTCTATGTTCTGAAGGTTTCTATGTTAATTTAAGTATTTAAACTAATATCTTTCAAGTACATGAAGTATATGAGGAGATGCACATAGAAGAAGAAATTTCTACTGTTCATAGAAAAGAAGAGGCTCCAGCACCTAGAGGTATATATCTTCTTCATCATCTCTTCCTGCAATTTGCAAAGTCATGATCTCCAGGAAAATTAAATCATTCATGTTCATGATTTAGTTCTTGTTCAATGTAACTAATATTTGTGTTCATTCTTTTAGTACCATACTTACCTTACAACCTGTATTTTTTATTTCTTGTCTTTCCATTTCACATAAATTCTTAAAATGAACTAATATCTTTAAAGTGCCCTCAGTAATTAAGAAAACTGTACCAGAAGAAAAAGTGCCTGTTGCTGTGCCTAAAAAACCAGAACCTACTCCTGTGCCTAAAAGACCAGAATCTCCACCCCCTAAAGGTACTTTGATAGCTTAACAGAACTGAGGTATTTTCTAATAATGTCTGTTCTGTTTCTTACATTGTTTCTGACGTAATAGTTCATGGTCCACTTATGTCAGATTTGTGGCATTTATGTTGTATATGTCCCTTTTCCTGTTTCTCAACTTGTCTTTAAGTCATAAAATTAAAACTAAAATCAGTAAATATCTTTCAAGTGCCTGAAATGCCCAAGATAACTATTCCTGAAGAGAAACCTGTTCCTCTGCTTAAAAAGCCAGAAGCTCCACCTGCCAAAGGTATAGGTCAACATATCCTTTCCTTCTCCTTTTTCTTTCCATTTCTTCTGTCCCTTGTTTTGCTGTTCTTAATCATTAAAAATTAGTTGAGTTTGTCTATTTCTTCTACCCGAGAGTAATCCATTGTGATGGCACAGAAATTGTATCACAAACTAGTCAAAAGGACTAAAAATAAGGAAAAGGCTAGCTGAATCAACATGCAGTGAGATTTACAGAACAAATATTTTCACCTCATGGGTGTTTATAGGTACGATAAACAGCCTCAGAAATTCTATCAGCACTCAAGCAAGAACTATATACATTTCAATTGATTTAACTAATATACAAATCAATTGATTTAAGTTTGAATGTAAATAGCATTAGGCACAGAAAACAGTTGTTACAATTCATTCAGATATTTTAGAAGTCTGACTGAACTAGCAGTTTGTGTGGCATGTCAGCACTGCATGACAAAAGATCCTCAGCAAAGTTGCTTCAAACTGTTATTTGCCTGAGGACTAGAACCACAGAGACTTTTCAGAACATGTAACTGTTGTCATACTCTTGATATACATCTACTTGTTTTGTCTTAATTCTATGTATTGCATTTTTAATTTTTGTAATTCTTAAAAGTACACTAACATCTTTGAAGTGTCCAATAGGAAATCTATCTCAGAACAGAAAGTAAATGTTGTGCTGCATAAAAAGCCAAGAGTAACACCATCTAAAGCTTCTATGTCAATATTGATGACTCTCTGAGGACAGGATTTCTCTTTCTCTTGGACAATAGTGTTTACAGTAAAAGAAAAAAACTATCCTTTATTTCTCATTTATAAAAAAGAACCCAGGAGTATGTAATAGTATACAACATTTTTTGCAAGTCTGTCTCTTTTGATATCTGATCTTACGTTTCTTTCCAATGTGCTTCTTCGGAGATTCTTTCCTCATAATAATTTTCACATTTTAAATGCCTTAGATATAACAAAAATGAATGCTGTTTTTTTTAAAGTGCCAGAGGTTCCCAAGAAAATTCCAGAAGAGAAAGTACCCAGTGCTGTGCCTAGAAAAGCAGAACCACCAGCAGCCAAAGGTATGTTGCACCACAGATAAGTAAAATTTTGAAGAGAAAAAAACCCTCTGCCTTGCTTATGCAGAATAGTTTTTTGATAGTTTGTTTATGTTGTCCTACTACCTTTATTCTCTGTTCCCACAGTTCTATATATACTACTGTTTTGAAAATTATTCTTTTTGAATCATAATCAGTGTACCAGTGTACTAGAAATACTGATGACAGCTCAGCAGAGAAGAGACTGATGCTTAAGAACCACAGCTGAAATCTTAAAGAGAAAACAGGACTTCTGTGATCTGAAATATGCCTGACAGTGAAAAAATAGCCCCAAAAGAAAGTTTAATAATTTCAAATCAGTGATACAGATGTCTAACACAGGAGAAAAAGCTCTGTGTATAGATGAAAAATTGATACCAAGAAGTCACCGTGCATAGGAGAATGTGGCAAGAAATACAGAATGGCAGCCTTAGTCAAACAGAGATTCAGGAGATGGTTGAATAAAATGGAAAAATAATGTAACATAGGAGGTGAAGAAACTCAAAAAAACTTTGAGTTGTTTCCTCAGACTTTACAGGGACACAAAAGAACCTTAAGTCAATAACAGCTCCATTACAAATCTCCATACTTTGCAATTTCTATGGAAAAGTTTTGTATGTATCTGTAAAATTCCATATAACACATGAAAATAGTCTCTTTCCTTAAAATGCCTGAAGCACCCAAGGAAATAATTGTAGAAGAGAAAAATGAAAGTTGCTATTCCTAAAAAGCCAGAAGTACCATCAGCTAAAGGCACCTGTCATTAATAAAACTATGGCAATAATTTGTATTACTTTCACTGATAAGATCTTTTTGATACTATTTCCTCATCTTTTCTTATAAACAATGACATCTTTGTATTTCATTTTTGGGAGTAGCCTTTTTACTTCTCTCAAATGACTCTAGATCTAGATTGAGAGCAAAAAGCCTATTTGGTAAAGGGGATTATATTTAATTGATGTTATCTGGTGTCATTTTGTCTGTTTCTTTTTTCGCTTTAATGTCATTTAAATTTCTCTAAATTCTTACTATTAACAGAATTATTAATTCTTTAGTATTAACATAATTATTAATTTTAAAGTACCAGAAGTTCCCAAGAAAGTCCCAGAGGAGAAAATACCAGTTGCAGAGCCTAAAAAACCAGCAGTTCCACCAGCTCAAGGTATGTGTCATTATGAAAAAATTAACAGAATCAAACCATCACTTTTTTTATTGTTTTAACACTATAAAAGACAGTACTCAAGACCCCTGTTAGAATTTTCTTCTGTTGTCAAAGTTTTTTCAAGTGAATAAATGTCTTGTGTGAAAAAAATAGATTTTGTTAATTAGTGTTCTCACTAATACTGTTCTGTTGTTATGCTTTAATGTTAATGACATTTTTGTAGTAAAAGGTATTACTATTTTTCAAGTGCCTGAGGTACCAAAGAAAGTGGTCCCAGAAGAGGTTTCAGTCAAAGTACCAAAGAAACCAGAACCTCCACCAACCAAAGGTAACTGCTGTACGCAATTAATGAAATTAAAGCCCTGCATTGTCTGGGGTACCATTTTAATATATTGGTAATTTACTTTTACCATAAATGTTCTAGAAAATGTTTTTGTTATTTAAATTGTTTTGGCATCTGTACCTCAGAGAAACATCAGAGGTTTCTCGCAGAGAAATCAGAGAGAATTTTCTGTAGGCAAAGAACAAAGTTGATATTCACATCCAAACTAAAAAATGCTTTTGATTTCCTGAGTTTTACCTCTTCTTAGTGTCTTAACACTGCAGACACATCTTTGAATTTCATAAAAATAAAATTAGTTACTTCCTTTAAAGTGCCTGAAGTGCCCAAGAAAGTAGTTTCAGAAGAAAAAGCACACATTGAAGCTCCTAAAAAACCAGAACCTCCACCACCTAAAGGTACATGTTCAATGCTGATAAAATTGGACAGAAATTTTATTCTGTTTCCCTAAATGCTATCTTTTTAAAGTTTATGTTATCATTTTTTTTTATATTCTGATATTTATAAGTTGTACAGATTGTGTTGTCTTCTTCAGTTATGAATAGCTCCCAGTAAGCAACAGTGCATCAAGCAAGACAGAAAAACCCACAGGCTATTTATAAGGGGTATTTTTTTTCTGATGCTGTTTGATAATTTTAACCTTGGAGCTATCTTCACCTTTTAAATTACTATTCTTAAAATTCCTGAAAGTAAAACAAATAAATATCTTTAAAGAACCTGAGGTGCCGAAGAAAGTTGTTCCAGAAAAGAAAATACCTGTGCCTAAAGAACCAGAACCTGTGGTTGTCCCAGAACCAGAGGCTGCACTTGAAGAACCAAAACCTCTACCAGAGCAAGGTAAATCTCAACACTAATAAAATAACAGAAGTAACATTTTTCCTTTTGTCTTTAACACTGTGATTATACAGGCCTTCTGTTTTCTGAGATTCTAAATTATACTTGTTCCATGTATCTGCATGTGTGCGCGAAACGGATATACGTGGGTCTTTTTCAAAAGAAGCGACAAATCTTGGATGTCTAAATTGTCTCTATTTCATACTTCAATTCTTCATACTATTTTTGATTATTCTTCCTATTCTACCCACTTGAGTTCATGAAAACAGCCACAACTATCTTTAAAGTGATACAGTAAAAGAAAGTACCCATCCTAGTAGCAATGAGCAGAAGATATCAATGCAATTGAAATGTCAGAAGCTCCACCAAGAAAAACTAGATGCCATCACTGCTAGTTCTTGAAAGAGTCTTCAGCTTTTTACCTGCAATGTTATTAATATCTTCTATTCTGTCCATTCTGTTTACAATTTTAATGCGTTGCACTTATAGCTTGTTACGCAACCAGTGCATGTGTGCACTTGCATATGGGGACATGAAGCTTTGGGGGGCAGTTGAGAAAAAGGAGACAAAAGCCAAAATGTGGTATATTCTTCCTTAAAAAGACCAACATAAATGAATGATACGTGATATGTTTTTAATGTTTGCATTGTAATTGTGGCTTTAAGTTTGATGATTCACTTACATTTGGTATGATTGTGCAGTTGTTTAATTTAGAACTAATATCTTTTATGTACATAAAGTGGCCAAGACAACTTTCCCAGAAAAGAAAGTATCTGTTCCAGTTTCCCGAAAACCAAAGCCCATTGCAGGACCCCCAAAACCAAAGCCTCAAGAGGAAGAGCCTCAAGAACTGGAATCTGCTAAAGTGGCCCAAAAACAAAAGCTTGTTGTCGTAACCCAAAAAATAGAGCATTTTGTGGCATCTGAGGAGCCCGAGACCATTTTAGTATCCCAAAAACCAGAGCATGTTATGGTACTTGAGAAACTAGAGTTTGTTGTAGTACCTGAGGAACCCAAGACTGATGTGGCACCCCAAAAACTAAAGCATGGTGTGAAGTCCACAAAACTAAAGCCTGTTGTGGAACCCCAAAAAACGGAGCCAGTCATGGCCCTTGAGGAACCTGAGCTCACTGTGATGCCTGAGGAGTCAGAGACAGTTGCATCAACCCAAAAATCAGAACGTGTTGTGGTGCCCCCCAGAAGAAAGCCTTTTGCTCCACCCCAAAAAACAGAGCTCATTGTAGCACCTGAAGAAACAGGGTTTGTTGCAGATTTCCAAAAATCAATGACTATTGCAGTGTCTAGAAAATCGAAGACTGTTATGTCACCATTCAAGCCAGAACCTGTCATGGTGCCTGAGGAACCAGAACCAATTTTAGCACCCCAAAAACTTGAACCTTCTACGACACTTCAAAAACCAAAGCCTGAAGCAGCATCCAGAGAACCAGAGCCTGTTCTGGGACCTGAGGAACCACCACCAGCCAAGCTGGCCGAAAAGCAAGAAAGTGTTGCTATACCTAAAAAGAGAGCAGCTCTACAGTCTAAAGGTACCTCTTACAAACAGGATCTCTTTTCCTTCTTTTGAGTATATTTTGTTTCACTGCTCATTTTAAAGTTTAATGCGCATAACCAAATGATACTAATATCTTTAAAGAGCCTGCAATGCCCAAAAAGGCTGTCCCAGAAGAGAAAATTTCTGTCGCTGTTCCTGAAAAATCAGAACGTCCATCAACCAGAGGTACATATTATCATGAATACATGATAAATGCATATAATCTTCTTAAGTATTATCTTAACTTCTTGTGTCCTGTCTGTCATTTCAAATCTGAGGTTTCCAATGATGCTTGCTAAACAAATTGCACTGAGTGTGAGTGTGTGCCAAATTGTTACTTCAGAACATTTTTGTTGTCCTCTGTGCTTATGCTCATTTGTACTGTAATTGTAAAATGAAATGCACTAATATCTTTGAAGCCCCTGAGATGCCCGAGAGATGTCTCAGAGAAGAAAGTACCCATTGCTCTACCTAAAAAAACAGAAGGTCCACTTGCTAAAGGTGCATGCCACAATGATTATCATCATAAGGAAGGGTCTTGGCTTTTTTTAAATTAATTTCATTCTAAATTTATCATTCGCTGTATACTCTGATATAAAAAATGTGAGAAAGATGTACAAAATATTAATCGCTGTGCAGGGATGTCAAATGTTTCCTCAACTAAAACCATCCAAACTTTTGTTGTACTGTTTTTTAAAAGTTGAGGAGGTAAGATTTGATTTCAAGAGTTATAGCACTGAATAAAGCAGATATGATGAACTCCTGTCTATTAATAAATGCCTAAACTTTATGGATTCTAATAGGAGAATGAATGTGTAAACTGTTGTTCACATTATTGGTAGGGATGGTTTAGCACATGGCTTAGTGGAACTTGGCAGTGTTAGGTTTATGCTTGGACTCAATGATCTTAAAGGTCTTTTCCAATCTAAATGATTCTATGATTCTATGAGAAAGGACAAAATCATTAGAAATGAAAGGTTTTGGTAGAGAGTAGCAGTTTCGGTACATACAGCAAAATAATTGCAACTATCTATATGTACCTATCTTGCCATGGGTAGTACCATGGAGCAGAATCTTTTCTTTAAATTTTTATTCGCCTGTATTTTGGTCATATATCAACATTCACCGCTCTGTGATTTGCGAAGTTATTACATTGTACAAATAACACCAAAGACTTGTAAAGCTCCTGTGAACACCTAATTCACTGAGCCTTATAAGAGGCATTTATATATGCCTTGATTAGCTGTTACAAAGGGAGCATATGCTTTCTACATTTCCATCTTGACTCAGAAACTAAACCCAGAATCTCCATCTCCCCTGTGATGTATTTGACACCTCCAGTCATTCCACATGTTCAAAGCAAAGCATACCTGATGAGTAACTGTAACCACAGCACTTTCTCAATGAAGACTGCATGCATGTATTACTGATTATCTTCTTGTTTCATACACAAATCTAAAATATACTAATATCTTTGAAGTGCCCAAGGTGCCAAAGAAAGGTGTTCTGGAAGAGCCCACACCCGTAACTGTGCCAAAAAAGCCAGAACTTGCACCAGTTCGAGGTACCTGTCACCCTGTGCATCACCCAGAATGAGACTGTTTTTTACTGTCTTTCATGTTACTTCTGACGTCTTGTTATGCTGTCCTTTTGTGGTTGCCTGAAATTTTGACGTTTTGTGCCATGTATAAATTCTATTGTTAGAATGGCAAATATATAGGGAACATAAGAGACTCTCCCAATCTCCTTCATATGAGTTCAGAATCTAAAATTTTATACACCAAAACTGATAAGATGCATGGAAAAGAGCATTTTGCTTTGGATTTTTAATGTAAATGTCTGTCATTACAATTTTGCCAAGAATCTCAGATAATATAAACGGGGTTTTTCCCAAAGTATTTTTCTTTAACCACTACCAACTGGCAACCCTGTCCCCATGCATGGTAGTAAGAACCAGACACATTCATGACACAGAAATATTAAAAAAACAAAAAAACCCAAAACAAACAGGACAGACCAAAAAAACCCACAAACGAACCACTTCAGAGAGAATGAACAGGTGAGGAGGAAAGCTGGGTTCGATGTACTGTGATGCAACAAAAGTTGCTACTGGAAAAGAAGTCCCAAAGTTATCAAATGAAGATACTAGATAAGGCAGTAGCGTTTTAATTCTTAGGCATATCTTATTTGGGCCTAGATCCCAAATGACAGATACCCCAAACTTGTTAGTAAATGCAGTGATTATTGAGATGCGTGGTAGATCAGAATGGCGTTCATTCTGTGGTAAAACTTTATATGAGAAAAACATATGGCTGTAATCACACATTGATGTAACTTTTTTCTAACTATAAGTTCATGGGGAAGCAAGAAAGGGGGTTCTACAAATCTACAATTAAATTCCACATGGTTATTAGGGACAAGACCACCAGGTCTTCTGTATTTGTGCAGAACCATTCTGCATCAGATGAAGAATGAGAGCAAGGAAATTACTTCACTCTGCAGACAGCCATTTTACCATCTCCAAATGCAATTTCTAAATAGAGGTTTATAGAAGCCCTGAAAATTCAGTTAATTAAAAACTCCCACATACTTATACTGCAAAAGAGTTGACAGAACAGAAATAGGGGAAAGAAAGAGTAATGATGATGGGATTGCTGTTCCTCACCCTGTCATTGCCCACACTGCTGAATGCAAAACACCAGCAGATTTATGAGGAATGGCAACAGAAATAACAGGCTAACGTAGCTCCCAGAGAAAAGCCAGATCCCAGCAGGGCTGAGAATGACAGTCTCTCCTCCCAGGGAGGTAAGGCTGCCGAGCAGTGACCAGGCATATCCTAAGGCACACTTCACCCTCGAGCTGTACCTGATCATAGCCAACCGTTTTCTCACAGAACCTATGTAGCACCACCACTCTGTGCTTGTGCCTGCGTGTAGTTTTGTGTGTATGTGAGCGAGAGAGAGGGAGACGGTTTGATACCGTGAGTCCATTTGATTGCTTTCATGAGCTGAGTGCACCTCCAGTTTATGTTTCATTGTTCATCTTCCCATTTAATGTCTAAAACTGACTATTACTAATATCTTTGAAGCACCTGAGGTGCCCAGGAAGGCTGCTCGTGAGGAAAAAGTGCCTGTGGCCATTACCAAAGCACCAGAGCCTCCAGCACTCAGAGGTACCTGTTCTTCATGGATTACATAACAAAGAAGACATTTGATCTTCTTCTCTTATGTGTTGTCCTACCCTCTCTTGGCCTGTCTCTGTTTCCTGTCTGAGACTCTCAAGGTTGTGCATGCTGGGTAGATGGTGCTGCACATGTGTGGGAGGTTTTGAGCTGGCTGTTGTGATGTGCTGTCTCTGGGTTGCCCTGGGTTTTTCTCCTCCTTGGCACATGTTTTCACCACTGTAAAATGAAACACACTAATATCTTTGAAGTGCCTGAGATGCCTGAGGCAGAGGTCCCAGAGGAGGAAGAGGAGGAGGAAGCACCAGAAGAGGTGGCACCAGCTGCTGAGCCTGGAGAGCCAGAAGCTCCTCCACCTGAAGGTACACGATGGTGTTCTGAAAGAGCCTCTTGTGCCTTCTGGGTTTCTGCAATACTGAGTGCATTTTGCCTCTCTGTCTTCTGTGGGGAGGGGTTGTCTTCTGTCTGTATGTGCATGTAAATGCCTGCAGGAAAGGGTGGGGCTCGTCAGCAAGTGCTCTCTCCTAAACCCATAGTTTGGCTCTTTGCTGCGAGTAGTCCACCTGAAGGAAGAGTGGTCATCTGATGAGGACTCCCTTGTAGTCTGTCAAAGGTTTACTTTCCTACTTTGCTGCTTGCCATTTGGCTTTTTGGTGAACTTTACTTTGGTCAAGTAAAAGAAACTAATATCTTTAAAGTGCCTGAGGTGGCTGAGGAGGAACAGCCAGAAGAGGAGGTGTCAGTGGTCATTCCCCCAAAGCCTGTGGCTGTGTCCAAGAAACCAGAAGCTCCAAAAGCTAAAGGTATAACTTCTGGAGAAAGTTGCTTTTTTTTTTTTTTATTTTACTTTATTGATTAATATTTTCATTTATTATCCTTTCTTTCGTGTAAGATTTTTTATGTGTCCTCTATTGCTAGCCTCTGCTGTGCCTCTATTTGCATATGTGACTAACCAACCAGTCACTAGGGGAATATTACAATGTTAGAAATAGCTAAACTCTTTGATTTTATCATGAGTGTTGTGATCTTTTATATTTTTCTTAATTGTAAAATTAAGAGGAAATAATATCTTTAAAGTGCTCAAGCTGCCCAAGAAAGCTGTCCTGCAAGAAAAAACACCTGTTGATGTGCCCAAAAAACCAGAACCACCACTAGCCAAAGGTACATATCATCACTATTAGTATAACCATTAGAAAGAAACATTGTGCTCTTCTGGATTTAATTTGAATTTTTTTCGGGTGATGACCTATCAGAGATAGCTGCCTAAAAAACATGACATACAATATGGATTTTCAAAAACATAACAGAAAAACTAGATTCAGCTCCTTGAAAAATATCTGCAGCACTCTGAACTTTTTCTGAAGTTTAAGAATTAACATTTACTGAATGCTTACTTTAAACAGAATAACACGTTTTTCTGAAGAAAAGCCTGCAAATAAGTCTTCAGTTTAAAGAACTTAATGTTGCACCCCTGAATATTTTAATAGACTGTAGTGCTGGATGATAACACAGTCAGTATCAGTTCTCTACATCTTTAAAAGTAGCATTAATGCCAGTATACGTGAGGTAGATTTTCTAGCAGAGACTGGATATAATCTACTGCTGATCATATTAGAACAGGAAAGGGTCATTAATATGATCCAAAGGAGAGGAGAGAAAGTATATAATTCTGTAAACAGTAGAATCTGAAAGACAGGAGCTGTGGAAAACTGAAAATGAAGAGGAGGTGTAAAGAATGGAAATAATTGATAGAAAAAAGTGGCAATGAAAAATCTAATGTTACGTTCCTAAAAAAATTATATTGCAATGACAAAGTAGCCATGAATTATACAGTACTGATACTCAAATACAGTAACATTCTGTAAATAAGTCTCTAATGAACTGTTACAAAGACAGCATATGCTTTTTCCATTTCCATCTTGACTCAGAAACTAAACCCAGAATCTCCATCTCCCCTGTGATGTATTTGACACCTCCAGTCATTCCACATGTTCAAAGCAAAGCATACCTGATGAGTAACTGTAACCACAGCACTTTCTCAATGAAGACTGCATGCATGTATTACTGATTATCTTCTTGTTTCATACACAAATCTAAAATATACTAATATCTTTGAAGTGCCCAAGGTGCCAAAGAAAGGTGTTCTGGAAGAGCCCACACCCGTAACTGTGCCAAAAAAGCCAGAACTTGCACCAGTTCGAGGTACCTGTCACCCTGTGCATCACCCAGAATGAGACTGTTTTTTACTGTCTTTCATGTTACTTCTGACGTCTTGTTATGCTGTCTGTTTGTTGTTACCTGAAATTTTTACATTCTGTGCTGTGTATCAGTTAGGAATTCAATTACCTATAATTTTGTATAAACAACCCAAATGATATTTTGAATTTACTCTTTTGTCTTCATGTTCTGCATTAGCAGATACTGAAATGTTACATTTTAAAACTTGATCATAAATTTTTCAGATTACTGCCAAATTTTGTTACCTTAAAATGATGCAGTGAATGTCTCTTTTGACAGTCTCAGTTAGTTTATATGGTAAACATCAATCTTTCAAAATGAAAAATCTATTTTTACTCAGAAATGCATGTATGAGGGCGGTAAGAAGAAGTGACAGCGTATGAAGTGTTAATAAAAAACGTTGATAATTTTAGAGTTTATAATGAAGAAGAAATGTTTATCAAAACTAGTGAACCACCCAGGATGTGGAAGCTGTCACAATGAAATTAAAATCGAGGCAAGAGAGCGAAATAGGATAAGAAAATAAGCCAATAAAAAGAAAAGCATAAGGAAAGAATGGATATGTAAAAGGACAGAAGTAGGGACAAAGGAGAAATACTATGTTCTTCACCCTGTCATTGCCCACACTGCTGAATGCAAAACACCAGCAGATTTATGAGGAATGGCAACAGAAATAACAGGCTAACGTGGCTCCCAGAGAAAAGCCAGATCCCAGCAGGGCTGAGAATGACAGTCTCTCCTCCCAGGGAGGTAAGGCTGCCGAGCAGTGACCAGGCATATCCTAAGGCACACTTCACCCTCGAGCTGTACCTGATCATAGCCAACCGTTTTCTCACAGAACCTATGTAGCACCACCACTCTGTGCTTGTGCCTGCGTGTAGTTTTGTGTGTATGTGAGCGAGAGAGAGGGAGACGGTTTGATACCGTGAGTCCATTTGATTGCTTTCATGAGCTGAGTGCACCTCCAGTTTATGTTTCATTGTTCATCTTCCCATTTAATGTCTAAAACTGACTATTACTAATATCTTTGAAGCACCTGAGGTGCCCAGGAAGGCTGCTCGTGAGGAAAAAGTGCCTGTGGCCATTACCAAAGCACCAGAGCCTCCAGCACTCAGAGGTACCTGTTCTTCATGGATTACATAACAAAGAAGACATTTGATCTTCTTCTCTTATGTGTTGTCCTACCCTCTCTTGGCCTGTCTCTGTTTCCTGTCTGAGACTCTCAAGGTTGTGCATGCTGGGTAGATGGTGCTGCACATGTGTGGGAGGTTTTGAGCTGGCTGTTGTGATGTGCTGTCTCTGGGTTGCCCTGGGTTTTTCTCCTCCTTGGCACATGTTTTCACCACTGTAAAATGAAACACACTAATATCTTTGAAGTGCCTGAGATGCCTGAGGCAGAGGTCCCAGAGGAGGAAGAGGAGGAGGAAGCACCAGAAGAGGTGGCACCAGCTGCTGAGCCTGGAGAGCCAGAAGCTCCTCCACCTGAAGGTACACGATGGTGTTCTGAAAGAGCCTCTTGTGCCTTCTGGGTTTCTGCAATACTGAGTGCATTTTGCCTCTCTGTCTTCTGTGGGGAGGGGTGAAACCAGCATTTAGGTTGTCTTCTGTCTGTATGTACCTGACCTTTAGCTTGGTCAAATAAAAGGAACTAATATCTTTAAAGTGCCTGAGGTGGCTGAGGAGGAAGAACCGGAAGAGGAGGTGTCAGTGGTCATTCCCCCAAAGCCTGTGGCTGTCCCTGAGAAACCTGTGGCAATACCAAAGAAGCCTGTGGCTGTGCCCAAGAAACCAGAACCTGTGGCTGTGCCCAAGAAACCAGAACCTATGGCTGTGCCTAAGAAACCAGAGCCTGCACCTGTCCTTAAAAAACATAAAATTCCTTCAGTTAAAGGTAGATATGACAATGATTGAATATTTCCTCTTCCTTATTCTCTGAATACTTTTTCCCTTGTTTCACTGATATACCCAGTGATTAGGTATCTGAGTGAACAATCTGTCACTTATGTTATTCTTCATGTTTTGAATTCCTTACTCTTTTTAGTCATGCCATTGTATGTATGTATGTATCTTAATGTTCACAAAAATGAAAATTTACTAATATCTTTAAAGCACCTGAAATGCCAGAGAGAACTGCCCCAGAAGAGAAAGTGTCTCTTACAACACCTAAAAAGCCAGAATTTAAAAAGCCAGAGCCTCCTCCATCCAAAGGTATATATTGCCAGGAAGCATCTCCTGAGAAGGAATGTTCTCTATTCTTCTCTCTTTGTTCATAACAGAGTCTATAAAATGTGTCTGTTGTATTTAGACTACCTTGGGAAAGACTGGAGCAGAGTCTTTTATGCTTATGACCACTGTTACTCACTGTGATTTTCTGTGTGCTAGATGTCTTTGTGGTTTTTATGTTTCATGTGTACATTTATATACATGAAAATAAAAGGAACTAATGTTTTTTTTAAGTGCCAGAGGTGCCCAAGAAACCTATCCCAGAAGAGAAAGTACCTGTTGCTGTTCCTAAAATACCTGAACCACTCCCAAGTGAAGGTATATGCCATCATAGCTGTTACTGTAAGGACAGTCCTTTGTCCTCATCTTCCAAACATAAACACTAAGATATGTTGTCCTTTTGTCCCATTGTAATGTTTGTAAATTATTCCTGTTACATTTTAGTTGATACCAGTCTATGTTTCTCGTATCTACTATTATATTTTCATATTTGGAAATAAAATACCACTTTCAGAAATAAATATTTTCAAGTCATATATGCTCCCATGCAGGATATTCCTAACAAAATCTGTCTCTTTTTAAGATAATAATCAGTTCCCACTAAATTTGAGTCTTTAAAAACCTAGTGATTATATTGCTGTTATAATCTTAAATGAGTTGAGAGCACTGAAGTTTTTATTCTTTCCAGTTATGAATTACCCACAAATTTAATGTTTAGTTAATATTGCACAAATAAAAAATAATGTCCTTCTGAAAATACTATCAGACAACCCTGATTCATTCTCACATAGAAAGAGAGCAGTTTTTCAAAAGCATGTATTAACTGCAATGGTAATAGATACTCAGTGATCACTTATCCTAACATGTATTTGTCTGCGTCTATTGGAGTAGCTCTCCTTTTAGTGAGATCTACATAATTGTTCATGTGAAACAATCTTATCATTGGAAACTTACACCAGTTATCAATATTCTTTAAAGAATACGAAATTGTAAAGGAGATTGAGCATGAAGAAGCAGAAGAAATTCCAGTTGCAGAAGTAGAGGAGGCTCTACCAGTTGAAGGTATACAAAGTACCCACTCAGAGGCTGCCAGACGTCTTTCTTTCATTCCTGTGCAGTTTTTTTCTTGCTGTGTTGTTCGTGCACCTGTGCTTGTATGTTGTAGTTCTTGGCATAATTCTTCCACTGTGTTACGTTTTGGAAATGAGTTCTGATCTCTTAATTCTAAGAACGACACACAGATTATTTTAAATGCTTTCATGTTGTTTCTTGTCAACAAGTTTTCCTGTCACTTGGTTTCCCACCTTTGTTCTTGTGTTACTAACATGCTTTTTAAAGTCATCTTGAATGTTTGTATTGTGTGCGTGCTACAAAGCAATAGCCTAAGGCTTTCATGCTCCCATTTAATTAAATGAGACTTTTTCACTGCTTCACTGGAAATGGAAAATGACCGCCTTTACATTTGTACATTACTCTTCACATAGCTACTGTGATAGTAAATGTATAGTAAATCTGCCTAATGTTATTTAAAGCGCCGGAACCTGAAAAGAAGATTCCTGAAAAGCGAAAACCACCACCACCTACTCCACCAACAGAAGATATTAAAATGGCAAAAGAACTACTTAAAGGTATAAACATCTGAAGCCACAATTAACAGTGGGAACTCAAATTTATAATCCATTTAAATTATACTGGTGAATCTTGAAAAGCATGCTTTAAAACATGTCACTTTGAATCTATTTTTTTCTTTTCTAATTTACTATTGCTGTAATTGTGCACCTTACTAACACTCAACTCCTCAGGATTTTTGACCAGTGTATGCCAAGTCATTTTTCATGAGTTCTTTTCAACAGTTACAGAAAAAAAACAATGTATTAAAAAAAAATCTTAACCAAGTTAACACATTCTTCTATCCTTCACGTCATTCTTCTATCTTTAACATGTTCTTACAAACGAAAAGAATCCCCAGCAGTAACTTGCTGGTGTTATTATATGAAAATAGGTTTCAGATCAACTGTGCTTCCTACAGATCTTCTGACTTCTAAACAGTTAATCAGCCAGAATTTTAGCTTTGTAGCTCTTGTCTTTCTATTATGTCAATAGCTTTAATCAGTTGTTTGGATTTAAAAAAAAAATATTTTCTTTTTTGAATCTAATAATGTGTATGGTAAAATTCAAATAATTTTCTTTAAAGCTCCTGAATCAAGGAAGAAAGTTGTGACTGCAAAACCTGGTGAGCCTCCAAAATTGGAACCACCACCTGCTAAAGGTACCTAGCTAATATAATAACCTTACTTAAATTAAGCCTCTCATAGCCCTAAGTTGTGGTTCTCAGTATCTTCTTCTTTAATTTGCTCAGGAATATTGAAAAGCTGTCTATGTTAGATTATGCTCAACAGTGGACAGTTTTGGATCCAGTTTTGGATGTATATGTTCATGTTGTATTTATGTCCAGTTTAATCTCCTGCTGTGCAATTCATGAGATGCAAGAGACAGAATCACGGAACAGTGAGAGAAATTTTGAGTTTTGTCACTTGGGTACATGATCACTTTCGTTCTCTGCTTAGGGAGAAATAAAAAATAATACGCTGTTTGAATATATGTACCATTGTTCAAATGTACTTAGTTTATTATTTGTCTGAAATGTAAGTCATTTTTGTGAGAGGACACTTTCCAGAGGTGGAAAAGAATAATGAATCAAGCAAGCCACTTTAGAAGTACTCCCTTATATTTTTCATATATATTGGAGCTTAAGACAAGCTAAGCAGCTAAGCACTGAATATCTCTTCTTAATTCTGTTCCAAGTTTAGAAATTAAACTTATGAATATCATAGAAAGGCAGTTCAGATAAATAGATATGTAATAGAAGCCTGTAATGAAGGAGTAAAAGGAGATAAAATGTTACTATGATAACTCTCTTTGAATATACAACCTTTGCATTTTTGTCAATCCATACTTCTCTTTTGTTGATTTGTATGAAAATTTCCTCTTATGCATAAGCCTAGAAGAAGACTGTATGCCTTCAATCCCAGTAGTTTTACTTTTGCTTTTAATATTCAGTAGTGGACCAGCATTTGATTTGTGTGTTTGGAATGGTTAGTTGATGGTTAGCTCTGTTATGATCCCATAATAAAATCTGCAATAATATTCTTTTAAGTGCCTGGACTTGTAAAGAAGCCTCGCAAAGTAATTCCTGAAGTTACTCCTCCACCGAAAGAAGAAGTTGTTCTAAAAAGAGGTATAGTAACTTGGCTCCGTTTTAAAAAAAAAAAACAACATATCAACATTGTTCAGTATATTCCCCTAAGTAACATTGTTTTATGTGTGTGGTATGAAAAATTATATGAACAAAGTACTACCCAATGTCTGTTTCTTGGGGAAAGGCTTTATAGTTGCAGGAATGAAGTGGAGATATCCTGAAAATCCATCCAAAGGATCTGTGATGAAAACAGAGCAGAACACTGAAAGTCTGGTTCCCTATACCTCTCTTCTGTTTTCTTAATCTCTGCAAAGCCTATACTAAAGTTGACAGTTTTCCACTGCCTTCAGCTTCTGGACCCCTAAATATTTTCCAGTGACAGTATAAATGCTATTAAAGTCACATGTGTAGCATCTGTATTCTCTTCTATGGTTTACTCAGAAGTACTGCACAGATGTGGTACCCGGTGGTACTATTGGACATCAGTTTCCAGTCTGTACCCTTCTGAATCAATTCATGCTCAATTATTGATTAGAAAATGGTACCACTAATTTCAATTCTCTTTGAAATGCCATAGAGGGATGATTCATGCCCATGTACCTTGCAGCCAACCTTCAAATTTCAAACTTAATAAAATATAGATACTGAGTTTTTCAGATGACAACTTCATTAAATATCAAAGACTAATATCTGATCAGACAAAAATAAGGGAAATAACTAAAATGAAAAACAGACTATATAAATTTAAGCTCTCCAAATATAACACTAGAAGATTCAGTCTTGTTCTCTCACTACAGTCAATGGGAGTTTAATCCTGCATTTTTTGCCCTGAAAATCATCAGTAACTGCAGTTATTAATGCATAGTTATGTAAAGTAAGTCATCTTTTAGATATAAGAAATTTATTATATTATAATATATTTTATTCTATCATAAACAGTTAACATTGACATCTTTCCTCTCAGATGCACTGCTCTTAATAAAAGCATTTTTTTTCTCTAGATGCCTTTGAATTTTAAAAGACTTTCAGAATAGTATCTTGAATAGTTACACCAAATCTTCCATTTATATTTAACTATATACTTTACATTCCTGTTTCTTCAGGACTGTTGATATATTTTCAATCTTTTATCTTGTTTGGTGTCTTATTATTCTTTTGCTTACCCATGTTTTTAAAAAATGAAATTCTTTTCTTTTAAAGTTCTTAAAAAGAAATCAGAAGAGGAAGAACCTAAACCAGAAAAAGAACCTAAACCAGAAGTTAAACCGGTACCTACACCAGTAGAAAAAATTAAGAAACCTGAAGGTACTGGATTGCATTCAAATCTATCTGCTAAAATATAAGTAAAAAAAAAAATAATGATAATCCCACTTTTAAGTACTACTCTCTGAAAATTCAGGAACAATAGTGAGATTCAAAAGATGATTTGCATTAACCTAATTGTGCAAGTTAAAGCTTTGCTCAAATCACAATTAAATTTGACATTCACATTTGGGTCTTAATTTTGCATTTTGGAATTGTTTCTCAATCTTCACTATGTATAGAAAAGAACTTCTATAGAGAATTTCTATAGATACTGATAAAAATATACCTACATTGAAACAGTTAATCCAAGCATTCTTTTACCTACCGTTTTGCAAATATTTGTCCTTTTGTCCATTTAGTGTTTCTAATTTATTCCTAAACCTTATGAACATCTGAACTGTTTATGACTAAAAAGAATTAAAATTTTTAAATTTATTTGATATAATTGTATTTGAGGACTCAAGGTGTTTCAATATATCTTACAAAATAAAAATAATGTTTTAAAGTCCCAGAAGTTCCTAAGAAGAAAACTGAGATACCTGTCATAAAAAAAGAGGAGAAACATGTGCCTGAACCGCCAAAAGGTATAGGCATGTGGTGTTCTTTTTCCTTACTGCAGCATCTAAATTATATTCATTGCTGAATATTGTGCTATATTAACCTGAAGCATTACTATCATCCAGTCTGTCCATGCCTGTTGTGTCATGATTAACCACTTTGCATTCTTCTGGACTTCTTGTCATCTTTAATTCTTCAATGCTTGAAAATTTCATCCTTTTTTTTTCATTGTATCTTGCTTTACAAGAGTTCATCTCAAGTTAATTTCTTGCTTTCTGGCTGAATAAAATGCAAAAAAATAAATTCTGTCTTTGATTAACTGTCTCTGTATTACTGCTTCTAACTTTAATGTTCAGTGGGATTACAAAACATGTAAATTAACCTATTTGTAATTGTTGTGTTTGAAATGCCAGAACCTAAGCAAGCAGCCATCCCAGTTCCTGGGCCTGAACCTAAACCTGCAGTGGGTAAGAATTCTTTAGTAGATGAATACTGGTGTGGAGCCTTTCTTGTGCGTATAGTATTTTCCATTCAGAGATTTCTGGCTACAGGACATTAAACAAATGGCTTTAGTATTACTAAGACTGGAATTGTCATACAATCTACAGAACATTTTAAAGAACATCAAACTTAAAATAAAATTATCTATTAAAACAAATATATGGGAACTCTATTTTATTTTTTTTTACAGCTCTAAAATCTCCAAAACCAGCAGCAGAACCAGCAACAGCTGTTACTACTCCAGTGACAGTCCCAGTGGTTGGAAAGAAAGCAGGTATTTATGTTTATTCACTGCTTGTTAGGGTTTTTTCTCTCTGAGGTACCTAAATACCTTCAGAATAAAGAGAATGAAGAGCTGAACAATCATATAACTCATTAATTAGAGGAAGATTTGAGGTCCTATTCAAGGATCTTGTTATTGTAGGTACTATCACCTAAAAGACAAGTGTCTCTGATATACCATTGAGTTGAGTCTGTGTTCTTGTTTCTGGATGGTGATATGTGCATCTTTATTTGTTGTCCTGCTATGAAATTTGTGTATTCTGTTGTTTCCTTGGTGTTGGTTATGTCCTGATGTATGTCTTGTGAACTGCTTCTTGTATTTTCAGTATAGCAAAAGAAAGGTTACACGTTTCTAAATAATTCTTCTGGTGTTTAGTTTTCTGCTTTTTATTTGTTATTGAAGTCCTGAGGAAAAGTGTCAGTGGTGTTGGAGAACTAGAGCATTGCTACTTTCATTTGACATGCTTAGGACCCTGGATCATACCCTGCTGTGAAAAAAGAACTGTGAAGAATCCAGTTCCTCTGAAGCACTCTGAGCCTGAGGTCCATTGGTAGAGCGAACGTACATGCTGCTCGCCCATTGTTCAAAGGGTCTCACGTTACAGTAGAGCTCAGATCTTGGGCACTTGGGAAATTTAATCATTAGTGTCTCGGCCATTGATTTGGTGATGTAGTGAAGCCTCCAGTAATGTAACTAACCCATTTTATATAGGTGGCCAGATTGGCCTCAGAAAGCTGTCATATTCTGCTACTTTTAACCTGGATTGGATTTAAATTGGCAAACTAGTGGGATAATGCTCTGTACCATTACAGTGATTGACGTAGGTGTTCTGTACAGTTTGTGTGTGCCATTCTTATCTTTCTTTTGTTTTGTGATTGTGTTGTATGTTTTCTGTTGTGTGGAGAAGAGGTGTCCTAAGTTCATTTTATTTCAGGTATAGCTGGAAATTTTGTCTTAAACTATATTGTTCCTGATGGTTATTCTCATGGATTTTAACTCTCTAAATTACCTGTGAAACCTTTGTAGCTGCAGAAAAGCCTGATGCGCCATCTGTACTAAAGCGTAGAGATAAAATGCCCCCAATGGAAGAAGAAAAGCCTGAGTCAGTTGTGTTAAAGAAGATTTCAGTTGAGAAACTCTTACCTGTAAAAGAGAAAGTAAGTCCTAAGCAGACAGTTCTGGACATTCAGACAGTAGAGCCACTTGAGTTTAAAATCTCACTGGAAACAGCTGATGGAATACTGAGGCCAGAGGGAGATGAGCAGGAGAAAGTAGCTCTTAAATATTTTATCTTCACTCCTGAAGAAGAGGAGCCAGAAATGACACCTATAGTTTCAAGAAAGACTACCTTTACAGGGGAGAAGAGAGAAGTTACAATAGATCACGTTACTTATGCAAAGGATGAACCACAGCTATCTGATGAGGAATTGAAATTGGTTTCTATATCATCTGAACATGTGGAAGGAGATTCTGGAGATGAAAAGGGGCATGAAATTAAATCAGTTGTTCATAGGGAAGGTGCTGTAGAGAAAGTCTCTGACAAGCTTAGTGTTCTTGATGAAGGAAAGATTCCTGTGCATGAAAAAGAAGGGGAAATTGAGCCGGCTTATGTACCTAAACATATACCCAGAGAGCCATATAAGCCCAGAGACCAGAAAAGACTTCTAGGAAAAGAGACAAAATCAAAAATCAGTTTGCAACCTGAAGAATTTTCCATTAAGGATGCAACTTCATTTGTAAAGGATATCACAGAGGCAGGAACAGCTGAAACTTCTCTGCTTAGGAGTGCGGAAAAGAGTGGAGGGTTTACTCTAGAGAAATCTGAAATTCCTCGTGGAGAATCCATGAAGGATCATGACATACGAAATAAAACAGAATGGATGAAGAAATCTGGTACTACAGTAGCTGAAATTCCTATGGATAAGATTCTTAGTAAAGAAGAAAAGAAACTGGAAATTATTGAAGGTGATGAGAGAGATGAGAATCTGGACTTTACATCAGCAGAACTCCATTCCTTAGACCTGTCTGAGGAGACTGAACCAACATTGAGAAAAGATGTTGTCCTAGAACACCCCACTGAAGACAAGGTTCCCACAGGAAAAGCTTACATAACCTTTAAACCATCTGCTTTTAAGCCAGAAGCAGTGGAAAGGAAAGAAAGAGAAAAATATTCTGCAGAGGAAGAAGAAGTTCTTTATGAGGAGGGTTCAGGACAATTGTTGGCTGAGAAAGCACTCCTAAGTGATAAAAAAACAGGCAAAAAGATTATACCAGAGAAGGATGAGAAAAGTACCTTCAGCACCCACTTAAAAAAAGACAAAAACAGGCATTCAAATGCCCTTGAAAAGCTGCCTGTGGAAAAAGAAGAATTTGATACAGTGATTACAGGAGAAGGAATGGAAGGTGAAGCATCTGTAGTAGAACATGAAAAGGAAGTCCAAGATGAAAAAGCTGACAGAACTGAGTCAGTAAAGGAAGTTGCTGTTCAGCCACCAGCATTTCAAGATGAAAAACAATTTCAAGTTCATACCATTCAGGACAAACATAAAGAAACTCCTGGTCTCAAAAGCAGCAAAGATAAAAGTGAAGAAAAGAAATCTTCTTTGACTGTGGAAGAAGTGAAGCCTTTGGGAAAGGAACTTCCAGTGACAGAAGGTACATCAGATGAAAAACAATCAGCTAAACATGGCATTGGAAAAAGCACATCTGTTTTCATGAAAAAAGAGAAGGGAAAGCTTTCAGACAAAATACCATCAAGCAAAGGAATCCCTGCAAATGGAGAAGTGACTTACTCCTCAAGCATAGGTAAGATAATAAGTCCCAAGAAAGCAGAAGGAGAGAAAGAATATCGGAAATCAGAACCTGCTCACATGATTGAGCAGGCCAGCAGACTTTTGAGTGATAACAGGAATTTGGATGCACCTGGAGATTCACGTGAAGTTCTGGATGTTCCTGCAAAATCTCATGCAAAACGAGGTGAGGAAGACCACTACCAATTTCTTCTACGAAGTGCTTGTATTATTTGCTTCAGGAGAACACAATTTGCCATTGCAATGTTTTTTTTCATTCTTTAACCTGGTTCACACTTCCATCTGGTCTGTCAGCTGGCTGTACTGGCATTCAGCGACTCTTGACATGTTTGTCTTACCTGTCTGTACATACATCTGTGTGATCAATGTTCGTTGTCTTAGTCTTGCACTTTTATAAGACTGGATAAATCATGTTGTGTATCATTATCTTTCCAGAAAAACTCACACATTTTTCTAGTATTCATTTTTCCATCCACTGCTCTAAAATTTGTCCTACATTCCATTCATTTCATTCTCCCCTTAAAAATATCTTTCATATTTCCTTTCACAAAATGATGATGAGAAGCAGCGTAGCATGGGAAATATTTTCAAAAGTCTGAGATGATTCATCACAAGTTGGGCAACTAACAGAACATCCCTTGCTTGTAAGAGCTATCACATTGCCCTGAAATATGTATTTAATTTATACAACTTATAGTTTTGTTGTCTTCATTAGTAAAAATGTGTGTTTTTTCCCAAGAAAAACCCATTTGTAACAGGTACTTAAGATATTTTCATTGATAGTTCATAGTTGATAAGCTGGTTTGGTTGATAGGGTATTGATCAAGGGCCTAATATGAGTTAAGTGTCAGGGAATGGCAGAATTTTACAGAATAACGGGCAGGACAATAAAGGAGCTCCTAAGCTGCCTTTGAGTCCACACTACTGACTATCTGTTTTTCCCATGCTTCGAGATATTGAACTTATCATTGAGATATAGACAGTATAAGTTGTATACATGTATACACACATTTATGACTTCCTCCTCTTGTGTGTATGTATAGCTAAAGGAAGAGAAAATCTGATTTGTAAAATAAATGTTTGCCTAAATTTTAGTATGTATGTTTATTTAACTACATTCCTAATAATATTGCTGTTCTACTTCAGAGGCCAAGACGCCAAAAGAAGAAACTCCGAAGGGTATCAGTCCAGTCAAAGGTAGGATACAACAAGTCAATACCTACAAGCGAAAGCAACAAATAAGGATTAGTTTATTCATTTCAATCTGAATTACAGCCAAGAAGACACCTTCACCAGCAGATGCAGAAAGAAGGAAACTCAGGCCAGGCAGTGGTGGTGAAAAACCTCCTGAAGAGCCTCCATTCACTTACCAACTCAAGGCTGTACCACTGAAGTTTGTGAAGGAGATGAAAGATATAGTGCTAACAGAAGCTGAATCTGTTGGGTCTTCTGCAATCTTTGAAGTCCTTATTTCACCATCCACTGCAATTACCAGCTGGATGAAAGACGGAAGTAACATCCGAGAGAGCCCAAAACACAAGTTTATTGCTGATGGCAAAGATAGGAAGCTACATATTATTGATGTCCAGCTGTCAGATGCCGGTGAATATACTTGTGTATTACGACTGGGGAACAAAGAGAAGACCTCTACAGCCAAACTCATTGTTGAAGGTATTCCCTGTTTCATGTTTATCAAAAATTTAAAGGCTAGCTACTCCTCAAGCTAGAAGTCCTAGTACTTTGTGAATTTACAGTGGTTGGTAGATGCAGCCTTTGGTTTCCATCAACCACTACACATATTGCTTTAATATGTAAGGCATTTCTGTATCACACCTTCTGTATATAAATGAGACAAATAAAAATTTCATGTTTTCCACAGAACTCCCAGTGAAGTTTGTGAAAACTCTTGACGAAGAAGTCACTGTGATTAAAGGCCAGCCACTGTACTTGACCTGTGAGCTTAACAAAGAAAGAAATGTGGTCTGGAGGAAGGATGGGAAGATCATCAAAGACAAGCCTGGGAAATTTGCTCTGGGCATTATTGGTTTGTCACATTCCCTCACAATCACGGATTCAGATGATGCTGATGCTGGCACTTACACTGTTACTGTGGAAGACTCTGAGCTATCATGCTCGTCTTGTGTTAAGGTAGTAGGTAAGTGAACAAAACCATGTTCTCCTTTCTCTGTAGGATATTTGAGGTGTTTGTCTTATCTTATCTGTGTCTTATCTGTTAATCTTATCTGTGTGGACAGATAAGATTTGTACAGCTATTAAAACTTGTAGTAGTTTAAAATCTGTTAGTTTTATTTCTTCTATTTATGACTCATCTCTTTGTAGTAAGAGCCTGCTAAGCTACATTTTTATGTAACTTTTTGTTATGCAGAAGTGATAAGAGACTGGTTAGTAAAACCCATAAGAGACCAGCATGTGAAACCAAAAGGGACAGCTACTTTCACCTGTGACATTGTCAAGGATACACCAAACATTAAATGGTTTAAAGGAGATGAGGAAATCCCTGCTGAACCAACTGACAAGACAGAAATCTTGAAAGAAGGAAATAAAATTTTCCTGAAAATTAAGAATGCTGGCCCTGCTGATATTGGGGAATATTCAGTGGAAGTTGAAGGTCGCAGATACCCAGCTAAACTGACCCTTGGTGGTAAGAAAGCTTTTATTTGTATTATATTTAATCAGCCCATAGGCCAATATTCAAAAACCTCTAAACAAACAAACAAAAAATGCAACCTGAAATATTATAAAGCTCTATCAAAACTTGACCTAATTATATATGTATTCATTTGTGCATTCTAGAACGTGAAGTTGAACTTCTGAAGCCATTAGAGGACGTTACGGTTTACGAGAAAGAAACAGCAAACTTTGATACAGAAATATCCGAGGATGATATTCCTGGTGAATGGAAGCTGAAAGGAGAAGTCCTGAGACCCTCACCTGTAAGCATCCTTGAATTTTACAACAAAATTTATTTAAATTTAAACACTTTAAACAGGTTCCCTTAAATCTTTATGGTAATATATTTGCAGTTCTGTCATTGCTGCTCAGTCCAGAACGTAGAAAGGCTAAGCATTATGGTGATTAAAAAAACACTGCTTCTCTAAGTAAGAATTATATACTATGAAAGGTAAATGCTGAAGGGCTTCATTTTCTCAGAGGATTACAGCACTTTATTCAGACAATGATAAAAATATCTGACATACATTGTCAGGATTGATGCTGACATTTAAAATAAGTGTGGAATGCTGAAGAAAGGTACTTCATTGTTTTATTGTTGAGTAAAAGTGCTAACTTTCCTTGAAAAGCAGTTCAAATCTTTATAGCTGTCTCTTTACTGTATATAAAACGTGGATAGAATCCCTTTGTTAAAAATAGCTAGCGGTAAGGCATTGGCATTTTATTTACCAAAGTCTGTCATCTCTCCAGACATGTGAAATCAAAGCTGAAGGAGGAAAACGCTTCCTAACCTTACACAAAGTCAAGTTAGACCAAGCTGGTGAAGTCCTTTACCAGGCACTTAATGCAGTTACTACAGCTATCCTGACAGTGAAAGGTATGATGCATCATGGAGTATGGTGTCAACTTAAACAGAGTTCTCATGGAGCACATTACAAATGATGTGTTCTGCTTTGTTTGCAGAAATTGAACTGGACTTTGCTGTGCCCCTAAAAGATGTTACTGTCCCTGAGAAGCGCCAAGCAAGGTTTGAATGTGTCCTTACAAGAGAAGCCAATGTTATATGGTCTAAGGGCACTGATATACTCAAGATTGGAGAAAAATTTGACATCATTGCAGATGGAAAGAAGCATATTCTTGTAATCAATGATTCTCAGTTTGATGATGAGGGAGAATACACTGCTGAAGTTGATGGCAAGAAGAGCACAGCAAGACTGTTTGTGGAAGGCAAGTATCTTCCTATGAATAAAACATTAAAAATGGATAAATAATTTATCTTTTAGAACCACATTAACCTTTTACTGATGGTGTTTATGTGTCTACATTACAGGTGTGAGGCTGAAGTTCATCTCACCTCTGCAGGATCAAACGGTGAAAGAAGGGGAAACAGCTCACTTTCAGTTTGAGCTTTCTCATGAAGACATGCCAGTGAAATGGTACAAAAATGACAAGAGACTCCATACAAGCAGAACAGTTTTTATGACTTCAGAAGGCAAAGTTCATAAACTAGAAATGAGAGAAGTAACACTTGATGATATCTCTGAAATAAAGGCCGTAGTTAAGGACTTGAACACACAAGCAAACCTCAAAGTCTTAGGTAATTACATAATTTAAAACATGCTACATAATATGTATAAACAATTTTTATAAGCATAAAGTGACAAAATAGTGATGTTTTAGTAAATTTATATTACTAATTTACCATTTCGTATTCACTGTGTTTTTGGTAGAGGCTGATCCATATTTCACTGTGAAATTACAAGACTACAGTGCTGTGGAGAAAGATGATATTACTCTGGAGTGTGAACTTAGCAAAGATGTGCCAGTAAAATGGTACAAAGATGGTGAAGAACTAGTAGCTTCCAACAGAATTTCCATAAAAATGGATGGCTTGCGCCGTATCCTGAAAATCAAGAAATCTGCAGAGAGTGATAAGGGTGTTTATGAGTGTGACTGCGGAACCGACAAGACAAGTGCTAATATCAGCGTTGAGCGTAAGTTATCATGCCTTGGCTAAGGAAAAGTACTGAAACCTTTGTAAAATCTGAAGATAGACAGATACTCTTTAGTGTACAAAACTCTTAGAAAACATGGTTTTATGATTAATAGCTGGAATATCTAGATTTACAACTATTAAGAGTATTCACAAGAGACAGTATATCTTAAGATATGTAAATGGTATCCTAAGATATGTAAATGGCTGTTGTAAAGACAGTGATGATCAATTATTCTTTATGTCCATTTACAGTCAGGAAAAAAAGCAGTTAGTTTAATTCACTATTACAGATATCTGGGTATATTATGAGAAAAATATACTTGCTAAAAATAAACTTTCAGACATATTATAAAAGGGGGTTGTAGACTGCCCAGATTGCAGCTTTTTAAAAAGATGTTAGATGAACATTTATCAGTAATAGCATTTGAATGCCCTAAAGAAGGCAGAGGGGGAGAGTTGAGGTCCTTTCCAGGACTACATTTCTATGGTATAGAATGAGTGAATAAACAGATGTGAACTTTTGGGTTTTTTTTATTTTAGCTCGCTTAATTAAAGTGGAGCGCCCACTGTATGGAGCAGAAGTATTTGTTGGTGAAACAGCACGTTTTGAAATTGAAATTTCTGAGCCTGATGTCCATCCTATATGGAAGCTAAAGGGAGAAACCCTAACACCTTCACCTGTAAGGCCTCATCTTTACTTTTAGACCACAGCTTATACTAGAAAAAAAAAATTAATAATAATGTCTTCTGAGTTGTTCTTAGAATATTCATATTTGTGGGGTGGGGCTGTGTTTCTTTATCACCAGGACTGTGAAATCATTCAAGATGGGAAGAAGCATACTCTTGTCCTTCATAACTGCAACCTTGATATGACTGGCGAAGTGTCTTTCCAAGCTGCTAATGCTAAAAGTGCTGCTAATCTGAAAGTGAAAGGTACAGTCTGCACTTTGCCAACATTTACATGAGTATCTCAGGGCATTAGAACAAATCTAGCAGCAGAAAGGTCTATATGAACCTATCACTGAACTAGAAATGCTCTTTGATTTCAGAATTGCCTCTCATCTTTATCACTCCACTAAGTGATGTGAAAGTCTTTGAGAAAGATGAAGCCAAGTTTGAATGTGAGGTGTCCAGAGAACCCAAGACTTTCCGCTGGTTGAAAGGAACACAAGAGATTACCCCTGATGAAAGATTTGAAATTATTTCAGATGGAACAAAACATGCTCTGATAATTAAATCTGTTGCATTTGAGGATGAAGCTAAATACATGTTTGAAGCTGAGGACAAGACCACAAGTGCCAAGCTAATTATTGAAGGTTTGTCTGACTTTGTCTTTCTAGGAAAGATTTGCACTGTGGTCCTTGAATAGTTTTTATTGATAGGATTCTTATTAATTAAATGTTATGTTGTTATAGGTATCCGCCTGAAATTCATTACTCCTCTCAAGGATGTAACAAAAAAGGAGCGAGAAACTGCAGTGTTTACTGTGGAACTCTCCCATGAAAATATCCCTGTTATCTGGTTCAAGAATGACCAGCGATTACATACCAGCAAACTGGTTTCAATGACAGATGATGGCAAATTCCATACACTCAGAATCAAAGATCTTACTATTGATGATACTTCTCAGATTAGAGTGGAAGCTATGGGAAAATCCTCAGAAGCTAAACTTACTGTTCTTGGTAAGAATACCCAGAAAGATTTACATGATGTATATTATCAGAAGAGGGTTATTACTGAAAAATGATGAACAGAAAGTCTTGGGGTTGGTTGGAGTTTGCTTTCATGGTGTTTTTTTTGTTTTGTTTTGACCTAAATTTACATTGCAATTTTTGACAAATTTACAATTTGTTTGTCTTCTTTGGGTCTACATTTCCCCATTCACAAGGAATAATTAAAATAACTTTAAAATGTCACACAACTGTTACAAAATTAACTGTTAGATACTTAAATGGTGCTCTGAAACTCCTAGTGCACCAAAACAATGTCATCAGTAATATTAGTAATAAGCTGAATTGTTTATTACATATTTGCTGTTTTCTCTTTTTGCAACAAAACTTTGTAATATTCATAGGACTATATGTAATGCTTCTTGCAGAGCTTAAACAAGAAATGTATTTTATGGTAAGATCTAATTGTTCTTTCTGAAAGACTAAAACTTCAGACTGAAACATGTCTTTAACTTTTGCCTGTAGAGGGAGACCCTTACTTCACTGGGAAGCTGCAGGATTACACTGCTGTAGAGAAAGATGAAGTAATCTTACAGTGTGAAATCAGCAAAGCAGATGCCCCAGTGAAATGGATGAAGGATGGCCAACCAATTACTCCATCAAAGAATGTTGTTATTAAGGCTGATGGTAAAAAGAGAATCCTTATCCTCAAGAAAGCTTTGAAGAAAGACATTGGACAGTACACTTGTGACTGTGGTACTGATCAAACCTCTGCTAAACTCAATATTGAAGGTATGCTTATTTTACTGGGGTGCTCTATAGTAGAGATCTTTTGGGGTCTGTTCAAGTTTGAGGGAATCAATCCCTTTTTTTCTTTATCCTGCAGATCGGGATATTGAGGTTATACGTCCACTATACAGTGTGGAAGTGATTGAGACAGAGACTGCCCGTTTTGATATTGAAATCTCTGAGGAAGGTGTCCATGGCAATTGGAAGCTAAAAGGAGAACCCCTGACTGAATCAGCTGTAAGCAAATATTTCAGGATGTTTCTTATGTGTGTCCCAACGATGGGTGAGGATGTAGAGAGCGAGGTAGAAGGAGGTGACTGCAGAAATTAAGTGAAATCTCTTTCTGCTTTCGATAGGGTTACTCTAACAAAAATGCTGGTGTTTTACATTAAAAACTTTTAAAATACATAATCATAGAATAGTTTGCATTGAAAGTGGCCTTAAGGTAATTCCACCCCCCCTGCCATGGGCAGGGACACCTTCCACTAGACCAGGTTGCTCAAAGCCCCATCCAGCCTGGCCTTGAGCACTTCCAGGGACGGGGCATCCACAACTTCTGTGGGCAACCTGTTTCAGTGTCTCACCACCCTCACAGTAAAGAATTTCTTCTTAATATCTACATCTACCCTCTTTCAGTTTAAAATTGTCACCCCTCATCCTATCACTACACTCCCTGATACAGAGTCCCTCCCCATCTCTCCTGTAGGCCCCCTTTAAGTACTGGAATGCTGCTATAAGGTCTCCCCAGGGTCTTCTCTTTTCCAGGCTGAACAACCCCAGCTCTCTCAGCCTGTCTTCATAGAAGAGGTGCTTATAAAAAATATATGAATTTACATAAATGAGTACATTCTGTATGGCTAGTGCCTAACAACCATGTATACAATGTGCAAAGACCTTGTGGAACTCAGTTAAACATAATGGCATTTAAAAATACAAACTTCGGATTGTCTTCATTTACCTTTGGTTTTTGAGTTATGTTTGGTTTAAATAGATGTTGATCACATTTTCAAACTCTTTTCCTTTACTATGAGAGCTAAAATTGGTTTAAAATGGCATAAAGCTTAATCAAATATTCTTAATTCCTTGCTGGAAGGATCTGTAAAATTAAGAAATAATACAATCTGGCAATAATTCGGCAACTCTTTGATGAAGCAATACCAATGTGCATAGTACACAAACATCAGAAATTCCATGAAAACTAGTGTCTGGATAAGAGAAGAAGATGCTTCTCAAGGAATGGTCACAGCACAGGCTTAGTAATTCCTAGTTCCATTGAGCTTCTGACTGGTCTACACATGTATATATTGGCTAGTCAATGAGAAGAAAGCTTGACTTTTTCAAGAAGGAAGTCTTAAAGGTGCAGTAGCAGGCTGTCCACAAGTGCCAAAAAATGAGCTGTCAGGGAAAAAGACGAGCCTGGCTGAACAGAGAGATGTGGTTACAACTCAGTGAAAAAAGGAGAGTTTATGGCCTTTGGAAGAAGGGGCAAGCCGCTTGGGAAGACTACAAAGATGTTGTAAGACTTTGTAGGGAGAAAATTAGAGGGGCCAAAGCCCAGCTAGACCTTAACCTGTCTTTGGATGTTAAGAGCAATAAAAAAAGTTTCTATAAAAACATTAGTAACAAAAAGAGGACTAAGGAGAATCTCCATCCTTTATCAGATGAGGGTGGTAACATGGTGACAAAGGATGAGGAAAAGACTGAGGTACTTAATACCTCTTTCCTTCAGTCTTTAGTAGTAAAATTGGTTTTTCCACAAGTACCCAGACCCTTGAGCTAGTGGATGGGGGTGGGGAGCAGAATGAAGCCCCCGTAATCCAAAGGTGGATGGTGAAGGACCTGCTCCAGCACCCAGACATACACAAGTTTATGGGGCCAGATGGGGTCGGAGCAGAATGAAGCCCCCGTAATCCAAAGGTGGATGGTGAAGGACCTGCTCCAGCACCCAGACATACACAAGTTTATGGGGCCAGATGGGGTCCACCCAAGGGTTCTGAGGGAGCTGGCAGAAGTACTTACTGAGCGTCTTCCATCATTTACCAGAAGTCCTGGCAAACCAGGGAGGTCCCAATTGACTGGCATCTAGCAAATGTGATGCCCTTTCACAAGAAAGGCCAGAAGGAGAATCTGAGGAACTTACAGGCCTGTCAGTCTGATCTCAGTGCCTGGAAAGGTCATGGAACAGATCATCCTGAGTGCCATTATGTGGCACATGAAGGACAACCAGGTGATCAGGCCCACTCAGTATGAACTCATGAAAGGCAGGTCCTGCTTGAAAAACCTGATCTTCTTCTATGACAGTGACCCACTTGGTGGATGAGGGAAAGGCTGTGGATGTTGTTTACCTGGACTTTAGTAAGGCCTTTGACGCGGTTTCCCACAGCAGTGAGAAAGTGGAGAAACTGGCTCCATATGACTTGGACAGGAGTACTCTGCCAGGCAAAAAAGCTGGCTGGAGGGCCAGGCCCAAAGTGTGGTGGTGAATGGGGTAAATCCAGTTGGCGGCCAGTCACAAGTGGTGTCCCCCAGGGCTCAGTATTAGAGTCGGTTCTCTTTAATATCTTTATCAATTACCTGGATGAGGGAATTGAGTGCATCCTCAGTAAGTTTGCAGACAACACCAAGTTAGGTGGGAGTGTTGATGTCCTTGAGGGTAGAAAGGCTCTGCAGAGGCTTCTGGATAGGATGGATTGATGGGCTGAGGCCAGTGGTATAACATTCAACAAGGCCAAGTGGCGGGCCCTGCACTTGGGTCGCCACAATCCCATGCAGCGTTACAGGCTTGGGGAAGAGTGGCTGGAAAGTTACCTGGCAGAAAAGGACCTGGGGGTTTTGGTTGTCAGCTGTCTGAATATGAGCCAGTAGCGTGCCCAGGTGGACAAAAGGCCAAGAGCATCCTGGCCTGTAACAGGAACAGTGTGGTGAGTAGGACTAGGGAAGAAATTGTCCCCCCGTACTCAGCACTGGTGAGGCCCCACCTTGAGTAGTGTCCAGTTTTGGGCCCATCACTACAAGAAAGACATTGAGGTGCTGGAGTGGGTCCAGAGAAGCCAACGAAGCTGGTGAGGGATCTGGAGAATAAGTCTTACGAGGAGCGGCTGAGGGAGCTTGGATTGTTTAGCCTAGAGAAAAGGAAGCTGAGGGGAGACCTCATAGTTCTCTACAACCACCTGAAAGGAGGTTGTGGAGAGGTGAGGGTCAGTCTCTTTCCCCAAGTCACAGGTGACAGGACAAGAGGAAACGGCCTCAAGTTGTGCCAGGGGAGGTTTAGATTGGATATTAGGAAAAATTTCTTCACAGATAGGGTTATTAAGCATTGGAATGGACTGCCCAGGGAAGTGGTTGAGTCACCATCCCTGGTGGTATTTAAAACATGAGTAGACATAGTCCTTAGCAATACGGTTTAGTCATGTTTTTAGTCAGTGTTAGGCTGATGGTTGGACTAGATGATCTGAAAGGTCCCTTCCAACCTAGGCAATTCTATGGTTCTGTGATTCTAGTGGTGAGGCACACAAAAAAGATACTGAAAAAATTGTTTCACTTCTCTTTTTGCAGGAATGCGAAATCAAGGAGGAAGGCAAAAAGCACTTTCTTACACTGTACAATGTACGTTTAGATCAAGCTGGTGGAGTAGATTTCCAAGCAGCAAATGCCAAATCTGGTGCTCACCTTCGAGTGAAACGTAAGCATCTTTTAAACTGAAAGTAATTAAGTGAAAACAAGGTGGACAAATCTTTAGACTGTATTGAACCCACAGTGATTCTTTCCAGAACAGCAACTCAAGCCATTGATTAGTTACTCAAGCCATCCTAATTTTTAGTTGAGGAATGTCCTATATGATTTTTAACTTTGTATAGCATTTATTCATTCAGGAGAACTGAAAAAAAGGAGGGGGCCTTGAAGACTGCTTTATGATCTGGCATCCTATGTTGTTATGAAATCAAAGTATTACAAGCGAAGGCTTTACTGCGTTAAAGTATCAGGTTAACCTGAGAGGATGGGATCTCAGTAATATCTGGGGATAGGGTTAAGAGCTTGATGGACAGGGACAGACCACACAGTTGAAGACCACTTGTTTCCCAATCCAATCCTAGCCCTTGCTATTTTGGAAGACACATGCCTTATCTAGCAAGAGGAATGCCAGGCCTGGCAGGGAGACAGATGCACGGCAACTTTCCTGCTGACCTTGTTCAATTTAAAGAAACACGGTCTGCAAATAGGAAAATTTAGGTGACCAGCCCTCCCCCTAAAGTCCCAGGGTGGCCTCTTCTATTTCGGGAATTTAAAGAGCAGCAATGCGATGTCTGTCTCTCTTGAGGGAAGCCACCATGGAGATTAGTACATAAGGGCAGCAGTTCTCTCTTGGGTAGAAGTGACTAATCTGAAAATGATGTCTTCTCCTTACCAAGCTCGAGTAATTGGCTTGCTGAGACCCCTCAAGGATGTAACAGTGACAGCTGGGGAATCGGCAACCTTCGATTGCGAGCTGTCTTATGAGGGAATCCCAGTAGAGTGGTTCCTGCAAGGAAAGAAGCTGGAACCCAGTGAAAAGGTAAAGAAACTAAGCTTTATTTTTCCTAATGTTTCCTCCTCCCTCTTCTCTTTCAACTTTCTTCCCTTTCTTTATTTCTCATTTACTTTCTGCCAGTGGAAGCACTAAGGCACAGCAATACAGTAGTTCTGCTGTGCCAAATGGTAAATCCTCACTAAATCAGATACAGCATGTTTTTTTTTTCCCCAGAAATTCCAGTATTCTGCAATACTACAAGTATTGGTCATACAAAGAAAAACTAAGGTTCCAAAATATCAATCATTACAATAGTGATCTTGTGCCTGATTCTGTTGGAGACTGAGACTCAGGGGTACTGAATGATTTTTGCTCAGGTTAATTGTAGTTACAGTGAGAGGGTTTTGAAAGGTGCTGTTAGGAAATGCCTTTTTTTTTTTCTCCTGAATGTTGAGTTGCAGTCCAATTCTGCATATAAGGGGATTAAGAGGATTCAAATTCCATTTCAGGCATTTGTTCTGGCTCGCCAGATAACTTTCTGGGCAGATTTGCTTGTCAAGCACTTCTCACTAGCTATTTTTAACCCTTCATCAAGTGCTAGCTCTTAACTCTGAGATCTGAGCAGCCTGGAATGCAGTCAGTTTAATATTTAAAGTTAATGGCAAAGGAAATACAAAAATAAACATAAAGAAATACATTAAGAAACATAAAATATAAATGGATATCACGGGTTTTAAGACTTCTTTTTCATGTATTTGGCATTAGGGAAATAATGCAAATGGAAATACAAATTGGAAACCTCAGGCTAAGCAAACTTTCAAGGCATTATATTTCCTAGAAAAGCCTCGGAACCTGTGATAATACTAATAATAATACTTCTGTACTTTTTCTTTCAATTAGAATTTTTAAGATATTATTTTCAGGTTTTACTAGATCATTCTGAGCTTCACCAAATTTGCCTAAATCAAAAGTATTTCATAAAAAAATAAATAATTATAGAAATATGAAACGGAAAACCAATTATGGCAATAGGGGACCCTATTACAGTATTTTAGGACAGATAAACAAAATTGAAACTCGGCAGATGAGACATGCAATAGATCAAAGTAATTGCTTCTGAGTCTAGGAACAAATATGTGGAAAGCTAGTTATAAGTTCAGAGGCTTGGTAGTTGTTACTGCCTGGCAAGAAAAATATATGTTCAATACTGTATGATAGAACATTATTTTGTTCTTATTTGTCTGACCTATCATTTTAATTAGAAGCTTGCTTTTCCCCTTTATTTTTCTAAACCAGTGTCTACTACTTGGTCACACACTTCTTTGAAAATAAATAAATAGAATTCTTCAAAAGCTGCGTTAAAATGTATGGCATGCATGAGTATCAGCCCTCCTAATGGCTGCAATGGAGGATGCATCATTGAATCCCCCAGGTCTGCTCCTAGAGAAAAAGGATGTTTGTGTAGGAGTACCCCAATCTAAACTCATGATTGCAAAGTAGTTTCAGCAATAGATGAACATGGAAATGGTTTTTTTAGGCAAAACTTTTTACCAAAATTTAATAATAGAAAGTCAAACTGGCATTTCTAAAAGAATGTATGAGGGGGGTACCAAACATTTTTATATCTCTCTAGAAGTTTTTACTTTAGAAGTATCCAGGATTAATACCAACTTTTCCCCATCAATTTCCTTATTTTAGTATTTATTAGTACTTGTTCAAAATAAAGATGATTTCAAGTCAGCCTCATTTTGAACTTTGATGGTAGACTCATGTTTTCTGTACAAGGCCAAATACTTGAAGCATGGGGAAACTTAAAATTACAATTTCTTGCAAGTGAAAGGACAAAACAGAAATTATTCTCAAAATCCTCAAAGCATTTTCACCTTGAGCTTTATCTAGTATATACAAGATGAAATTACAGAAATTTCATATAAAAATAGACATCTGAACTTCACAGATAACAACAAATAGCAATGTTATTTCATTACATATTTTTAAAATGTTTGTTGTACGTACTTACAAAGGGTTTTTTGTGTACTTTTTAAGGTTGTGATACGTGCTGAAGGGAGAGTTCACACACTTATTCTTAGAGATGTCAAGTTAACAGATGCGGGAGAGGTATCACTGACAGCAAAAGATTTCAGAACCCAAGCAAATCTTTTTGTGAAAGGTAAGTCAGTCATTTTAATTATATTGTAATCAGTATTAATGGTCCATTCATGATTCCCCCTTGAATAGTAAGTTAATTTACAGTATTGAACTTTATGCTTCACAGAAGAGATCAGGAAAGGGGGGAAATACTCATCATCAAAGGGGTGAAATGTGTCATATGTGGGAGAGGAATCAGTTCATTAGGATTTCCAGCACTTCATTGCAGAGTTGAACATTCACTTGGCCTGACCCACAAATACTGGCCTTTATGGCTCCTAATGGCTTTTTTTGTTCGTTGGAGTATCAGGAAACCTGTGAGAGCACAACTACACCATCAGTCAAGTGACATAACATTGACTGTATACTCACTTGTACTGCTTGCAAGTTGTGTATGGCTGAGAAGTAAAAAACGGCACACGCTTCTAACTAATTTAGTAATTCAAGCAAAAAAAAAAAAATCATTCCTTAAGTTCAGAGTATAACTTCAGTGTCACTAAGATCACGTGGGTATAGTTCAGCTAAAGAAACTGAGTTGCAAGGCTTTGTGATGTTTTGTGATGTGAAAAACCCATGGATAGGGATATCATTCAGTTCAATTTTACAGTAGACTGAAAATGAGGAAATTAGCTGCATTGACTAAACATATCTGGGCATTAAAAATAAAAAATTTAAAAAAATCCACTTCATCAGAGATATCTGAGAGCCTTTTTGATTAGTCAATCAAGGAAAATTTGTAAACAGTATGAGACAGTATAGGCATGGCTATAATTTTAGATCTTTTCTATCAAAAATCTATCTATTTCTTTTAGAACCCCCAGTTGAATTTACTAAACCACTTGAGGACCAGACTGTTGAAGAGGAGGCCACTGCAATACTGGAATGTGAAGTTTCCAGGGAAAATGCAAAAGTTAAATGGTTCAAAAATGGAGAAGAAATTCATAAAACAAAGAAGTATGATATCATTTCTGATGGCAGGGTCAGAAAACTCATTATCCATGGCTGCACACTGGATGATGCTAAAACATATACCTGTGATGCTAAGGACTTCAAGACATCATGTTTTCTCAATGTAGAACGTGAGTCATTTACAAATTTCTGCAAAATGTCTAAGTGGTATAAATGCTATGTACTAGTGTCTATAACTGGCAATATTATCAAAGTCAGCAGTTTATTCTTCTCTACCAGAGACTTTTCTCTACTGAATTTTTTCTTTTCTCTTATAGCTATTCGTATTGAGTTCCTGAAACCCCTAACTGACCTTGAAGTTAAAGAAAAAGAATCTGCTCGATTTGAATGTGAAATTTCTCGTCCAGGTGTAAAGGTGAATAATAATACTTTTTAATCTGAGTAACTCCTTCAACTAGTGCTTTTTTTAAATTGACATCTTTATTGTGTCATTATAAAAGAACACAAAACTGAAATCTATGATGAGTGTGTTAATAACCATATTGATTTGTTCTAAAACAGGTGAAGTGGTTTAAGGATGGCATTGAAATTAGAAAAGGCAAAAAGTATGACATCATTTCCAAAGGTGCAGAACATATTCTCGTTGTCAGTAAATGTGTCTTCGACGATGAAGCTGAATATGCCTGTGAAGCAAAAACAGCTCGAACTTCAGGCCTACTTACAGTGTTAGGTAAACACAGTTTTTTAGAATCTAATCTGTAACAAGAAAAAATGTTTTTTTGCTGAAAGGCTTTAATCATCTTTCTAAATTCTTGTTGCAGAGGAAGAGGCTGTTTTCACAAAAAATCTTCCTGATCTTGAAGTAAATGAAAATGACACTGTAAAGTTGATCTGTGAAGTTTCAAAGCCCAGTGCCGAAGTTACTTGGTTTAAAGGAGATGAAGAGGTGCCTGATGGTGGTAGATTTGAACACATTTCTGAGGGCCGGAAGAGAATTCTTCTCATACGTAATGCTCATCCTGAAGATGCTAGCAAATATACTTGCAAGCTCCGAAACTCTAGTACAACAGGAAAACTTACTGTACATGGTAAGAGAGTTACTTTGGTGGCCTTGTTTTCTGAAAAAAAAAAAATTAAAAATCAATAAGAATACACAACTTGGTCTATTCTCTTCATAAGTAAAGAATAAAAGAAAAATTTATATATCTACAAAAATGTTTTCTTTCAGAACTTGCAGCAGAATTTCTTACCAGACCACAAAATCTTGAGGTGCTTGAAGGAGACAAAGCTGAATTTACCTGTTCAGTGTCAAAAGAGGCAATTACAGTACAGTGGCTGAGGGATGACACGGTCCTGGAGCCTGGTGATAAGTACGACATCATTTCAGATGGCAAAAGGAGAACACTTGTGGTTAAAGACTCTATTCTTGGAGATGCAGGAAAGTATACTGTCATGGTTGGTGAAGCTAAAGCTACAGCACGCTTAACAGTGATTGGTAAGTTTTATTTTATGAACGTGCAGGTGCACGTTTTGTTCTTGCACATTTCTTATACCACATGATGTCCTATTTCTTCTGTTTTCTCAATTTCAGAAAAACTCAGGATTATAACTCCCCTTAAGGACCAAGAAGTTAGTGAAGGTCAAGAAATTATCTTCAACTGCGAAGTCAATAAAGAAGGTGCCAAAGAGAAGTGGTACAAAAATGATGAGGCAATATTTGATAGTGCAAAATACATTATTGTTCAGAAAGATTTAGTTTACACTCTCAGAATCAGAGATGCACAGTTGAAAGATCAAGCTACCTATACCATCTCACTGTCAAACCAAAGAGGCGAACACGTCAAAAGTTCTGCTGCCTTGACAGTATTAGGTATGTAACTTGCACTGTATCATCTTACATTCAATTTCACATCAGGATCATAAGGATGTGAATTAAGCAGTTTGAGTTTTTTTGTCTTAACAGAGGAGGATCTCAGAATTGTTGAGCCCCTTGAAGACATTGAGACTATGGAAAAGAAAACTGTCACATTCTGGTGCAAAGTAAATCGCCTTAATGCAACCCTCAAATGGACAAAGAATGGTGAAGAGATCACATTCAACAAGCGTATTTTGTACAAAATTGATAAATACAAACACTCACTCATCATAAAAGACTGTGGGTTTATAGATGAAGGTGAATACACTGTTACTGCTGGACAAGACAAATCTGTTGCAGAGCTACTCATCACAGAAGCACCAGCAGACTTCATTGAACATCTCCGGGACCAGACTGTCACTGAATTTGATGACGCTGTCTTTACATGTCAGCTTTCCAAAGAGAAAGCCAGTGTAAGATGGTACAGAAATGGAAGAGAAATCAAAGAAGGCAAAAAGTATGTATATTTTATTATGCTTGTTAATATACTAAACATGCTTGCTTTACCTTGTTGCATTGTCCAGAAACTAAAATACTGCTTGCTTTTGTCCCCCGTAAAGATATCAGTTTGAAAAGGATGGAAATCTGCACAGATTAATCATAAAAGACTGTAGACTAGATGATGAGTGTGAATATTCCTGTGGAGTGGATGACAGGAAATCAAGGGCAAGACTTTTTGTTGAAGGTATGAGTAAAATTGAATGGGATTTATTTCTTCATTATTTAGTAATAACGAAAGCAGTACAGAAGTAACACCAAATGAATGGACATTTATTTCAGAAATACCTGTTGAGATCATCCGACCACCACAAGATATTTATGAAGCTCCTGGTGCAGATGTCATCTTCATGGCAGAGTTGAACAAAGATGGTGTAGAGGTCAAATGGTTGAGAAACAACATGATTATCGTCCAGGGTGACAAACATCAGATGATGAGTGAAGGAAAGGTCCACAGGCTGCAAGTGTGTGAGATAAAGCCCCGTGACCAAGGGGAGTACAGATTTATTGCCAAAGATAAGGAAGCTAGAGCTAAACTTGAATTAGCTGGTAAGTTTCTTGCTTTGTGTTTCTTTCATAAAATCTTTGATTAGTGAATTAACTATTTAACTCAATTGATTTTTGTTCTTTCAAAGAGTTAAATTAAAATGAATACATAGTCAGGCTGAGGAAGGTGCATCTGTTAAACTGTATGAATTATAACTCAGGCAAAAAATATTTTTTTTAATTATATCATGCTGATTCAACTGTTCAGGAAAATATAGGTCACTTTCCAGTGCCTATACCAAAGAGCAAGAATTGAGCTTAAACAACATAGAACCTTTTCATTGGGTCACTGCAGATCTGAAACATGAAAAATATTTGGCTTACTCATTTCAGTCATATAAGACATTTAATTCCTAATTGTCTATTTTACAGGATCAGACCAATAAAATGCATTAAATTGATGCTCAAAAAGCACTCCCTCTTCCTTGGTTTTATAGGAGGACACACTACATACCAACCAGCCTGAGTTTCTTTCTCTAGAGCAATTGAATGAATATATGAAGGATTTGATTAGAATTCACACAACAGCTCCTTTTACTTTTCTATGTTAGCTTCTTTGCTGACTACACAAATGTATAATATTTTTTTTTAATATGTAAGTACTTGTCACATTGATCTTCCTTAGCTGCACCCAGAATCAAGACTGGTGATCAAAACCTTGTGGTTGATGTTGGGAAGCCTTTAACGATGACTGTTCCGTATGATGCCTACCCAAGAGCAGAAGCTGAGTGGTTGAAAGAGGAGGAAGGTCTGCCCACAACAACTGTTGATACAACAGCTGACTGCAGTACCTTCAAAATTTATGAAGCAAAGAAATCAGATAAAGGAAGATACAAGGTTATCCTTCGAAACAAACATGGCCAGGCAGAAGCATTCATCAATGTAGAGGTCATTGGTAAGTACTCCCATCATTAAAACCTCTCTTACATTTATTTAAGCCACAGGGGGAAAAAAAAAAAAAAAAAAGATGCAATGCCTGAAAATATTGTTCTATCTTTGTTAGATGTTCCGGGTCCAGTTAGAAACTTGGAAGTCACTGAAACTTATGATGGTGAAGTTGGCCTCGCCTGGCAAGAACCAGAAAGTGATGGTGGAAGTAAAATATTAGGCTACGTTATTGAAAGACGTGATATCAAGCGTAAAACCTGGATTATGGTCACTGATCGTGCTGAAAATTGTGAATACACTGTTACTGGACTTCAAAAAGGAGGAGTTGAGTACCTCTTCCGTGTTAGTGCACGGAACAGAGTGGGAACTGGTGAGCCAGTGGAAACAGAGACACCTGTGGAAGCTAAGAGCAAATTTGGTAAGCAGAAGTTATGAAAAAGTCAGTGTTTGATGACAGTGTAAAAAAAGCAGTACAAACTCTAAGAATAGGTAAAAACCACATACCTTGTTTTTCTTTTTCTCCCCAAAATAAAATGCAGAAGTTCCTGGTCCTCCTCAAAACGTAGAAGTTACTGATGTGAACAGGTTTGGAGCTACACTTACCTGGGAACCACCTGAGTATGATGGAGGATCTCCAATTACTGGCTACGTTATTGAACTGCGTAACAGAGGTTCCATCAAATGGGAGCCAGCTATGACTACTGGAGCTGATGAACTGTCAGCTGTCCTGACTGATGTTGTGGAAAATGAAGAATATTTCTTCAGAGTAAGAGCTCAAAACATGGTTGGAGTTGGCAAACCAAGTCCTGCTACACGTGCAGTAAAAATTATGGACCCAATTGGTAAGTGTGCAAGCCCTGATTGTGGTTATATTATGACACAGGGACATTTTGGCTGTTTATATATTACGTGTGCAGGGAAGTTCTATTGAGAAACACGTGTGCTGCAAATATCACATAGAGTTAGATTTTTCCTACTTCTGTCCTTCAAAAGTATCAGAAATACCTTGCTACCATTTGGTTGAGTAAGAACTCCAAATACTTTTGCTCTGAAATTAGGATTCGACCTCAATTTCTAAAAAATGGTTTAGAACAAACTATGCAAAAGCTGTAAAAAGAGTACTTTAAGGTATAGACAGCTGATAAGCAGAACCATACTCCTTTATTGGGTGCAAAAATGTATTTCTCTCAATTTGTTTTCAGAGAGACCAAGTCCTCCCATTAACCTTGATCATTCGGATCAAACTAAGTCATCAGTGCAGCTGACATGGGAACCTCCTCTCAAAGATGGAGGAAGTCCAGTCTTGGGCTATATTGTTGAAAAGCAAGAGGAAGGAACAGACAAATGGATTCGCTGTAACCCAAAACTGGTACCTGCTCTTACTTTTAAGGTAAGACGTTCTGTTCACCAACAAAGTACTCAAAATGTGTAGATCATCTTTAATATGAGTAAAAATATGATTACTCGTGCTTTTTAGGTAACTGGATTGAAACCAGGATCCAGGTATTACTACAGAGTCTCAGCAGAAAATGCAGCTGGTGTGTCTGACCCAGCGGAGGTTATTGGGCCATTAACTGCAGATGATACTTTTGGTAAGGCGTATACTATTTATTAAAGATAATTAATCAGATAAGACACAGAATTAAAATGCATCTTGTGGGTAATACATGTATTTTCCACCAGATAACTATGATGCCAACTAGTATAAAGAGCCTTAGACCTTTGAGATTCTGAGCTATTTCTCCTCCATTACGAATTCTGCAGATAATAAGCTGTACTATTAGATAGAGACTTATTAGACTAAGCAAGGCATAAGCTTTTGTCTCCTGACCTGGCTTTGTGGAAGGTGGGAGGTAGCAGAAGGAGAGAAAGGCAGATAAAATACAAAGTTTTTATATTAATGGGCAAATTAGATCTCCTGCTTGATAATGCTAAGTTGCCTTATCATCTCACGTATTTCTAAAAAATGTTTAGCCAGGAGATGCGGGGTGTGATAAGCCACAGCTAGGCCTAGACAGCTCCAACCTTCAGACTGAGATGCAGTCAGAATTAGCCTCTCAACAGAGCTACCACTAGCCATATTCAGAACGTCTGAAAATATTTCATCAAATCAATTTTTCTCTTTTTCCAGTTGGACCTACAATGGACCTAAGTGCATTTAAAGATGGGCTGGAGGTTATTGTTCCAGAGCCAATCAAGATCCGTGTTCCTATCACTGGCTATCCTGTGCCAACTGCCACATGGTCTTTTGGTGATCAAGTCTTAGAAGAGGGAGATCGTGTAACAATTAAGACCACGGCCTCCTTTGCAGAACTTGTAATCACTCCAAGTGAACGTCCAGACAAGGGAATTTATTCCTTAACATTAGAAAACCCTGTGTCATCTGTTTCAGGAGAAATTGATGTTAATGTCATTGGTAAGTGCACCAATGTATTTGTGTATATATTCTAGCAATAATATATCGTGTTTGTCTTGCTAAGATCTAATTAGGTTAACAATGTGAAATCACACAACTTTCAGTAAACCAAGTATATCAAAATGTAACTAAAAATTAGAAATCCATCTTCAAAAAAAACCCCTATTTTCTGGAGTTAATTATTCAACTTTGCTGCTTAAGGAAGAATGACTAAGAAGAGTTAAGTCTTCTGGCAGATAGATTGCATGGAGATCATCTGTCAAACTCTGATCACGAAATAATTAATACAATTTCTGTGATTTCTAGCTTGTCCAAGTGCACCAAGAGAACTTAAAGTTTTAGACATAATCAAGAACACAGTACAGCTGTCATGGGAACCTCCAGAAGATGATGGTGGAAGTCCAGTTACTGGCTATACAATTGAAAAACGTGAAGTCAGCCGGAAAACATGGAACAAAGTAAGTTCATTCTTTCTTATTTCAATTTCTATTTGCTCTGTTGTTTCCATATGTGCGACAGAATTTTTTGTCTAGTTTTGGTAATTGCTCTTTGGAAATAAATTTTAGAAACACATTGGAGCTTTCCTTTTCATTAGGTTACGGACCATGTTGTTGACCAAGAATTCACGGTACCTGACCTCATCCAAGGAAAAGAATATCTATTTAGAGTTTGTGCATGCAATAAATGTGGCCCGGGAGAACCTGCATATATTGATGAACCTGTAGATATGTCAGCACCAGCAAGTGAGTCAACTGTTTCACATTGAGGCTGATTTCCTGTTTCTGAAATCTTACTAATTTTTTTCAAAATAACATGTAAAAAAAAATCTTCCTTAGGCTAGTTTCTAAGACCCTGTATATTTTTAATTTTTAATAGCGGTGCCCGATCCACCAGAGAATGTTAAATGGAGAAATCCAACATCAAAAGGAATCTTCCTGATGTGGGAGCCTCCCAAATATGATGGCGGTGCCCGTATTAAGGGTTATCTGGTAGAAAAATCCCAACGTGGCACAGACAAGTGGGAGATATGCGGGGAGCCTGTTGTTGAAACAAAGTAAGTAAATTAAAATCAGAAAGTATATCCTTTCAACTAACAGAGCCATCCTCACCACCTTAAATAATTGAATTGTTTTTTTAACAAACAGAATGGAAGTAACAAAGCTCAAGGAAGGGGAGTGGTATGCGTATCGGGTTAAGGCTTTGAACAGAATAGGAGCTAGCAAGCCAAGTAAGCCAACAGATGATATTCAGGCCATTGATGCAAAAGGTAATTATTTCAATCACTGAATTACAATAGCTACTTTATTTTTACCAGTCTCTGAAATACTGTTTCTATAACAATGTTTTCATTCTCTCCTGAATCAGAGGCTCCAGAAATTTTCTTAGATGTGAAGCTTCTTGCTGGACTTACTGTGAAAGCTGGAACTAAAATTGAGCTACCAGCGAAAGTAACTGGAAAGCCTGAGCCCCAGATTACTTGGACCAAGGCTGACAAAATTTTGAGACCTGACAACAGAATCACCATCGAAACCAAACCTAATCATTCTACAGTCACTATTACAGACAGCAAGAGGAGTGACAGTGGAACCTATATTATAGAAGCAGTAAATTCCAGTGGACGTGCTACTGCTGTTGTTGAAGTTAATGTTCTTGGTATGCGTGTATTTTATGTTGTTTATAAAAATCATTAGTAATGTACTGGTGTATGCAAGGAGAAGATTAACATTCACATCTCGTCTTCTACAGATAAACCTGGTCCACCAGCTGCATTTGATGTATCAGAAATCACAAATGAATCCTGCCTTCTGACATGGAATCCTCCACGAGATGATGGGGGTTCTAAAATAACAAACTATGTCCTTGAGAAAAGAGCTACAGACAGTGAAATATGGCACAAGTTGTCATCAACTATTAAGGATACAAAATTCAGAGCTACCAATTTAACTCCTCATAAAGAATATGTGTTCCGAGTCAGTGCTGAGAACATGTATGGTATTGGGGAGCCAGCACAGTGTGAACCCATCATCGCAAAATATTCATTTGGTTAGTTAATTAAATTAATGTTAAATTTTTACAATATTTTAACAGGGAAAAAACCCCAAACATATGTGTGATGGTTTTCTTTTTTAAAAAATTTATTAATTTATACAGATCCACCAGGCCCTCCAACAGGCCTCAAGCCTACAGAGGTCACTAAAGATTCTGTCACCTTAACATGGAATGAACCAGATGAAGATGGTGGCAGCCCCATAACTGGATACTGGGTTGAAAGATATGATCCTGAGCAAGATAAATGGATAAAATGCAATAAAATGCCGGTGAAAGATACCACATTCAAGTAAGACTGTAGTCAGTTAAGTCTGAAGTAGGTCACAGAGACATAAAAATGTAACAGCAGGCTTTTAAACAAGAATTGTTCTTACTGTTTTTCCCTGTTTCTGTAACTTTAGATTCAACTAACATCTGGTGGCATCATTTTTCGATAAGTAGTTCTAAAGCGCATCTTTACAGAAGAGTGAGCCATCTCTTATTTTTTATATATAGAATCATAGAATGGGTTGGAAGGAACCTTTGAAGGTCCCACAGATGGGACATCTACCACCTCTCTGGGCAACCTGCACTATTGTTTCACCACCCTCATTGTAAAAAATGTCTTCCTTATAACAGATCTAAATTTTCCCTTTTAGTTTAAAGCCATTACCCCTTGTCCGATTGCAACAGGCCCTGTTAAAAAGTTTTGACGTGGGGTCTCACCAGAGTGGAGTAGAACATTATGTTTAATAATTTCAGTGTTATGTGACTCTTCATAGGACATTCTAAAATAGCAGACATAGCCATCTCAAATATCAGTTTGCCAAAACCATGGATTTTTTTTCTCCTGATACTCATATTAACTAACAACCATGGAACATGCCAAAAAAAACCCCAAAACATTGGTTTCTATGTCACGGTGCACCATTTTATTGTTGACAAAATACCTACTTTGAATGTTCACCATTTCATAAAACATTATTAGCAGTAATTTGGGTATTTTCCGATTTTACCAAGTACTGAATAATAGAAAGAATAACGTTTTAGGCATGAGTTAACGTGTAGATTTGGTTTAATCAAACATCATTTTTATTTCCAGAGTTAAAGGTCTTACAAATAAGAAGAAATATAAGTTCCGTGTCTTGGCAGAGAATCTTGCAGGACCTGGAAAACCAAGCAAGGAAACAGAGCCAATCTTAGTGAAAGACCCAATTGGTATAATAAACATATTTTTAATGGTTTAATTTAAGAACAACAAAAAATCTCTTTGTTTTCAATCATATAATTAATACTGGACTCATCTCTAGATCCACCATGGCCTCCTGGAAAGCCAACGGTGAAAGATGTTGGCAAGACATCATTATCCCTGAACTGGACAAAGCCAGAACATGATGGAGGGGCAAAGATCGAATCTTATGTCATTGAATTGCTGAAGACTGGAACAGATGAATGGGTGAGAGTGGCTGAAGGAGTTCCCACAACTGAACACTTTCTCAAAGGGCTTATGGAGAAACAAGAATATTCATTCCGTGTAAGAGCTGTGAACAAGGCTGGTGAGAGTGAGCCCAGTGAACCCAGTGACCCTGTGCTGTGCAAGGAGAGGCTCTGTGAGTATTTTTCCAGAACGTGCTGCTACTGCAAATACATGGTCTTTGTCTTTAAAAGCCCTATGTCTGCCTGTCTCTGTAGGTACCAAGTGAACTCTTGGAAGGCTTATTAAATATTAGAATTTTCCCTGCTTCAGCTAAGAAAATACAAAGTTTTAATAGTTTTCGTGTATTCCCTGTGTTCCGAGATCTTTGATGGGAAATAAGCTAACATGTTTTACCTTCTTTTTCTATTTTACAGATCCTCCTTCACCACCTCGGTGGCTTGAGGTTATCAATATTACTAAAAACACAGCAGATCTTAAATGGACAGTACCCGAAAAAGATGGGGGTTCCCCAATTACCAACTACATTGTAGAAAAGAGAGATGTAAGGCGAAAAGGCTGGCAGACAGTTGATACAACAGTGAAAGATACCAAGTACACAGTGAGCCCACTGACTGAAGGCTCATTGTATGTGTTCCGTGTGGCTGCTGAAAATGCCATTGGGCAGAGTGACTATTGTGAAATTGAAGATTCAGTGCTTGCTAAAGATACTTTCAGTAAGTTTCAGATTTGCTTACTGAGTGATCAGTAGAAACAGCTCAAGTGTAATGGATTCCTGTTCTTCTAATGTGTGTGTTTTTTTTTCTTTAGCAACCCCTGGGCCTCCATATGCTCTTACAATAGTTGAAGTGACAAAAGGCCATGTTGATTTGAAATGGGAACCACCTAAGAATGATGGTGGCAGACCTATTCAAAGGTAAGGTCATTTTAAGTTTGTTTAGTGTTTCCTGTAGATGAAGATCTTTTCATGAATGACATCATTTCTCTCAAAGTGTTTAAATTTTAAATGAACACATTTTATATGAAAAAGAGGTAGATGGATATAAGGATGTAAAATCAGATGAAATTGAACTGTGTATATTTTTTTTTAAAGAAATGCAACCATATGTCCAGTTCCTCCAGAGCCGTAGCCACCTAGACCCATCTACAAAGTAATATTATTATATTTTCCTTCTGCTGTAGTTTCTCATTCAAATTGCATACACTCAGCTGAGGTGAAGCCTCACATCTCTCTTCTGTGAATTCTCTCCTTTATTACATTTTTCAAAGAGACTGTTTTACTCCTTTGGGTTGTTTCTAACATCCTTTTCTTTGGTTTTTGAAGTATCTGTCCTCTGAAATTCACCTTGAATGCCAGTTAGATTTTTTTTCTGCTTTATATTTTTGCAATTCCTCTCTTTCCCAATCACAGTAAACATATCTTAAACTGACAACTACAGAGATCTGCCTGAAGCAACATAAGTTGTTTAATTCGTGTTACTTTCCCATAGCCTATCATAGGCAGAATTTTGACAGCTGAGTAACTCACAGATAATGTGTACAAATATTCTCAGAGGACTAACCACTGAGATCAAAACTAGAAAATATACAAGTGTAGCTTGGGTTTTTTTCCTCTGCAACATTCAAATACCTAAGAACACAACAGAAGTTCAAGAACTGGCTTTTAGAATTGGGTCTCTCAGTAGTGTCAGCCCCATTATGTCCAAGACCTACCAGGACTACTAGAATTAAGTGGCAGATATGTGAAATAAATTTCATTGAATATGTTACCTATTACTCTCTCTACTTTTCCATTGGCCATTCTGTCATTTTGTATCTATTTGGTCATTCTGTATCTATTTAATCAAGCAAGAAGTCTGAAGTATTCATATTTCAACACTGATAGTATTTTCCCCAATTTATTCAGATATGTTATTGAAAAGAAAGAAAAACTAGCCACTCGTTGGGTAAAGGCTGGCAAGACAGCTGGTCCAGATTGCAATTTCAGAGTGACTGATGTCATTGAAGGTACAGATGTACAGTTCCAGGTTCGTGCAGAAAATGAAGCTGGCTGTGGTCATCCCAGTGAACCAACTGACCTCATTCATATTGAAGATCCTACAAGTAAGTAGTAGTATAACGTACAGTGCATGGATTATGGAAGCAGTGTACTGTGTAGAACAGATACTCTGGGAGAAGATAACACAATTCTTTTCCATTTTTACAGGCCCTCCTTCACCTCCTCAAGATTTACATGTCACAGATGCAGGTCGAAAGCATATTTGCATTGCATGGAAACCACCTGAGAAGAATGGTGGAAGCCCTATTATTGGGTATAATGTTGAGATGTGCGAAGCAGGAACAGAAAAATGGATGCGAATCAATTCTCGCCCAATAAAAGATCTAAAATGTAAAGTGGAGGAAGGTGTTGTTCCAGACAAGGAATATGTGCTGAGAGTCAGAGCTGTCAATGCTGTTGGAGCTAGTGAGCCATCAGACGTCTCAGAAAAAGTTGTTGCCAAGGACCCAGACTGTAAGAATAGATTCCTTTTTTTTTATTTTTACATCTGCATAACTGAAAAAAAGAATGGTGTTCAGCAACTTTCTTGTAATATTGTAATTACTTTTACAGGTAATCCAACCATTGATCTAAAAACTCGTGACATCGTTGTTGTTAAAGGACAGAAATTAAGTATCCCTATACCCTTCAGAGCTGTTCCGTCCCCAACTATAACATGGCACAAAGATGGCAAAGAGTTGAAAGCTGGTGACAGAACAACAATGAAGAGTGACTACACCTCTGCATTGCTTGAAGTCATAGACAGTGTTCATGCTGATGCTGGTGTTTATACTATCACATTGGAGAACAAGCTGGCATCAACAACTGGCTCAGTCAACGTCAAAGTCATAGGTAACTAGGCTTCCTCCATTCTGAGAAAGACACTATCCTCACTGAGCCCTGTGGCTGAGAAAAGAAAGGGCCAGGAAACTCCCTTTTCTGCCACATGGAGGAATCACTTCAATTCAGACACATGTAGAATGCCATAAAGGCATTAATGTTACAAAATCCCACCAAAAAAACCATTTTACCCTAAGTTGGTCTAACTAGTCAGTGGCTGCTCAAAGCCCAATTATTATGAATAGTCACCATATAAATATAAAAAAAGCCTATAAGAATTCTCTGTATTTTTCACCTTTAGGAACACAAATTCATATATATGCTGTATAGACAACATTTGTGGTTTTGATCTGCATTCTGCAAAGCAAAGAAATGCAATATAATTTCATATTTGTAATACAGTTTCCCATCTATTTAGTAAACTAATTTTATTATTCTTATTTAAAACAGGTCCACCTGGACAGTGTAAAGACATTAAGGCAAGTGAAGTAACTAAGAATTCTTGCAAAGTGTCCTGGGAACCTCCAGACTTTGATGGTGGTACTCCTATTCTGCATTATGTTCTGGAACGCAGAGAAGCTGGTCGTAGAACATATATCCCAGTCATGTCTGGTGAAAATAAGCTTTCATGGCAAGTCAAAGATCTTATTCCAAACAGTGAATATTACTTCCGTGTTAAAGCTGTAAATAAGATAGGAGGAGGTGAATATCTTGAACTAAGAAACCCAATCATTGCAGAAGACCCAAAGCGTAAGTTTTTTTTCTCTATGAAATAATCTAGAAAATTTAATTTTAACTAAAATCTTTGTACTTTCTTTTCTCATATGATCCCTCTTTTTCTACTCTTCCACAGAGCCTCCAGATCCTCCTGTTGACCTTGAGGTCCATAATCCAACATCAAAATCAGTAACACTTACATGGAAACCACCTCTATTTGATGGTGGAAGCAAGATTATGGGCTACATCATAGAAAAGCTTGAGAAGGGCAAGGAGAGATGGCAGAGATGCAACGACTATCTGGTACCTCTATTAACCTACCCAGTGAAAGGTCTTGAGGAAGGAAAGGAATATCAGTTTCGTGTTCGTGCTGAGAATGCTGCTGGCATCAGTGAACCTTCTCGGATTACTCCTTTTGTGAAAGCTGTGGATCCTATTGGTATGAATCCCTCTTTGATTGATTGTAGTAATTGCCATATATCTTCAACATAGTAGAAGATTCTACTCTGTATTTACCCTTGTGTTATTGCAGAGGCTCCAAAAGTCTTCCTTGCTGCAAACCTGCAGTCTGGCCTTGAGGTGAAGAGAGGTGATGAGATCATACTTGAGGCACATATTTCAGGATCACCTTATCCATCTATCACTTGGCTGAGGAATGATGAAGTTGTCAGACCAGAGGAAATCAAGAAGAGAGTAACAACATATACGAGGAAGAAGAAGGGTGAAGCTGAAGAAGAGGAACCTTTCCAGCTTTCACTGCCAGAACGTATGAGCATTGACAACCATAAAGAAGGAGAGTCAGTACTATCAATTCGTGATTCTATCAGAGCTGATCATGGCACATTTACAATTAAAGTGGAAAATGATCATGGTGTTGCAAAAGCCTCATGTGAAGTCAATGTGTTAGGTACATAATGAATGTCCTCAAAACCCCCTAGTTGTTCAGAGTATTGGATAAGAAGTGCACAAGATGAGTACTCATATTTTTTCTTAATTTATTAACAGATACACCAGGACCTCCAGTCAACTTTGTATTTGAAGATGTGAGGAAAAATTCTGTCATTTGCAAGTGGGAGCCTCCCCTTGATGATGGTGGAAGTGAAATCCTAAACTATGTACTGGAAAAGAAAGATAATACAAAAGCTGAAATGGGCTGGGTCACTGTCAGTTCAACACTCAGGCATTGCAAATTCCATGTAACAAAACTGATTGAAGGAAAAGAATATCTCTTCCGTGTATTTGCTGAAAATAGAGTGGGATCAGGGCCACCGTGTGTTTCAAAACCAATGACAGCGAAAGATCCTTTCTGTAAGTTTTAATTTTGAAATGCAACCTTTGCAGAAAACCCATGTAAAACTGCACATGCTGTTAGAACACTCAGCTTCATCTATGCGAATATTTCCCAGAAGAAGCTTGACCAATGTAATTGTTATTTATTGCACATTTTAAACCATAGAAATAAAGGGAAATATTGAAAACATTATAATTTCAGTACTAAAAAAATAGAAGAATGACAATCACTGTCATAAAACTTTACACTTAAAACACTTAATATCTGAATAGTTATATTCTCTGTGTTCAATATTCTTACCAAAAGAGAGAACCCCTGCAAGTTGGATTACTGGTTGCAGTTAGGAATCAAAGTTTCTGAGAGAGAGACTAGAAGAACTATGAAAGACTTAAAATTAGTAATTTCTTAGATCTCTCTTAGCTTTGAGTAACCTCTGAAGAAGACAGCAATGATGACAACATTATAATTCTTTTTTTCAGCTCCACCAGATCCACCTAATAAGCCTGATGTGCAAGATGTTACCAGCAACAGTATGTTGGTTAAATGGAATGAACCAAAAGACAATGGCAGCCCGATCACAGGATATTGGATTGAAAAACGTGAAATTAATAGTACTCATTGGGCTCGCGTCAACAGGAACCTTGTGAATGCTTTGGAAGTAAAAGTTGAAGGACTTTTGGAAGGATTAACCTACATCTTTAGAGTATGTGCGGAAAATGCAGCTGGCCCTGGTAAATTTAGTCCACCATCAGATCCAAAAACTGCACAGGACCCAATAAGTAAGTAGCTTAGAAGAAGCTAGTAACAGACAGGTGACAGAATAATATTCATAGCCTTTAACTTTGATTTACACCTATTTATTTATATACACCTATTTATTTATTATAGTGCCACCTGGTCCACCAATTCCAAGGGTTGCTGATACAAGCTCAACTTCTATTGAGTTAGAATGGGAACCTCCTGTATATAATGGTGGTGGAGATATCACTGGATACCATGTGTACAAACAACTGATGGGAGTAAACGAGTGGTCACGTTGCACAGAGAAACCCATTAAGGTTCGACAGTATACTGTTAAAGAAGTCAGAGAAGGTGCAGACTATAAACTTCGTGTTACTGCACTTAATGCAGCTGGTGAAGGACCACCTGGTGAAACCGAACCAGTAACAGTTGCAGAACCCCAAGGTATTGCAATTGTATTATTTTCAAGAAATGTCCAGCTGCATAAAAGGCGTTTTTGGATCTCTCCCTTGTACTAACAAACTGTTTCTTCTGCAGAGCCTCCCACTGTTGAGCTGGATGTTTCTGTCAAAGCAGGCATTCAAATCATGGCTGGGCAAACTATTAAAATTCCTGCTACTGTGACAGGCCGTCCTACTCCCACCATTGCATGGGCTGTGGAGGAGGGTGAATTAGACAAAGATCGAGTTGTTATTGAAAACGTTGGCACAAAATCTGAGTTAACCATTAAGAATGCATTGAGAAAAGACCATGGAAGATATGTAATTACTGCTACCAATAGCAGTGGTTCCAAATCTGCAGCAACCAGAGTAGAAGTATTTGGTAAGAAGAAATATTCCCTGAAATCCAATAAGCATTTTTGGTAAACTTTTGGTAAGCTAATCTTTGGGCTTTATCCTATTTGTTTTATTTTGTTTTTCAGATGTTCCTGGGCCAGTCCTTGACCTAAAGCCAGTGGTCACAAACAGAAAGATGTGTTTGCTTAACTGGTCCGATCCTGAAGATGATGGTGGCAGTGATATCATAGGCTTCATTGTTGAACGAAAGGATGCCAAAATGCATACATGGAGACTAGCTGTAGACACAGAGAGATCGAAATGTGATATTACAGGTCTAGTTGAAGGGCAGGAATATAAATTCCGTGTTAGTGCCAAGAACAAGTTTGGTACTGGTCCACCTGTTGAAATAGGACCCATTCTTGCAGTTGATCCATTAGGTAAGATGATTATTTTTATGGGACTTTTTAAACAATTTGTAATTGTAGGTTAATAAACCGGTATTATTATGTGGATTGCTTCCTATACAGAAAGTGTATATATTTTTCTGCCACATGGATAAGGCATCTGCCTTCGATTAATTACTTCAGTCAGATCTCTGAATCAGTTCTGTAAAACTACTATGGTTCTTTATGTAACAAAATACTGATGTCAGCTGAGACACTGCTTGTTACCGTTTCGTCCACATACATGAGAAACCTTGTACTATCCATATTCAGATGTTTTGCATACAAAAGCTATGGCTTTAAAAATCCAGAGCTACTGTATTCATATGATTAAAAATTCTCTACTTTTATAGTGATTTTTTTCATTATTACTTATCTATGTTAATAGGTCCTCCAACGGCACCTGAGAGGTTCATGTACACAGAGAGGACAAAGTCAACCATTACGCTTGATTGGAAGCCTCCACGTAGTGATGGTGGCAGTCCTGTCTTGGGATATATTGTTGAGAAGAGGAGACATGATTCAAAAGACTATGAAAGAGTTAATGCAAGGCTCTGTCCAAAAACATCTCTTCTCGTTGAAAAGCTTGATGAACTTCATATGTATGAATTCCGTGTCAAAGCTGTCAATGCTATTGGAGAAAGTGAACCATCATTGCCCCTCAATGTAGTTATACAAGATGATGAAGGTATATCTGCTTTAAAGAAATCCAGATATCTCCAGAACACTGCAAGTCAATTTCTCTGTTTCACCTCCATCTTCACTCTCATTTTTCTTCCTGTTTTCAGTACCTCCAACTGTTACATTACGCTTGGCTGTGAGGGGAGATACTATCAAAGTGAAGGCAGGAGAACCAGTTAATATTCCTGCTGATGTGACAGGTCTGCCAATGCCAAAGATTGAATGGGACAAGAATGAAGTTTTAATTGACCAAACATCCAGTGCACTGAAGATAACCAAGGAAGAAGTATCTAGAAGTGAGGCAAAAACTGAACTTATCCTGCCGGCAACAGTGAGGGATGATAAAGGCACCTACACTGTGAGAGCTTCCAATCGTCTTGGCACTGCATTTCGCAATGTGCATGTTGAAGTTTATGGTAAGGATGTGACATTTTAATAAAATGACAGCTAATAAAATGCTTTAGCCTTTTTCTTAATGTACTTCTATGCTCTATTGCTTTCATACAGATCGTCCTTCTCCACCAAGAAATCTTGCTGTTTCTGATATTAAAGCAGAATCATGTTACTTAACATGGGATGCACCTCTTGATAATGGTGGTAGTGAAATTACCCATTACATTATTGAGAAACGTGATGCTAGTAGGAAGAAGTCTGAGTGGGAAGAAGTCTCCAAAAGTGCTGTTGAGAGAAGATTTGGGGTAATTAATAAAATATCTTTATTACATACTTTAGTATGCATGAAAAGCAATGACAGTACACATCTAATGAAAACTGCTACTTATGTAGGCACCTGTGCTTGTGCTCCATTTAAACTCCAGAATTATTGGATGAATGTTGCCCATCTATGTACTCATGTTTTCTTCATGGGACAAAACAAAAGAAATTGTTGTCTTTTGCTGCTTAATCTTAGCTGAGTTTAGAAGGCATCTTCCTTTCCCTTTCCCAACGTTTATTTATAGTTTTACCAACTGCAAAAACAAACATGATGACATTTGTATTTATGTTTGGTCCTATGAACATGAAATAAGAATATCCCTAAGTCATTACAAACAGCTGTGTAGTATGTATAAACATAGGCATGTTAATGAGATTACAAGACAGGATTTAAAGTGAAAACTGCCGAAAACGTCAAATAAATTTATTCTGAAAATAGCCGAGTATTAATTTAAATATTATTTTTCAGGTATGGAATCTTGCAACAAATGAAAAATATCAGTTTAGAGTCCGGGCTGCAAACAAATATGGAATAAGTGATGAATGCCTCTCAGAAAAAGTTGTTATTAAGGATCCCTACGGCCTTCCTGGGCCTCCTGGAAAGCCAAAAATTCTAGATCGCACCAGATCATCAATGCTGGTAACTTGGGAGCCTCCTTTGGACAATGGTGGCAGCCCAATAACCGGCTATTGGCTGGAGAAGAGAGAGGTGGGAGGTGTCTACTGGTCACGTGTTAACAGGGCTCCAGTAACAAAACCAGCAGTAAAAGGTCTAGAGTACAACGTGCTTCGTTTGGCTGAAGGTGTTGAATACCAGTTTAGAGTTATGGCTGAAAATCTTGCTGGAATTGGCCCTCCCAGTGAACCATCAGATCCTGCTTTAGCAGCAGATCCCATATGTAAGTATATAATTTATATGACTATTTTTAAGGACTACATCACACCAGAAGCAAAACGTGCTACTATTATTTAGATTGAGTTTAGTGCAATTAATCCAACTAATTAAACCAAAAGGAATATATTGACACAAAGTAGTTTCCTGTTTGTCAACATTTTAAAAATAATCAGCATTATTTACTTTATCTCTTTTATGAACCTTAAACTGTGATTACACCAATGCAAACGTTGCCAAATAAACTTGAGTGCAGTCAGATTTTTATATTATTGTTTTTCTTTAAAGTTCAAGTTCAATCTTTATGCCTTATACCTTGAGTATCTGTTAATTATATGTGTAATGTATGTAACTAGTATGCATGTTCTAGGTTTATGTACTCTATGTATGACAAGAAAATGAAAATACTTGCATTATTCTAGAAACTATTCAGAAAATATAGGCAGACACTAACTCTCAGGTAATTTTTACTTTCTCTTGTTTTACAAGTTGTGCCTGGTCCTCCGTCTTGCCCAGAGGTGAAAGACAAAACCAAATCATCTGTAGCTCTTGCGTGGAAGCCTCCACAAAAGGATGGTGGCAGTCCTATAAAAGGATATATTGTTGAAATGCAAGATGAAGGTAGTACTGACTGGAAGAAGGTGAATGAAGGAGACAAACTCTTTCCTACTTGTGAATGCGTTATTCCTGACTTGAAAGAACTCAGAAAATACCGATTTAGGGTGAAAGCTGTAAATGCTGCTGGAGAATCAGAACCAAGTCCTGCAACATCAGAAATACCTGTCCAAGATATTCTAGGTAAGTGTTCTTGGAATTAATTTAGATATTTATATCTAAATGCCACCTACTGCTGTGAGTGTTCAAGCGGGATACCAAGCAAGCCAAAGTCAAAAGAGAACAAACAATTATGCAAAAATGTAACAAAATTTTTGAAAGTGTGATGATGACCATTGCCAGGGCAGGATCCATTAGAAAACTGATGAGCGCCTACAGTCATCCTAAGGAAATAATGTGTATTTTATGAAGAAATGACTATGACAATATTTTCTATTTGGATGCTTCTCAGCTTCCTTTTTGCACACCCAACCTTTCTCACATAAATATGCATTCTGCATGTTTGTGTGGGGTTTTATCTCTGTGCTTACAGAAATTTACTTTCCATAGCTCTTAAAATATTAAAATATTTTTGCAGAGGAACCAGAAATCTTCCTTGATATTGGAGCACAAGATTTGCTCTCTTGTCGTGCTGGCACAACAATTAAAATCCCAGCTGTTATCAAGGGTCGTCCAATTCCAAAAACATTTTGGGAGTTTGAAGGCAAAGCAAAGACAACAGCAAAGGTTGGTAAAATAAAAAGCTTTTTTCTACATGTGTTTCTAGACATTTAAGCCTATTGTCTTTTATATTTACGTTATTTCCCTTTGTTTATAGGAGGGAGGTCATAACGTACCTGAAGAAGCTCAGGTAAAGCAAACAATTTTTGTAACTTTAGTATTGTTGCATTTTTCAAACACAAATATTTAAAGCTGATCTATAACTTCTCTTTCTTTTTATAATATACAGGTGGAAGCAACTGATACACGTTCAGTGATTATCATCCCTGAGTGCAACAGAAGTCATTCTGGACGATACAGTATTACAGCAAAGAACAAAGCAGGACAAAAAACTGTGCATGTCAGAGTCAATGTGCTTGGTATGGTTTACACATATTGGAGTATTCAAATACTAGGTTTTAGTCTTATTTTTCTACATACTTATGTGAAATGGTTTCTGTTGTGCTTTTACCTTAACAGATGTCCCAGGTCCACCTAAAGACCTAAAAGTAAGTGATATCACAAGAGGTAGCTGTAAACTTTCATGGAAGATGCCAGATGATGATGGTGGAGATAGAATCAGAGGCTATGTTATAGAGAAAAGAACTATTGATGGGAAGGCCTGGACTAAAGTCAATGCAAACTGTGGAAGTACTTCCTTTGTTGTACCTGATCTCATATCTGGCCAAGAGTATTTCTTCCGGGTACGTGCAGAAAACCGTTTTGGTGTTGGCCCTCCTGCAGAAACCATCCAACGAACCACAGCCAGGGATCCAATCCGTAAGTGAAATCAAAGTCAAACAAATTATTTAAAATCAGGTAGTTCTGCACAAAGAATTTATTCACATTTGTGTTTTTTTTTGTGAAGATCCTCCTGATCCACCTATTAAACTAAAGATTGGCCTGGTAACCAAGAACACAGTAAGCTTGACATGGAAACCACCAAAGAACGATGGTGGAGCTCCTGTTACACATTATAATGTTGAATGTCTCCGCTGGGATCGTACTGGAGAAGTGAAAGAGACTTGGAAGCAATGCAACAGACGTGATGTGGAGGAAACAAAGTTTACTGTTGAGGATCTTGTGGAAGGTGGAGAATACGAATTCAGAGTCAAAGCTGTAAATATAGCGGGTCCTAGTAGACCTTCAGCCACTGTCGGTCCACTTGTTGTCAAAGACCAGACATGTAAGTACTGACTAATACCAATAAATACAAATTCTGTTTTAAAATTATGAAGTATTTGTGTATGTTAATTTTTTCAACTTTTCCTTGTAGGCCCACCATCTATTGAACTCAAAGAATTTATGGAGGTTGAAGAAGGAACAGATGTTAACATTGTGGCCAAGATAAAGGGTGTACCTTTCCCCACATTAACATGGCTAAAAGCTTCTCCAAAGAAACCAGATGACAAAACACCAGTGCTGTATGATCAACATGTCAACAAGATCGTTGGCGAAGATACTTGCACTTTATTGATTCAACAGTCTCGCAGAAGTGATACAGGCTTATATACTATAACAGCTGTAAATAATCTGGGAACTGCTTCAAAGGAGATGAGACTAAATGTTCTGGGTAGATATCAAGAACTCTTATGCATTGCATAAATCAATAGCATTCATGTGATACTTTATTTTAATAGCATTTGAATTAATTCTTTATAAAAATGTGTCTTTTAGGTCGTCCTGGACCTCCAGTAGGACCCATTAAATTTGAATCCATTTTGGCTGATAAAATGACGTTATCATGGCTTCCTCCACTAGATGATGGTGGTTCTAAGATTACGAACTATGTTATAGAGAAAAAGGAAGCAAATAGGAAGACATGGGTTCCCGTTACTAATGAGCCTAAGGAATGTTTATTTACTGTTCCTAAGTTGATGGAAGGCCATGAATATGTGTTCCGTATTATGGCGCAAAACAAATATGGTATTGGAGAACCTTTGGACAGTGAACCAGAAACAGCACGAAATCTTTTCAGTAAGTAGAAACATGCTTTCAAATTACATCCGTTGTTTTCATACACTGGTATGTGTACAGCATCTGTTAAATATCATTACTACTTTTCTCTCTTCACATAAGTATATTTTCTAGAATAGCTTCAAGAGTTTTAGCATTTGTAGTTAGTTCTTATAAGCACATGTAGTACTTAAAAACACTTTTCTCCCTCCTTTTTATGTATTAAAATACAATCCCAAGCTTTTTTTAAGGTTTAAGTATACAAGTAAGGATTTATCTGAAAAGATTCAGGTCACTCTGTTGTATTTGAGACATTATTGACCTTATAGATCAGGAAGAGTCAATTTCCTGCCTTCAGTTTTCAAAGATAAATAAGGCAGAATTGAAGAGATGTAGAAAGAATGTTAGGGTGACAAGAGAAAATCATTCATAAAACATCCAACGTTAGGCTGGCACTGAAATGAGATACTGATCCAGAAAGACGAGAAAAACTCATTTTTGACAGCTGTTATTTGAAGGAAAGATACTTCATGTTTCACAGAAGTATATGTACCTGAATAGGGACAGGAAGGTGAATGAGGGAAGGAGTTGCATGCAGATAGGAAACTTCCTAATGCAACTGTAATCATGTGAGTGCATAGCTCTGTTTTGCTCTCTAGTTATCTCCATCTTACTTCAGCATTACTTCTTTAAAAGCTACATGTGAATTTTTTCCCACAGCTGTTCCTGGACCTTGTGACAAGCCAACAGTTAGCAGTATAACACGTGACTCTATGACTGTAAACTGGGAAGAACCAGAACACGATGGTGGCTCTCCTATTACTGGTTACTGGTTGGAGCGCAAAGAGACTACCGGAAAGAGATGGACCAGGGTTAACCGTGATCCTATCAAACCTATGACACTGGGGGTTTCATACAGAGTTACAGGTCTTATTGAAGGCTCTGAATATCAGTTCCGTGTTTCAGCAATCAATGCAGCTGGTGTTGGTCCACCAAGCATGCCATCTGATCCAGCAGTTGCTAGAGATCCTATTGGTAAATATTTTAGATTCCTGGTTTTGAATTTGAGAAGATTCAGATAAGAATATAGAACATATTGTTATGCTGTAATGCTATGATATTTTTCAGCCCCACCTGGACCTCCTATTCCAAAAGTCACTGATTGGACAAAGTCTTCTGTAGACTTGGAGTGGACTCCACCACTAAAGGATGGCGGTTCTAGAGTCACTGGCTACATTGTTGAGTTCAAGGAGGAAGGAAAGGAAGAATGGGAACGGGTAGGTGGAAAACTATTACAGAATCTGTGTTTATTCTCTTTGTGTGTCTATCAAATGAAATCCCTCCAAAAAATACATTTTTTAAAAAAATTCACTCTGCAAGTTATTTTCTAAAAGTTCATACTTTGCTTATAATTATCTTCATATGTTTAAAATATAAGGCCAAATTTAAAAGTCAGTAATTGCCCCTCCACAACATCAAGTTAACTTTTCCATTTCCTAAAATTAGAATTTTAAAATTTCTATGTAAAGACATGAGAAAATATGTAGATAATTTGTGATAAAAGAATAAAAGACAAGATAAAGGTAGAACTGTCACAAAAGTAAGTCTCCCTGGTATCAGACTGTAGCAAATCATTTGCAACTACTGTGTCCCTACATTTTTCTACTGTTTTCAGTAATGCATCACTGAAGTGTGGTCTTTTTTCAATAGTGCATTACTGAAAATTTAACTGATGCATGCCTTAGCTATTTTTTGTATCTCCATCAAAATTTTGGTGCATTTTAAGTAGTACCTAAATTTTCAGCACTGTTTCCAAGTAAACAGACTTCACGTTGGGATTTTAAAAGAACAGAGAATTCTCATTTTTTACCACTCTCACTTATATGAGTATATTTGTTCAATAGCACGTGTAATTCTTCTGAGACCAAAGACTGTTTTAACTGCTGTAACATTCTTGTCTGCTAGAATTATCAAAAAGGTGAATCTTCAGAATAGCTTGTATATCCGTATCCTGTATTTCTTTGCAGAGATTTTGAAGAATTCCATGTGAGCTAGATCCATGCACGCTTAAGACTGTCTTGTGCTTGTAAATTTGAAACAACATCTGATTTAAGATTTGCTTCAAATATCACAAAGAAATTGATGATACCTTGGTGTTAACTAATGTTATAATATTTTTTCCAGGTAAAAGATAAAGAAGTTAGAGGAACCAAGTTCGTTGTGGCAGGATTAAAAGAAGGATGTTTTTACAAATTTAGAGTTAGAGCAGTGAATGCCGCGGGTGTCGGAGAGCCTGGAGAAGTAACAGACATTATTGAAATGAAGGACAGAATTGGTATTTATTATTTACATTTGCATTTTTAGTACCTCTAAGTCAAAGTGAGAAAAAAAATTCATTTAATATTTTTGTTCACCTCCCACAGTGGCTCCTGATATTAATTTGGATGCAAGCGTCCGGGACAGAATTGTTGTTCATGCTGGAGGAGTAATTCGTATAATAGCATATGTCTCGGGAAAACCAGCTCCAACAGTGACTTGGAGCAGGGATGACCAAGCTTTACCAGAAGAAGCCAAAATTGAAGAAACAGCTATTAGTTCTTCTTTGGTCATCAAGAATTGCAAAAGGAGCCATCAGGGTATATACACTCTTCTTGCTAAAAATGCAGGTGGTGAGCGGAAGAAGACTATTATTGTTGATGTGCTAGGTAAATAACAACTTCAGTCCTTGTGAACAAGTAAAATTTCATAACATTCAGCGTGTGTACTTAAACACTCCATTTCTTCTTTGCTTTTAGATGTGCCAGGCCCAGTTGGAATGCCATTCCTTACTGAGAACCTAACCAGTGACTCTTGTAAATTGACATGGTTTACTCCAGAAGATGATGGTGGTTCTCCTATTACCAACTATATAATTGAAAAACGTGAATCTGACCATAGAGCTTGGACTCCAGTAAGTTACACAGTGACAAGACAGAATGCCACTGTTCAGGGACTCACTGAAGGGAAAGCCTACTTTTTCCGGATTGCAGCTGAGAATATAATTGGCATGGGCCCATTCACAGAGACAACAAAAGAGATTGTAATTAGGGATCCAATAAGTAAGTATATTTTCTGGTTTGGATTACTGTCATGTAAGATGATTATGCAGTAAAATGCACTTACCATATTTTTTGGTTTATTCACAGCTGTTCCTGACCGTCCAGAAGACCTGGAAGTAAAAGCAGTTACTAAGAACTCTGTTACGCTAACTTGGAACCCTCCAAAATATAATGGAGGCTCAGATATCACCATGTACGTTCTAGAGAGCCGTCTCATTGGAAAAGAGAAATTCCACAAAGTTACAAAGGAGAAAATGCTTGATAGGAAGTACACTATAGAAGGCTTGAAAGAGGGTGACACCTATGAATATCGTGTGAGTGCTTGCAATATTGTGGGGCAAGGCAAGCCATCTTTTTGCACAAAACCAATCACATGCAAGGATGAAATTGGTATGCATCTTTTTCGTATTTCTTTTGAAAGCATTGATTACATTTAGTGATTCCTTATTTTTTTCTTATTAATATTGCTGGCATTTGTGGCCATTGTGTTTTTTAATATTGTCTTTCAGCTCCTCCAACACTTGACCTTGACTTTAGAGACAAGCTTATTGTTCGGGTTGGTGAAGCTTTCAGCCTGACTGGACGTTACTCAGGCAAGCCTGCACCAAAGGTTACTTGGCTAAAGGATGATATTGTTGTGAAAGAAAATGATCGTACAAAGATTAAGACAACTCCTACAACTCTTTGCTTGGGGGTGCTCAAATCTGTCCGTGAAGACTCAGGCAAATACTGTGTTACTGTAGAGAACAGCACAGGATCAAGAAAAGGATTTTGTCAAGTTAACGTTGTTGGTAGGTTTTACTGAAAAGCGGTATTATATGAGATTCTTAGTAGTGATTAGAATTCATTTAATTATATCAAATGTAAATATTAAAGTGTTTTCCTTATTACAATAATTTGATTTACTGCATTCTCTTTTATACTGAAATACTATTTATTGATTTTGAGTACGTGGTTAACTCTGACTTAGTTTATTCAGCATGAGTAATTTAATGTCTCTACATGCATAGAGAGAATGTCAACACTTTAGAAAATGTCAGTCACCAAATACCTTATAAGCATTAAGGAATTAAGTCCAGTGAGCCAAACATTTATTAAAGAGGAATAGTCTTGAGGTCTTGATTCCTAATTAAAACTGTGATGCCAAGTTTCTAATTTCATAATATATTTACGATATTGATATTGTTTAACCTGTGTCATTATGTGAAATTCATATAAAAGCATGGATATGTTTTATTTTTTCCTGAACAGATCGCCCGTCACCTCCAGTAGGCCCGGTTATATTTGATGAAGTTCATAAAGATCATATGGTGGTTTCCTGGAAACCTCCATTAGATGATGGAGGCAGTGAAATTACAAATTACATTATTGAGAAAAAGGATGCACATAGAGACTTGTGGATGCCAGTTACATCTGCCACGGTTAAGACAACATGCAAAATTCCTAAACTGCTTGAAGGAAGAGAATATCAAATTCGAATTTATGCTGAAAATCTTTATGGCATAAGTGATCCTTTGATCTCTGATGAGATGAAAGCCAAGGACCGTTTCCGTATGTTAATAATTTGCTATTTTGCTTTGGTACTTTAATCTTTACTCTGTTTGTAGTGCTCATAAACTCATGAACTCTTTTTTTTTTTTTTTTTTTTTTTTTCTCCCAGGTGTTCCTGATGCACCTGAGCAACCAATCATTAAGGATGTTACCAAAGATTCTGCTGTAGTGGTTTGGAACAAACCATATGATGGGGGCAAGCCAATAACAAACTATATTGTAGAAAAGAAGGAAACAATGGCTACAAGATGGGTCAGAGTTACCAAAGACCCGATTTTCCCCGGTACTCAATTCAAAGTACCGGACCTCCTTGAAGGCTGTCAATATGAATTCCGTGTTTCAGCAGAAAATGAAATTGGTGTTGGTGATCCTAGTCCACCATCAAAGCCAATTTTCGCTAGAGATCCAATTGGTAAAGTATTAAATTTAATTTCTCATTTAATTTTTAATGCAGTCTTAATTTCAGTTAGCAAAGCATTTTACTTCTTTCCTTTTTACCCATTTCTTTTCTTTTTTGTTTTTTTTTAACAGCAAAACCAAGTCCACCTGTTAATCCAGAAGCCGTAGATAAAACTAAAAATTCAGTTGATTTATCTTGGCAACCACCACGCCATGATGGTAATGGCAAGATAATTGGCTACCTTGTTGAGTATCAGAAAGTTGGAGATGAAGAATGGAAAAAGGCCAATCTTACAGCAGATTCTTGTCCTGAAACAAAATACAAAGTCACTGGCCTTACTGAGGGTTTGACCTATAAGTTCAGAGTCAAGGCAGTCAATGCAGCAGGTGAATCAGAACCAGCCTATGTTCCTGATCCAGTAGAAGTAAAGGACAGACTTGGTGAGTTTAACAAAATCAGAAAAGTTTTACCTAAAAAGCGATTTTTTTCCCTCGTTTTCTACAAAACATTTCATTTTGATTCCAGAACCTCCTGAGCTGATACTTGATGCTAATATGGCCCGAGAACAACATGTAAAAGCTGGAGATACCCTGAGACTTAGTGCTGTTATTAAAGGTGTTCCATTCCCAAAAGTTTCTTGGAAGAAAGAAGATCAGGAGGTCTCACCCAAAGCTGATATTGAGGTTACAGGAGTTGGCAGTAAGCTTGAAATTCGTAACACTGTCCATGAAGATGGTGGAACTTACTCCTTGACAGTTGAAAATCCAGCTGGTTCAAAGACTGTTTCAGTAAAAGTTGTTGTCTTAGGTAATCTTTATGTTCCTTTTATATAGCATATTTTAATTCTATAATTAGAGATTAAGAAATAAATTAATGTCTGGAAAATATCAATAAACTGAGTTACAAAAAATACGCAGTAGAAAAAGGCCAAAAAAAAATGAAATATATTCATTTCTCTTGAAATTTACTGAGTTTTGTAAAAAATGCTTTGGTTATAAAATAAATAACAGATTACATTTTTTTCAATATTAGATAAGCCTGGTCCACCCAGAAATCTGCAAGTCAGTGAAGTTAGAAGTGATTCTTGCTATCTCACTTGGATGGAACCAGAAGATGACGGTGGCTCTGTCATTACTAACTATGTGGTGGAAAGGAAAGATGTAGCTTCTGCACAGTGGGTAGCCATTTCATCATCCTCCAAGAAACGCAGTCACATGGCTAAATATCTGATGGAAGGCACTCAGTATCTCTTCCGAGTTGCAGCTGAGAATCAATTTGGTAGAGGTCCATATGTGGAAACTTCCAAGCCTATTAAGGCTATAGATCCACTACGTAAGTGTTTTTCAGTTATATGATTTGTTTTCTTCATATTGTTCTCAGTAATTTTTGAGATTATCTTGTTGGTACTAATGTTAACATGGTATGCTGCTACCATAGATTAGCTGTCCTAGTAACCATTTTGGTTTTGTGTTTTAAAAGATCCTCCAGGGCCACCAAAGAATCTGCATCATGTAGATGTTGACAAGACTGAAGTTTCCCTTGTTTGGGATCGGCCAGATCGTGATGGTGGTGCTGAGATAACTGGATATTTGGTGGAATATCAAGAAGATGGTGCAGATGAGTGGACAAAGTTCCAGACAGTCCCTATGCTAGACTGTGTTGTTACAGGTCTACAAAAAGGAAAAATATACAAATTCCGTGTGAAAGCTCAGAATATTGTTGGTCTTAGTCTTCCAGATACAACTATACCAATAGAGTGTCAAGAAAAACTGGGTAATTTTAGTTTTCATATTGTTTCAGTGATTCTTTCTCTCTTTGAGCATTTCCCCTGAAAAGGTAACTTCTATTTTTCTCTAATTTCAGTACCTCCATCCGTGGAACTAGATGTGAAGTTAATCGAAGGTCTTGTTGTTAAAGCTGGCACCACAGTGAGACTTCCTGCCATTATGAGAGGTGTGCCGGTTCCCACTGCAAAATGGGTTACTGATGACATTGAAATTAAAAGTGATGGCAGATACAAGATTGAGACCGATGATTATTCAACTGTACTTACCATCAAAGACTGTATAAGAAAAGATACAGGAGAATATGTACTCACAGTATCTAATGCAGCTGGCAGCAAAACTGTTGCTCTACATCTTACCGTTTTGGATGTTCCTGGACCACCAACCGGTCCTATTAATATTCTTGAAGTAACACCAGAACACATGGTTATTTCGTGGCGCCCTCCTAAAGATGATGGTGGGAGTCCTATAATAAATTATATTGTTGAGAAGCGTCAAACAAAGAAAGAAACTTGGGGAGTGGTTAGCTCTGGAACAAGTCACACAAAAATTAAGATTCCACGACTGCAGAAAGGCTGTGAATATATTTTCCGTGTTCGGGCAGAAAATAAGATAGGCATTGGTGCACCGCTTGATTCAGAACCAACAGTTGCTAAACATATGTTTGATCCACCATCCCCACCTGGTAAACCAACTGTTTATGATATTACAGAAAGTGCTGCAACAGTATCTTGGACCCTACCAAAATCTGATGGTGGCACTCCAATAACTGGTTATATACTTGAACGTCGGGAAGCATCTGGTAAATGGGTGCGTGTTAATAAGACACCAATACTTGATATGAAATACAGAGTCACTGGTCTTTTTGAAGGAAACACATATGAATTCAGAGTTTTTGCAGAAAACATGGTGGGCTTAAGCAAACCGTCTCCAAGCTCTGATCCAATAAAAGCGTCACGTCCTATCACTCCTCCTGGACCACCTATAAATCCAAAATTAAAAGACAAAACCAAAGAAACAGCTGATCTTGTGTGGACAAAGCCCCTCAAAGATGGTGGCAGCCCTATTCTGGGTTACATTGTGGAATGTCAGAAAACTGGAACTAAGGAGTGGAATAGGATTAATAAGGATGAACTCATTAGACAGTGTGCCTACAGAGTACCTGGGTTAATAGAAGGAAATGAATATAAATTCCGAATAAAAGCTGTTAACATCGTGGGAGAGGGAGAACCAAGAGAACTGGCGGAAACTGTACTGGCCAAGGATATTCTTTCTCCTCCAGAAGTAAGCCTAGATGTGACCTGTCGAGACTTAATTACTGTCCGAGTAGGCCAAACAATCCGTATTACTGGTAAAGTAAGAGGCAGGCCGGATCCTGACATAACATGGTCTAAAGATGGCAAAGTACTAGTCCAAGAAAAGCATGTTGAAATAATCCATGATCTACCTAGTGTTGAACTGCAAGTGAAAGAAGCCAAAAGATCTGATCATGGCAAATACATAATAGCAGCTAAGAACACCTGTGGACATGCTCAAGCTTTTGCTGTTGTTAATGTACTTGACAGACCTGGACCATGCCAGAACCTGAAAATAAGCTATGTCACAAAAGATTCTTGTATGATTGCTTGGGAGAGTCCAGTGGATAATGGTGGCTCTGAAATTACAAACTACATAGTAGAGTGCCGTCAACCAAACCAGAGGGGATGGTCAATTGTCTCCTCTGATGTCACTAAACGATTAGTAAAGGCAAATCTTATAGAGAACCGTGAATACTTCTTCAGAGTTTGTGCGGAAAACAAAATAGGTCCAGGTCCTTGCATTGAGACCAAGACTCCCATCCTTGCCATCAATCCTATTGACAAGCCTGGAGAGCCAGAAAATCTTCATATTGCAGAGAAAGGAAAGACATTTGTGTATCTGAAATGGAGGCGGCCAGATTATGATGGTGGAAGTCCCAATTTAAGTTATCATGTTGAGAGAAAATTGAAAGACTCAGATGAATGGGAAAGGGTTCACAAAGGTAGCATTAAGGAAACCCACTACATGGTAGATAAATGTGTTGAAAATAAGATTTACCAATTCCGAGTTCAAACCAAGAATGAGGCAGGTGAAAGTGACTGGGTAAAAACAGCTGAAGTTGTTGTGAAGGAAGATCTGCAGAAACCAGTGTTGGACTTGAAGTTAAGTGGAGTGCTAACTGTGAAAGCAGGTGACCCAATTAGAATTGAAGCTGGAGTCAGAGGAAAACCACAACCTGAAGTTGTGTGGACGAAAGACAAAGATGCCACAGATTTAACCAGATCTCCAAGAATCAGTATTGAAACAACTTCTGACACATCTAAATTTGTTCTCACAAAGTCAAGGCGTAGTGATGGTGGGAAATATGTGATTACTGCAACTAACACAGCTGGCAGTTTTGTAGCATACGCCAGTGTTATTGTCTTGGATAAACCAGGTCCTGTAAGAAACCTGAAAGTCACTGATATTTCCAGTGATAGATGTACTGTTACTTGGGATCCCCCCGAAGATGATGGTGGTTGTGAAATACAGAACTACATCCTGGAAAAATGTGAAAGCAAGCGTATGGTTTGGTCTACATACTCTTCCTCTGTCCTAACGAACTATGCAAATGTGACACGCCTCATTGAAGGTAATGAATATATATTCAGAGTTCGTGCAGAGAATAAAATGGGCACTGGTCCACCAACAGAAACACACCCAATTATTGCAAAAACAAAATATGATAGGCCTGGACGCCCTGACCCTCCAGATGTCACAAGAGTTAGCAAAGAAGAGATGACTGTAGTTTGGAATCCACCAGAATATGATGGTGGCAAATCAATTACAGGATACATTTTAGAGAAGAAGGAGAAACGGTCCCTAAGATGGGTTCCCGTTACTAAGACTGCAATCCCAGAGAGGCGCAAGAAGGTTACTAATCTCATCCCTGGTCATGAATATCAGTTCCGTGTCAGTGCCGAAAATGAAGTTGGACTTGGAGAACCAAGCTTGCCATCAAGACCTGTAGTAGCAAAAGACCCAATAGGTATCGTACCCCTGTATTCTGCTGTATTTTATTTTAATGTTAACAGATTGCTAAATTGCACAACTGTGTTCTTATCTGTATTTTTTATTGTCTTTCAGAACCACCTGGTCCTCCCACAAACTTGAGAGTGGTTGACAGCACAAAGAGTTCCATAACCCTTGGCTGGGGAAAACCAGTTTATGATGGTGGTGCTCCAATTATTGGATATGTTGTAGAAATTAGACCAAAAGTTGAGGGTGCTGATCCTGAAGCAGGATGGAAACGATGCAATGTTGCTGCCCAAGTTATTCATACAGAATACACAGCCACCAGCCTGGATGAGAACCAATTATATGAGTTCAGAGTTTCTGCCCAAAACCAGGTTGGCCTTGGCCGACCAGCTGAACTGAAAGAAGCTGTGTCTCCCAAAGAAATACTTGGTGAGTTTTTTCATCCTTTTTATGAGTATTTACACACAATTGTTATTTGCTCTGGTTTTATTTTATTTCATGTGCTAAACTTTGCATTTTCTTTCTTTAATTTTTTCTTTCAGAACCTCCTGAGATTGAGTTGGATGCAAGTATGAGAAAGTTAGTCACAGTCAGAGCAGGATGCCCTATTAGACTTTTTGCCATTGTTAGGGGTCGCCCAGCACCAAAAGTCACTTGGAGGAGAATGGGTATTGACAATGTTATCAGAAAAGGACAAGTTGATCTGGTTGACACTATGGCCTTCTGTGTCATCCCCGATTCAACACGTGATGACTCGGGCAAATATTCATTGACACTTGTTAATGCAGCTGGAGAAAAGGCTGTATTTGTGAACGTCAGAGTCCTCGGTAAGTAATGAGAGAAATACCTCGTGACATTTTTTTAACTATATTGAATGTTCATTGCAGGAATTTTTATGACCCCCAAGTGCTGCAGTTTTTGAGCACAACTGTATCAGCTAAGACTAATTCTCTTTGGATAGGAAGCTGTTAACCCCCTTTAATTTTAACTTCTAAAAGAAGAAAAGGCTAGCATAAATTGAAATCTCTTTATAGATACTCCTGGACCTGTGTCGGACTTCAAGGTTTCAGATGTCACCAAGATGTCATGCCATCTTTCTTGGGCACCTCCAGAGAATGATGGTGGTAGCCCCGTGACTCATTACATCCTGCAGAAACGTGAGGCTGACAGGAAGACCTGGGGAACAGTCACTGCAGAACTAAAGAAAACCAGCTTCCAAATAGCTAACCTTGTACCTGGAAATGAATATTACTTTAGAGTAACAGCAGTAAATGAATATGGATCAGGTGTTCCAAGTGATATACCAAAACCAGTGCTAGCAACAGATCCCCTAAGTAAGTATACCTTTATGCATATTTTATGGGTTTTTTTCTCTAATTTTAATAAGATTTTGCATTTTTTGAAATCTAGTATTTCCAAATTGAACAATTCTACTAACTACTGATTATAGACGTAAATATTTCTGTCAGTTTCTTTCAAATAATAATTGCAAAGGTATTATATTCAGATTTTTTATTAAGACTTTTGCTCTTTCCCATATTGTCCTTGTTGAGTTAGCATGAATAGCATCCAATAATTCAACAAGTATTCAGCCGTCAGAAAATTTTGGAAATTCAATGTTTACCATGTTTCTTTTTTTTTTCCCTGAAAGGTGAACCTGATCCACCAAGAAAACTTGAAGTTACTGAAATAACAAAAAATAGTGCTACTTTAGGCTGGCTGCCACCATTGCGTGATGGAGGCTCTAAAATTGATGGGTATATTGTTAGCTACAAAGAAGAAGACCAACCAGAAGACCGCTGGACAGAATATTCAGTTGTTAAAGATCTCTCCATTGTTGTAGCTGGTCTGAAAGAGGGAAAGAAGTACAAGTTTAGAGTGGCAGCTAGAAATGCTGTGGGAGTAAGTTTGCCAAGAGAAGCTGAAGGGGTATTTGAAATTAAAGAACAACTCAGTAAGTAACAATTTAAATACTGCTTATGTTTCAATATTCTGCTTTAATAATGAAATGAGCAAGAATTCTAGTTCTTCGAGTGAGTCCCAGAAAGACACGTGCTTTATGGAGTATTATGATTACCTGTACTGAATATTTTGATGGGTCAGAAAAGATGAGAGCTGACCACTAATTCAGAATTTATTAAAGAATTTTGCAGGTATGGTTTCAGTTGGAACCAGAAGATAGGAATTAAGGAGGAATAATAAATACCTTCAATGAACTTAAAAGGAAAGAGAAAAAGAGTCCGAATGGTAGTTTGAGAGACAAATAGGGCCAAAAGTGGGAGTTGCTTTAAGATAAAACTAGTTGTTTATATTGTAGAATTGGTTGAGAATGTAAAGCAAAAGGCAGGGAGGGCAGGTTGGCTTCATTAAGGTGCTAGGGTCCCTGAGGCACAGGAAGACCTCATGGTAACAGGACAAGAGGTAACAGGTACAAACTTGAACATAAAAAGGTCCATCTAAACACAAGGAAGAACTTCTTTACTTTGAGGGTGCCGGAGCACTGGAACAGGCTTCCCAGAAAGGTGATGGATTCTGTGTCTCTGGAGACATTCAAAACCAGCCAGAACACGTGCCTGTGCATCTTGGTGCCTGTGCATCCCCTGGGTGGGGGGGTTGGACTAGATGATCTCCAGAGATCCCTTCCAACCCCATATCATTCTATGATTCTGTGATTTGTGACATGGAAAGAGAAAGACAGTGTCACAGGAGCAAAAGAGAATGAAAACTAGCCAATAGCAGGAAGAAAAGTCCACCAGGTTTCTTTTGGAAGAAATCAGAAAGATTTTGTGCAAAAGAAGTAGGAATAGGGGCAGTACTTGAATTAATTCAATGGTTTAAAAAGATTGACTGTGGTAATGGGTTTAGTTCAGTGACAACATCAGTTTTTCCTTTCTCCTCCTTCATGTCTATCTTGTAGAAAGTCAGCAATGACAACATATAAAGTGGAATTATGTGTTGTGCAGTAATAGTGGATGAGTCTCAACATTAACATGTGAGAAGGGAATCCAAACTCAAAAATATTCTCTTAAAAACTGTACAAGCATGTAAAAATAAGACTGGAATAGATGTTGCCCACTGCAGAATTTCTAGTTGTCCATATGTGGAATCTAAATTAAAAATTGTCAAGTCATTCCTACTGGTGATTCCACTTGAAAGAGAAGCAGAGAACTTTCAAATGAAAATATATGAAAAGGTAAATTAGTATTTCACAGAAAATGAATTGATAAGTCTTTGTGCGATTTTTTTTCAGTCCCACCTAAGATCCTGATGCCTGATCACGTTCACATTAAAGCTGGAAAGAAACTGAGAATTGAAGCTCATGTATATGGGAAGCCTCAGCCAGTCTGTAAATGGTTGAAAGGAGATGAAGATGTACTTACATCCAGTCGCCTTGCGGTGCATAAAGCAGAAAAGTCTTCTGTTCTTATCATTAAGGATGTAACTAGAAAAGACTCTGATTTTTACACTCTTACTGCAGAAAATAGCTCTGGTACTGACAGTCAGAAAATCAGAGTGATAGTAATGGGTATGTTCCATGTGATTATTTTTAAACCCGACTTTATACATAAATAGTTTTAGTGTATTCCAGTGGTTACCATTGTCTTTCATCCCTTTTTCTTAATATGTGTTTTTGTGCAGATAAACCGGGTCCACCACAGCCTCCATTTGATATTTCTGAAATAGACGCTGATGCTTGCACTCTTGCATGGCATATACCTCTCGAAGATGGTGGCAGCAACATTACAAATTATGTAGTTGAGAAGTGTGATGTAAGCAGAGGAGACTGGGTAACAGCTTTAGCTTCTGTCACAAAGACAAGCTGCAGAATTGGGAAACTGATTCCTGGAGAAGAGTATATGTTCCGTGTTCGTGCTGAAAATCGTTTTGGGATTTCTGAGCCACTTACTTCTGGCAAGATGATTGCAAGGTTCCCATTTGGTATGTCAGTTTTTGATGGCAGCATTTCTCTTTTTAGTCCTCCTAGTAAGAAAGCATGTGATTGATTGATATCCACCTTTGTATTTCTTTTTAGATGTTCCTAGTGAACCAAAGAATGCACGTATCACCAAGGTCAATAAGGACTGCATTTTTGTTGCCTGGGATAGACCAGATAGCGATGGAGGCAGTCCGATCACTGGTTATCTCATTGAGCGCAAAGAAAGGAACAGTTTACTGTGGGTGAAAGCTAATGACACCGCTGTGCGGTCCACAGAATACCCTTGTGTGGGGCTCATCGAAGGTCTTGAGTATACTTTCAGAATTTATGCATTGAACAGAGCTGGAGCCAGTAAACCTAGTAAACCAACTGAGTTTGTCACAGCAAGAACACCAGTAGGTAAGCCAAACACACCATTAATTTGCAACAGACTACTGTTTTTATGGTCATTTTCAATATATTTGCAACTCTTTCTGATCTTCAGTTTGCCCATATGTTTATATTTTTATGTTTACCGCAACTGCACTGTGAGTTCACTGTGTGGGTATGCTGTAAATAGGATCTAGCACTGTTAAAGCCATTTTTTAATGTTAGCTTCTTTGGCAAAATAGACTATAACATGATCGCATTTGCCTTAGATCCTCCTGGAAAACCTGAAGTTATTGATGTCACTAAGAGCACGGTATCACTGGTATGGACAAGACCAAAGCACGATGGTGGTAGCAAACTTATTGGCTACTTTGTTGAAGCTTGCAAATTACCTGGTGATAAGTGGGTTCGGTGCAATACAACTCCACATCAAATACCCCTAGAAGAGTACACTGCTACTGATTTGGAAGAAAATGCTCAATATCAATTTAGAGCAATTGCCAAGACAGCAGTTAACATTAGTCGACCTTCAGAACCTTCTGATCCAGTGACCGTTCACCCAGAAAATGGTAAGAAATGTAAAAGCATTTGAGAACTCTAATAAGTATCTGTGCATAATGAACTAACAGTCATGTGAAGAATGAGATGTTTATCTCTTACTAGATTGATTAACTCTTGGGCTCTTTCCTTTCAGTTCCCCCCAGAATAGAGTTGGATCTATCTATGCAGTCACAGCTTACAGTAAAAGCTGGAACTAATGTGCGTCTGGAGGCAAATGTATATGGCAAGCCAATGCCAACAATCACCTGGAAGAAAGAAGGAGAAGTTTTAAAACCATCTGAAGGTGTTAAGATCACCACTAAGAGAAATCTTGCTACAGTTGAGTTGTTCAGTGTTAACAGGAAGGAAACAGGAGACTATACTATTACTGCTGAAAATGCAAGTGGATCAAAGTCAGCAACCATTAGGCTTAAAGTACTTGGTGAGCTAAAGATGTTTGCTAATAAATACATTTATAGTTAAATGATATAGCGAGAGACAGACCTATAACGATGTGATGTTAATTCTTCTAGATAAGCCTGGTCCACCAGCCTCCGTTAAAATCAAACATATGTATGCAGATCGTGCAATGCTTTCTTGGGAGCCTCCTCTGGAAGATGGAGGTTCAGAAATTACTAACTACATTGTAGACAAGCGTGAAACAAGCAGACCAAACTGGGCCCAAGTCAGTGCCAATGTACCCATTACAAGCTGCACAGTGGAGAAACTAATAGAAGGACATGAGTATCAGTTCCGCATATGTGCTGAAAACAAATATGGTGTCGGAGACCCTATCTTAACTGAACCAGCAGTTGCTAAGAATCCATATGGTAAGTGCATTGTGGGATAGCTTCATTAGTCATTGGGGTTTTTGTGTACACTTATGAATGTGAACATAACTTTCAAATAAATCTTCACAGATGTACCCGGACCTTGTGATCCACCGGTAATTAGCAACGTAACAAAAGACTTTATGACTGTTAGCTGGAAGCCACCAGCTAGTGATGGTGGGTCCCCAATAACCGGTTATATACTTGAGAAGCGTGAAACTAAGGCTCTTAACTGGACAAAGGTAACCAGAAAGCCTGTCATTGAGAGAACTGTTAAGGCCACTGCACTCCAAGAAGGAACAGAATATGAGTTCCGGGTGATAGCGTTGAATAAGGCCGGACCTGGCAAGCCTAGCGCACCATCTAAAGCAGTATATGCTCGTGATCCTCAATGTAAGTTAAAAGTCTAAGATCTTTTCCATGGTTATTTCCAAATACTTTTTTACAGCATTTGGTATGATAACTTTATGTTATTTTAATTCTCAGATCCTCCTGGCCCACCTGCTTTCCCAAAAGTGGTTGATACTACACGTAATTCAATAAGCCTGTCATGGAGTAAACCAGCATATGACGGTGGAAGCCCTATTATTGGTTATCTAGTGGAAGCAAAAAGAGCAGACACAGACAACTGGGTCAGATGCAATCTACCCAAGAACTTACAGGCTACACAATTTGTGGTAACGGGGCTGATAGAAGATACGGAGTACCAGTTCCGCGTTTATGCTGTTAATAAGATTGGATACAGTGATCCAAGTGATGTTCCTGATAAACACACTGCCAAAGACATTTTAAGTATGTTCACTTAAAACAAATTACCTTGTTGACTTTTGCTTTAATTCATGGGATGGGTTCCGAGATAGGGTTAGTCACAGATCACAGAAGCAGAGTAATTTGGAATGTGTCATTTCTCAAAAAAATGTAGGCGAAAAGTGGGTAATTTGGAAGAGAATATGGCAGTTAGGAACTGAATAGAATCTGACTGGTATCTGCTTTTTTCATGTGTATGTTAGATGCTATTCTGCCTCCTGTTTTTGGGTCTTCAGAAATTTATTCTTCCTCTAATCCTAAAAATAGACTTTTCAGATCTCTCCTCTATTCTTAAAATGTTCAGTCTTCCTCATGTCTTCTAAATAATTTGAAGCCAAGATTACTGTTCTAAGCATCTGTGTGACAAATTATTTAATTGTATGACACTTGTTCCTTAAGAGCCATGCTGGCTTCTGTATGCATTTTGCTATGTGTACATATAGATATATATATATATGTGCATTGCTTCACATAACTGTCTTGGTTCAAGATAAACAATACAGTGCAGGAGATTTTGAGACTCCTTTGAGTTCTACAGGAACTAGGAGACTCCCTCATATTATAAGTAATGCAAATGATGGAAAAGGCAGAAAAAAAGGAAGTGAAATCATGCAAAAATATGCTAAGTTTGAAAGTGATCTTGAAATGGGAGTCAGGACACTAACTCACTAACATCATCACAGGCAAGAGAATAAATTGGTTAATCTAGTGAAATGCCAGTTAAGAGGGACTTTTTCTCACAGTAACTTTAGTGATAGTTTTAAAGGTTATGTTTTAATTATAAGTTTTTTGTTAAACACACAGTTCCTCCTGAAGGAGAACTTGATGCAGAACTAAGGAAAGTCCTTGTGTTGCGTGCTGGAGTCACAATGAGACTTTATGTGCCAGTAAGAGGACGTCCACCTCCAAAGATTTCATGGTCTAAAGTGGGTGCCAACCTAAGAGATAGACAAGGATTAGACATCAAGTCAACTGATTTTGATACCTTCCTGCGTTGTGAAAATGTAAACAAATATGATGCTGGAAAATATGTCCTCAGTCTGGAGAACAGCTGTGGCAAAAAAGCATATACAATTGTTGTAAAAGTACTTGGTAAGTGTCAGGGGTTTCCCATTATAACATATTTGTTAACTTTTTAACTGATAATTTTGTGTATTTTGGTTACTAAATCAAATGAGGGGTTGTTGTGTTTATCTAGATACTCCAGGCCCTCCAATCAACCTGATTGTAAAGGAAGCATCCAAGGATTCTGCCTTCATTACATGGGAACCTCCGCTAATAGATGGTGGCAGTCCAATCACAAATTATGTTGTTGAAAAACGTGATGCAGAAAGAAAGTCATGGTCTACAGTAACAACAGAATGTCCAAAGACAAGCTGCAGGATAACTAACTTAGAAGAAGGCAAATCTTACTTCTTCAGGGTTTTTGCTGAAAATGAATATGGTATTGGTGACCCCTGTGAAACCCGTGATGCTGTTAAAGCTTCTGGTAAGAAAAATGAATCCATTTCACCTATTTTGTATTCAAAATTTTGTATTTTTGGCTTGAGTGGACACTTACTATGCTTTTTTTTCCTTCTAGAAACACCTGGGCCAGTTGTAGATCTAAAAGCTTCAGCTGTAACAAAATCATCCTGCAATTTAGTATGGAAAAAACCAATCAGCGATGGTGGAAGCCGTATTTTTGCATATGTTGTTGAGGTCCTGATTGATGAAGATAAATGGCAAGAAGTCATGCGGGCAAAGAACCTCCATTTTCAGATGAGAGACCTAAAAGAAGGTCAAGAATACACTTTCAGAGTGAGAGCCCAAAATGATGCTGGATATGGAACTCCAAGAGAGCTCACAATTGTAGCAAGAGATGATGTTGGTAAGAAGCAAATTAAGATCATTGTTTCACTTACCCAAATTACATTTATTTTATGCTTACTATCACTACTATGCATACATACAAATCAGATGCCTTTAAAGCAGCATCTTAATTTTATCACGATGTTTATGCATAGTTGAATCATCGGTTTCTTTTATTTTTACAGTGGCACCTGATCTTGATTTAAGAGATCTACCTGATTTGTGCTATATAGCTAAAGAGGGTAGCAATTTCCGTCTTAAAATCCCAATTAAAGGCAAGCCTGTCCCAGCTGTAACTTGGAAGAAGGATGAAGACCAAGCACTTACCGAGAGTGGAAGAGTGGCCTTTGAATCTACAGCAGTTAACACCACACTTGTAGTACATGACTGCCAGAAAGCTGATGCTGGAAAGTACACAATAACTTTGAAGAATGTTGTTGGCAGCAAGGAAGGCACTATTTCTGTGAAAGTTGTTGGCAAACCTGGCATACCAACAGGTCCGGTGAAATTTGAAGAGGTCACAGCCGATACCATGACCTTAAAGTGGGGCCCTCCAAAAGATGATGGTGGTTCAGAAATCACTAACTATGTCCTAGAGAAGAGAGACAATGTAAACAATAAGTGGGTGACTTGTGCCTCTGCAGTCCAGAAAACTACATTTAAAGTTACAAGACTTCATGAAGGAAATGAATATACATTCAGAATTAGGGCTGAAAATAAATATGGAGTAGGTGAAGGTCTTAAATCTGACCCTGTCATTGCAAAACATCCATTTGGTAAGTATCCATTATAGTTTTCAGAATTTAAAAAAAAATTGTTTGGGGTGATATTTATTTTTAATATTACTGCATTTTTTTAATATTGTTTAGATGTGCCAGATGCTCCTCCACCTCCCAACATTGTTGATGTTCGGCATGAATCTGTAGCTTTAACTTGGACTGATCCTAGAAGAACTGGAGGCTCACCAATCACAGGTACCTCCCCAAAAGCCTTCCTAGTATTTCAGTTCTTAATAGTTCTTTCTCCCTGTCAAAGGGTAAGATAAAACTATCAAGTGTTTATGCTTCAAATGGATTGAATGATTGATTAAGTGAGTGATTGATTTCACTGGTTTATGTCCTACTCTTTCTCTATGATGAATTTTTTAAAAACTTTAACTTAAAAATTAGGAAAGGACTAACTGAGAAACAATATTTTTGCACAGAGCTAAAATACCTAAAGAAAAACAAACTCAACTTATGTTACATTACTTGGATCCATAATATTAGCAATTTGCATTTACAAACATCTCATTGAAATTATATACATCTGTAATGTATGTCCACATCCATTTCTTAATCAGGTTTTCCATGTTCTGCTTGCACAATGCCTGTGACATGCCATACAGGCAGTATGATATTTCACAATGCTATGAGAAATGAAGATTTCTAGTAAATCCCTTGTATTTTCATCTTACAATTTATCCTCTAGGATATCACATTGAAGTCAAAGAAAGAAATAGTCTTCTGTGGAAGAGAGCAAATAAAACACCAATAAGAATGAAAGATTTCAGAGTAACAGGGTTAACTGAAGGTCTGGAATATGAATTCAGAGTAATGGCAATCAATATGGCTGGAGTAGGTAAACCAAGTCTGCCATCTGAACCAGTTGTGGCACTTGATCCTATTGGTAAGTCATCAGGAGAATTAAAAGGAAAATTCTGAAATTTGAAATAACTTTTTTTTGACCACTATTTATTATGTTTTCTTCTAGATCCCCCTGGGAAACCTGAAGTTATCAATGTAACTAGGAACTCAGTAACACTCATTTGGACAGAACCAAAATATGATGGGGGACATAAGTTAACGGGCTATATTGTTGAAAAGCGTGATTTACCCTCAAAGACTTGGACAAAAGCTAATCATGTGAATGTTCCAGACTGTGCATTTACTGTAACTGACCTCTCTGAAGGCTCCAAATATGAGTTCAGAATTAGAGCAAAGAACACTGCTGGAGCTATCAGTCCTCCATCTGAATCCACAGGAACTATAATATGCAAGGATGAGTACGGTATGTAGATGACTTTTAAAATGTAGAATTTTATTTGAATAATTAATACCAAATCCTGTTTGTTGGGATTTTTTTCTTGTATTCCTGTTATAACAATCAGGGTTTTTTTTTTCTTTGTCTGTTTGTTTTGACAGAGGCACCAAGCATTGTTATCGATCCTACTTTGAAGGAAGGTTTAACAGTAAAAGCAGGAGACACCATTACAGTGTCTGCTATTAGTATCCGAGGCAAACCACCTCCAACTTCAGCATGGTCAAAAGCTGGAAAAGATTTTAGACCTTCAGAGCTTGTGCGCATTGAAACCACGCCAACTTCTTCTACTCTAACTGTCAAATATGCAGCCAGAAAAGATTCTGGAGAATACACAATCACTGCAACCAATCCTTTTGGCACTAAGCAGGAGAGCGTACATGTGAAAGTTTTAGATGTTCCAGGACCTCCAGGGCCTATTGAGGTCAGCAATGTTTCAGCGGAAAAAGCGACTCTTACATGGTCACCTCCTGCAGAAGATGGTGGATCACCAATCAAATCATATGTTCTTGAAAAGAGAGAAACTAGCCGACTGCTCTGGACATTGGTTGCTGAAAATATTGAAAGCTGTAGGCATGTTGTTAGCAAGCTCATTCAAGGAAATGAATATGTTTTCCGTGTCTCAGCAGTAAATCAATATGGCAAGGGTGAACCAGTACAATCAGAACCAGTTAAAATGGTGGATAGATTTGGTACGTAGAACAAACTAAGAAGTTCCAGTGTGTTTTAATTACTCTCTGAAGACTTAATTTTTGTTTTAACTGTGCTTTTTTTTCTTCCTTATCAGGTCCCCCAGGCCCTCCTGGTAAACCAGAAGTGACAAATGTGACAAAAAATACTGTCACAGTTACCTGGAAAAGGCCGGTAGATGATGGTGGAAGTGAAATCACAGGTTATTATGTGGAACGAAGAGAAAAGAAAGGTTTAAGATGGGTCAGAGCAACAAAGAAACCAGTTTCAGATCTTAGATGCAAAGTAACTGGGCTCCTGGAAGGAAATGAATATGAATTCCGTGTCAGTGCAGAAAACAGAGCAGGAGTTGGACCACCAAGTGATGCTTCAAACTCAGTCATGTGCAAGGATGTTGCATGTTAGTATCATGCCTTTTTGGGGGGGGGGGTCGGT
>NW_015090990.1:11261517-11324957 GCF_001431845.1 Calidris pugnax | reverse complement strand
GTTGGCTGGCTGGCTGTTGGGGGGGGGGGGGTCGGTGGGATGGGCAGGGAGCGCATTCAGGCAGGGAAAGAGTGATTTCCCCCATAATGTAATGTTTTATCTTTTCCTCCCTTTTCAGACCCACCAGGTCCACCTGCAAATCCAAGAGTGACTGATACTACAAAGACAAGTGCATCTTTAGCCTGGGGCAAGCCTCACTATGACGGTGGTCTTGACATCACTGGCTATATAGTGGAACATCAAAAGGAAGGAGAAGAAGAATGGGTAAAAGACACGACAGGGACTGCTTTAAGAATCACTCAGTTTGTTGTTGCTCATCTGCAGACAGGAGCCAAATACAATTTCAGAATCTCTGCCATGAATGCTGCAGGTGTTGGTGAACCAGCAATAATTCCAAGCGTGGAAATCACAGACAGGGAAGAGATTCCTGATTTCGAATTAGATGCTGAGCTAAGAAGAACGCTTGTTGTTAGAGCTGGGTTAACTATTCGGATATTTGTGCCAATTAAAGGACGTCCAACTCCAGAAGTTACATGGACAAAAGATGATGTTTCACTCAAAGGACGTGCCAGTATTGAAAATACAGACTCTTTTACACTCTTAATTGTCACAGATTGCACCAGATACGATGCAGGAAAATATGTAATGACTCTTGAAAATGCTGCTGGTAAGAAGACTGGGTTTGTAAATGTAAAAGTCTTGGATACACCAGGTCCGCCAATAAACCTTAAGCCTAGAGAAATAACCAAAGATAGCATCACCCTGCAATGGGATATGCCTCTGATCGATGGCGGTTCACGTATAACAAACTATATTGTTGAGAAACGCGAATCAACTCGGAAAGCATACTCAACAGTCACAACCAACTGCCAGAAGTGTTCCTTCAAGATTCCTAATTTGGCTGAGGGGTGTGAATACTATTTCAGAGTGCTGGCTGAAAATGAGTACGGTATTGGTGAACCAGCTGAAACTACAGAACCAGTAAGAGCTTCTGAGGCACCATCCCCACCTGAGAGCCTTAATATTATGGATGTAACACGGAACTCAGTTAGCCTGGCTTGGCCAAAACCAGAACATGATGGTGGGAGCAAGATCACTGGGTATGTAATTGAAGCACAGAGAAAAGGAACCAACCAGTGGGCACATATCACCACGGTAAAAACACTGGACTGTGTAGTAAAGAATCTAACTGAAAACGAAGAGTATACTTTCCAGGTTATGGCAGTTAACAGTGCTGGAAGAAGTGCACCAAGAGAAAGCAGACCAGTTATTATCAAGGAGCAAACAATGCTACCAGAGTTTGACCTTCGTGGTATCTACCAGAAAACTGTCATTGCCAAAGCTGGTGACAATATCAAGATTGAAATTCCTGTGCTTGGTCGTCCAAGGCCTACAGTGACTTGGAAGAAAGAAGACCAGATACTTAAGCAAACACAAAGGGTAAATTATGAAAATACTGCAACTGCAACCATACTAACCATCAATGAATGTAAACGAAGTGATAGTGGTCAATATCCACTGTCAGCTAAAAATATTGTTGGAGAAGTTAGTGAAGTTATCACAGTTCAGGTCCATGACATACCTGGACCTCCTACTGGACCAATCAAATTTGATGAAATTTCATCTGACTTTCTAACATTCTCATGGGAGCCTCCTTTGAATGATGGTGGTGTACCAATAAGTAACTATGTTGTAGAAATGCGTCAAACTGACAGTACCACATGGACTGAATTGGCAACCACAGTGATACGTACTACATTTAAAGCTACTCGTCTTACTACTGGTGTTGAGTATCAGTTCCGTGTTAAAGCTCAGAACAGGTATGGAATTGGTCCAGCCATTACTTCAGAGTCTATAGTTGCCAACTACCCATTTAAGGTACCTGGGCCTCCTGGCACTCCTCAGGTGATTGCAGTCACCAAAGAAACCATGACCATTAGCTGGAATGAGCCAGTTACTGATGGTGGAAGCCCAATCCTGGGCTATCATGTTGAAAGAAAAGAAAGAAATAGCATTCTTTGGCAGACTGTAAGTAAAATGCTGGTATCAGGCAATATCTTTAAATCAACTGGACTTACCGATGGCATTGCCTATGAATTCCGTGTTATCGCAGAAAATCTGGCTGGGAAGAGTAAGCCAAGCAAGCCATCTGAGCCTGTGTTTGCTCTAGACCCAATCGATCCACCTGGTAAGCCAATACCTCTGAACATTACAAGACATGCAGTTACACTGAAGTGGACTAAACCAGAATATAATGGAGGTTTTAAGATAACTGGCTACACTGTTGAAAAAAGAGACCTTCCTAATGGCCGTTGGCTGAAGGCTAATTTCAGCAATATACTAGAGACTGAATTCACTGTAAGTGGTTTGACAGAAGATGCTGCCTATGAATTCCGTGTGATTGCTAGGAATGCTGGTGGGGCTGTTAGTCAGCCCTCTGAGCCATCAGATGCAATAACTTGTAGAGATGACATTGAAGCACCAAAGATAAGGGTGGATGTTAAATACAAAGACACTTTAGTGCTGAAAGCTGGTGAAGTTTTCAGACTTGAGGCTGATGTTTCAGGTCGTCCTCCACCAACTATGACATGGACAAAAGGAGAAAAAGAACTTGAAGGCACAGCAAAATTAGAAATAAAAATAGCAGATTTCTCTACTGTTCTTGTCAATAAAGATTCTTCGAGAAGAGATGGCGGTGCCTATACGCTTACTGCAACAAATCCTGGTGGCTTTGCCAAGCATATCTTCAACGTTAAAGTTCTTGATAGACCTGGTCCCCCAGAAGGGCCTTTGGCTGTGTCTGAAGTCACTGCAGAAAAATGTGTGCTGTCTTGGCTACCTCCACTGGATGATGGAGGAGCAAAGATTGACCATTATGTGGTTGAAAAACGTGAAACCAGTAGATTGGCATGGACAGTTGTAGCCACAGAAGTTCCATTAACGAAACTGAAGGTTACTAAGCTGTTGAAGGGCAATGAGTATGTGTTCCGTGTTATGGCTGTCAACAAATACGGAGTTGGTGAGCCTCTGGAATCAGAGCCTGTTCTTGCAGTAAATCCATATGTGCCACCTGATCCACCTAAAACACCTGAAGTTACAGCAATTACAAAAGATTCTATGGTTGTCTGCTGGGGCCATCCTGATTCTGATGGTGGGAGCCCAATCACTAACTATATTGTGGAACGTCGAGACAGGGCTGGTCTACGGTGGGTGAAATGTAACAAACGGGTTGTTACTGACTTACGTTATAAAGTGTCTGGACTGACAGAAGGCCATGAATATGAATACAGAGTCATGGCTGAAAATGCTGCTGGAGTCAGTGAGCCAAGCCCAACCAGTCCGTTCTATAAAGCTTGTGATACTGTATTTAAGCCTGGTCCCCCAGGTAATCCTCGTGTTTTGGATAGCAGCAAGTCCTCAATTACAATAGCATGGAACAAACCAATATATGATGGTGGTTCAGAGATCACAGGTTACATGGTTGAGATCGCACTACCTGAAGAAGACGAGTGGAAGATTGTAACTCCACCAGTAGGTCTAAAGGCCACTTCTTTTACCATCACTGACCTGAAAGAAAATCAAGAGTATAAAATACGGATATATGCTATGAACTCTGAAGGTCTTGGAGAACCTGCTCTTGTTCCTGGGACTCCAAAAGCCGAAGAAAGAATGCTACCTCCAGAAATTGAACTTGATGCAGAACTACGTAAAGTTGTCACTATTAGAGCCTGCTGTACTCTAAGGCTCTTTGTCCCAATTAAAGGAAGACCAGCACCTGAAGTAAAATGGACAAGAGAACATGGGGAATCTTTGGATAGAGCGAGCATTGAATCAACAAGCTCTTATACTCTACTTATTGTTGAAAATGTAAATAGATTTGATAGTGGCAAATACATACTGACAGTTGAAAACAGCTCAGGTAGTAAGTCAGCATTTGTGAATGTCAGAGTTCTCGATACCCCAGGAGCACCTCAAGATCTGAAAATAAAAGAAGTTACAAAATCATCAGTTACACTCACATGGGAGCCTCCTCTCATAGATGGTGGCTCTAAAATAAAAAATTACATTGTTGAAAAGCGTGAATCCACACGAAAGGCTTATGCAACTGTTAATGCCAATTGCCACAAGACCAGCTGGAAAGTAGATTCTTTGCAAGAAGGCTGCAACTACTATTTCAGAGTCCTAGCTGAAAATGAGTATGGAATAGGCCTTCCAGTTGAAACTTCAGAATCTGTAAAAGTATCAGAAAGACCACTTCCACCAGGGAAAATAACGTTGCTGGATGTGACAAGAAATAGTGTAACCTTATCTTGGGAAAAACCTGAACATGATGGTGGTAGCAGAATTCTAGGCTACATTGTAGAAATGCAAAGTAAAGGCAGTGAAAAGTGGTCAACTTGTGCTACAGTAAAAGTTACTGAAGCCACTATCACAGGATTGATCCAAGGTGAAGAATACACCTTCCGTGTTTCAGCTCAGAATGAGAAAGGTATCAGTGATCCTCGCCAACTGGGTATACCAGTTGTTGCAAAAGATCTTGTGATTCCACCAGCTTTCAAACTGCTGTTTACCACTTTCAGTGTTCTAGCAGGAGAGGACTTAAAGGTTGATGTTCCTTTTGTTGGTCGACCCAAACCAGCAGTGTTTTGGCATAAAGATGATGTGGCACTGAAGCAGACTACAAGAGTAAATGCAGAAAGTTCAGAAAATAACACAGTGTTAACAATAAAAGAAGCATGCAGAGAAGATGTGGGAACATATTTAGTTAAACTTACAAACTCTGCAGGTGAAGCAACTGAGACTCTGAATATTGTTGTCCTTGACAAACCAGGACCTCCAACTGGACCAGTAAAAGTAGATGAAGTAACAGCGGACAGTATTACCATTTCCTGGGAACCACCCAAATATGATGGTGGAAGCTCTATAAATAATTACATTGTAGAAAAAAGAGACACTTCTACCACCACTTGGCAGATTGTGTCCGCTACTGTTGCAAGAACAACTATAAAAGCATGTCGGTTAAAGACTGGCTGTGAATATCAGTTCAGAATTGCAGCTGAGAACAGATACGGGAAGAGTACCTATCTTACTTCAGAGCCAATAATAGCCCAATACCCATTTAAAGTTCCCGGTCCACCTGGAACACCTTTTGTAACAAACATCTCAAAAGACAGCATGCTGGTACAATGGAATGAACCAGTCAATGACGGGGGTAGTAAAATCATTGGGTATCACTTGGAGCGCAAAGAAAGAAACAGCATTCTATGGGCTAAACTGAATAAAACACCTATTCCAGATACCAAATTTAAGACAACTGGCCTTGAGGAAGGTCTTGAATATGAGTTCAGAGTTTATGCAGAAAACATAGTGGGCATTGGAAAGGCAAGTAGAGCATCTGAATGCTATACTGCACGTGACCAGTGTGACCCTCCAGGTCGTCCAGAACCTATAATTGTCACAAGAAACTCGGTAACACTTCAGTGGAAGAAACCTGTATATGATGGTGGAAGTAAGATCACAGGCTATGTTGTTGAAAAGAAGGAGCTACCTGATGGTCGTTGGATGAAAGCAAGCTTTACAAATGTCATTGATACCCAATTTGAAGTAACTGGTCTAGTTGAAAACCAGAGGTATGAGTTCCGTGTTATAGCACGAAATGCTGCGGGTGTTTTCAGTGAACCATCTGAGAGCTCAGGGGCAATTACAGCAAGAGATGAAGTAGAACCACCTCATATAAGTATGGATCCAAAGTACAAAGACACAATTGTGGTGCATGCTGGTGAGTCATTCAAGCTTGATGCTGATGTTCATGGCAAACCAATACCTTCCATTCAGTGGTTAAAAGGCGATCATGAGCTGACAAACACTGCTCGTATGGAAATAAAAACTACCGACTTTGCAACAAGCCTTAGCGTGAAGGAAGCCACTAGAGTTGACAGTGGTCAATATATACTACTGGCAAAGAATGTTGCAGGTGAAAAGAAAGTTCCTGTTAATGTCAAAGTTCTTGATAGACCTGGACCACCAGAAGGACCTGTTGAGATTACAGGCGTTACTGCTGAAAAATGCATGTTGTCATGGAAACCTCCACTGCAAGATGGTGGTAGTGATATTTCACACTACGTTGTAGAGAAAAGGGAAACCAGTCGCTTGGTGTGGACAGTTGTTGATTCAAATGTGCAAACCCTAAATTGCAAAGTTACAAAGCTTTTAGAAGGAAACGAATATGTTTTCCGCATCATGGCAGTAAATAAATACGGCGTTGGTGAACCTCTTGAGTCTGAGCCAGTAATCGCAAAGAATCCATTTGGAGTACCGCTTCCACCAAAGGCACCAGAAGTCACAGCCATTACCAAGGATTCTATGATAGTTGTATGGGAAAGGCCAGCCTCAGATGGTGGTAGTGAAATCCTAGGCTATGTCCTTGAAAAACGAGATAAGGAAGGTATTCGCTGGACAAGATGTAACAAACGGCTGATAAGTGAACTGCGATACAGAGTGACTGGGCTTATAGAAAATCATGATTATGAATACAGAGTTTCAGCCGAAAATGCTGCTGGTCTTAGTCAGCCAAGCCCACCTTCCACTTACTACAAAGCATGTGATCCTATTTACAAGCCAGGTCCACCCAATAATCCTAAAGTTGTGGATGTTACAAGATCTTCAGTTTTCCTTTCCTGGGGTAAACCTATTTATGATGGTGGCTCTGAAATTCAGGGATACATTGTGGAAAAATGTGATGTAAGTGATGGTGAATGGGCAATTTGTACCCCTCCAACTGGAATTAAGAACACTCACATGGAAGTAGAAAAATTAGTGGAAAAACACGAATATAAATTCCGCATATGTGCAGTTAATAAAGCAGGAGTTGGAGAGCATGCAGATGTTCCTGGTTCTGTTATCGTGGAAGAAAAGATGGAGGCACCAGACCTTGACCTTGACATGGAATTAAGGAAGATTGTAAATGTGAGGGCAGGAGGTTCTTTAAGACTGTTTGTTCCCATCAGAGGTCGTCCAACACCTGAAGTAAAATGGGGTAAAGTGGATGGTGACATCAGAGAGGCAGCTGTTATTGATACCACTAGCAGCTTTACTTCCCTTGTTCTAGACAATGTTAACAGATTTGATACTGGAAAGTACACTCTGACTTTAGAAAACAGCAGTGGAACGAAGTCTGCCTTTGTCAGTGTAAGAGTACTGGATACCCCAAGTGCACCTGTTAATTTAAAAATCAGAGAGATCACTAAGGACTCTGTTTCACTTTCATGGGAGCCTCCTCTCTTGGATGGTGGAGCAAAAATAAAGAATTACATTATTGAAAAGCGTGAAGCAACAAGAAAGGCGTATGCAGCTGTTGTAACAAACTGCCATAAGACTTCATGGAAAATAGATCAACTTCAGGAGGGCTGCTATTACTTCTTTAGAGTCTCTGCTGAGAATGAATATGGAATTGGCCTCCCTGCTGAAACCAGTGACCCAATTAAAGTGGCTGAAGTTCCACAGCCTCCTGGGAAAATAACAGTGGACGATGTCACAAGAAACAGTGTCTCGCTAAGCTGGGCAAAACCTGAACATGATGGTGGCAGCAAAATCATACAATACATTGTTGAAATGCAAGCAAAGGGTAGTGAGAAGTGGTCAGAATGTGCTCGTGTGAAAACACTTGAAGCGGTTATTACTAACCTAACTCAAGGGGAAGAATATCTTTTTAGAGTAATGGCTGTAAATGAAAAGGGTAAGAGTGATCCGCGAGCACTTGCAGTTCCAATAGTTGCCAAAGACCTCGTGATTGAACCTGATGTAAGACCTGCTTTCCACAGTTACAGTATTCAAGTGGGACAAGACCTGAAAGTGGAAGTACCAATTGCAGGTCGACCTAAACCAACTGTTACTTGGGTAAAAGATGGGCAGCCATTAAGGCAGACAACAAGAGTCAATGTCAGTGATCTGACCGATCTCACTATACTGAATATTAAAGAAACTAGCAAAGAGGATAGTGGCACTTATGAAATCACTGTGTCTAATGTTGTTGGGCAAAAGTCTGCCTCTGTTGAAATTATAACTCTGGACAAACCTGACCCTCCTGTAGGACCTGTGAAGTTTGATGAAATTAGTGCAGAAAGTATTACCCTATCATGGAACCCCCCAGCGTACACAGGCGGCTGCCAAATCACCAACTATGTTGTTCACAAGAGAGATACAACAACGACTGTATGGGAAACGGTTTCAGCTACTGTTGCAAGAACTACACTGAAGGTGACTAAACTGAAAACTGGTTCAGAATACCAGTTCAGAATATTTGCTGAGAACAGATATGGGCAGAGCTTTGGATTGGACTCTGCGCCAGTTGTAGCACAATATCCCTACAAGGAACCAGGACCTCCTGGCACACCATTTGTGACAACGGTTACAAAAGACTCCATGGTCATTCAATGGCATGAACCAATAAATGATGGTGGCAGTAAAGTGTTGGGCTACCATCTTGAGAGAAAGGAGAAGAACAGCATTTTATGGACTAAAGTGAACAAGACTATTATCCAGGACACAAGTTTTAAGACAACTAACCTTGAAGAAGGAATAGAATATGAGTTTCGAGTTTCTGCAGAAAATATTGTTGGTGTAGGCAAAACAAGTAAAGTTTCTGAGTGCTATGTAGCTCGTGACCCATGTGATCCTCCAGGTCGCCCAGAAGCTATAATAATAAAAAGAAGCTCAATTACTCTGCAGTGGGCCAAACCAGAATATGATGGTGGAAGTAAGATTACTGGTTATATTGTAGAAAAACGTGACTTACCAGATGGTCGCTGGATGAAAGCTAGCTTCACAAATATCATTGAAACTCAGTTCACTGTAACAGGTCTTACTGAAGACCAAAGATATGAATTTAGAGTAATTGCAAAGAATGCTGCAGGTGCAATAAGTAAACCTTCTGATAGTACAGGACCAATAACAGCAAGGGATGAAGTTGAACTTCCACGAATTTCAATGGATCCAAAGTACAAAGACACAATCGTGGTAAATGCTGGTGAAACGTTCAGACTTGAGGCTGATGTTCATGGAAAGCCACTACCAACCATTAAGTGGTACAAAGGAGATAAAGAGCTTGAGGAAACTGCTAGATATGAGATAAAGAACACAGATTTCAGTGCATTAATAATTGTAAAAGATGCTATTAGAGTTGATGGTGGACAGTACATTTTAGAAGCCTCTAATGTTGCAGGAACAAAGACAGTACCAGTAAATGTAAAAGTCCTGGACAGGCCAGGACCTCCAGAGGGCCCAGTCCAAGTGACAGGAGTTACAGCAGAAAAATGTTCATTGGCATGGGGTCCTCCTCTTCATGATGGTGGCAGTGATATTTCTCATTACATTGTAGAGAAGAGAGAAACTAGTCGCCTAGCATGGACTGTTGTTGCCTCAGAGGTTCTACCTACAATGCTGAAAGTAACAAAACTCTTAGAAGGAAATGAATATGTTTTCCGTATTATGGCAGTTAACAAATATGGCGTTGGCGAGCCATTAGAATCTGCGCCAGTAATGATGAAAAATCCATTTGTAGTTCCTGGACCACCAAAGGCCTTGGAAATTACCAACATCACAAAGGATTCTATGACTGTCTGCTGGAGCCGGCCAGATAGTGATGGAGGTAGTGAAATCATAGGTTACATTGTAGAAAAGAGAGACCGAGCAGGCATCAGATGGATAAAATGCAATAAACGCCGAATTACAGATTTACGATTAAGAGTTACAGGATTATCAGAGGATCATGAATATGAATTCAGAGTTTCTGCTGAAAATGCTGCTGGAGTGGGTGAACCAAGCCAAGTTTCTCCTTACTTTAAAGCTTGTGACCCCATGTTCAAGCCTGGCCCACCTACAAACACCCATGTTGTGGATACCACCAAAAATTCAGTTACACTTGGTTGGAGTAAACCTATCTATGATGGTGGTTGTGAAATCCAGGGATACCTTGTAGAAATCTGTAAAGCAGATGAAGATGAGTGGTCACTTGTTACTCCACAGACAGGTGTACGTGCCACTCGATTTGAAATCAAAAAGCTTACTGAACATCAAGAATATAAACTACGAGTATGTGCCCTCAACAAGATTGGTGTAGGCGAGGCTGCATCAATTCCCGGTACTATTAAACCAGAAGACAAACTTGAAGCGCCAGAACTTGATATTGATTCAGAGCTAAGGAAAGGGATAGTGGTTAGAGCTGGTGGGTCTGCTAGGATTCATATACCATTCAGGGGACGACCAACACCTGACATCACGTGGTCTCGAGAAGAAGGTGAATTCACAGAAAAAGTTCAGATTGATAAAGGCATAAACTACACACAACTTTCAATAGACAACTGTGATAGAAATGATGCTGGAAAATACATTCTTAAGTTGGAGAACAGCAGTGGTTCTAAATCTGCCTTTGTCACAGTAAAAGTCTTGGACACACCAGGACCACCACAGAACTTAGTGGTAAAGGATGTAAAGAAGGATTCTGCTGTATTATCTTGGGAACCACCCATTATCGATGGTGGTGCAAAGGTAAAGAACTATGTAATAGATAAGCGTGAGTCAACCAGGAAGGCATTTGCAAATGTAAGTGCTAAGTGTGGCAAGACAAGTTTTAAAGTTGAAAATCTTACAGAAGGAGCAATTTATTACTTCAGAGTTATGGCTGAAAATGAATTTGGAATTGGTGTTCCAGCTGAAACCACGGATGCTGTCAAAGCCTCAGAGCCTCCTCTGCCTCCTGGAAAAGTAACACTCACTGATGTGACTCAGAGAAGTGCCTCACTTGCTTGGGAAAAACCTGAACATGATGGAGGCAGCAGAATTTTGGGATACATTGTTGAAATGCTGCCTAAAGGAACAGAAAAATGGAGCGTTGTTAGTGAGACCAAAACATGCAATGCAGTTGTGTCTGGTTTGAGTCCAGGACAGGAATATCAATTTCATGTGATTGCCTACAATGAAAAAGGCAAAAGTGATCCCAGAGCACTTGGAATTCCTGTGATAGCCAAAGACTTGACAATTGAACCAGCTTTCAAACTGATGTTTAATACATACAGTGTACAGGCTGGAGAAGATCTGAAGGTAGAAGTACCATTTAGAGGTAGACCCAAACCTACTATTACCTGGACAAAAGATGAGCAGCCACTGAAACAGACAACCAGATTACATATTCAGGATACATCAACATCAACTATCTTAAATATTAAAGAAAGCAACAAGGAAGACTTTGGTAAATATACAGTAACAGCAACAAACACAGCAGGAACAGCAACAGAGCACCTGAGCATAATTGTACTGGAAAAGCCTGGCCCACCACGAGGACCTGTCCGCTTTGATGAAGTTAGTGCGGACTTTGTTGTTTTGTCATGGGATCCACCTGATTATACTGGTGGCTGTCAGATAAGCAACTATATAGTAGAAAAACGTGACACGAGTACTACCACGTGGAGCATTGTGTCAGCAACAGTTGCAAGAACAACTATCAAAGCAACAAAGCTTAAAACAGGTTCTGAATACCAGTTCAGGATTTCTGCTGAAAATAGATATGGGAAGAGCTCTCCTTTGGATTCTAAACCCGTGGTTGTGCAATACCCCTACAAGGTGCCTGGGCCACCTGGAACCCCATTTGTAACAGCAGCTTCCAAGGACCATATGATCGTACAATGGCATGAACCAGTTAATGATGGAGGAAGTAAAATTCTTGGCTACCATCTTGAACGCAAAGATAAGAACAGCATTCTTTGGACAAAACAGAACAAGTCACTCATTGCAGACACCAAGTATAAAACAGATGGCCTTGAAGAAGGTCTCGAATATGAATTCAGAGTTTCTGCTGAAAACATTGTTGGCATTGGCAAAGTCAGCAAAGTATCAGAACTGTATGTTGCCCGAGATCCTTGCGACCCACCTGGACGCCCAGAGGCCATTGTTGTTACAAGAAATAATATCACACTGAAGTGGAAAAAACCAGAATATGATGGTGGAAGCAAAATAACTGGTTATATTGTAGAAAAGAAAGAACTACCGGATGGTCGCTGGATGAAAGCCAGCTTTACAAATGTGTTGGAAACAGAATTTACAGTAAGTGGTCTTGTTGAAAACCAACGATATGAATTTAGAGTAATTGCAAGAAATGCAGCAGGTTGCTTGAGTGAACCATCTGAAAGTACAGGGCCTATTACTGCCAGAGATGAAATTGAAGCACCAGGGGCTTCACTGGATCCGAAGTACAAAGATGTCATTGTTGTTCATGCTGGAGAAACCTTTGTTCTTGAAGCTGATATCCACGGCAAACCTATTCCTGACATTACATGGTCAAAAGATGGGAGAGACCTTGAAGAAGCAACCGCAAGAATGGAAATTAAATCTACCATTGAGAAAACAACTCTTACTGTAAAAGACTGTATAAGAGTAGATGGAGGTCACTATACTCTTAACCTCAGAAATGTTGGTGGCACAAAATCTATACCAATTACTGTAAAAGTACTTGACAGACCAGGACCTCCAGAAGGACCTTTGAAGGTTACAGGTGTCACTGCAGAAAAATGCTACTTGGCATGGGCTCCACCTTTACATGACGGTGGTTCTAGTATCTCACATTATATCATTGAGAAAAGAGAGACTAGCAGGCTTTCATGGACACAAGTAGCAACAGATGTGCAGGCTCTTAACCACAAAGTAACCAGACTCCTTGCTGGGAATGAGTACATTTTCCGTGTAATGGCAGTGAACAAATATGGAACTGGAGAACCCTTGGAATCTGAGCCAATTGTGGCTCGTAATCCATACAAACCCCCTGGTCCTCCTTCAACACCTGAAGTTTCAGCAATCACAAAAGATTCTATGGTAGTAACATGGGGTCGCCCAGAAGACGATGGGGGAGCTGAAATTGAAGGTTACATACTTGAAAAACGTGACAAAGATGGTATCCGATGGACCAAGTGCAATAAGAAAACACTAATGGACTTGCGATTCAGAGTAACAGGTCTTACCGATGGGCATTTCTATGAATTCAGGGTTTCTGCTGAAAATGCTGCAGGGGTAGGGGAACCCAGTGAGCCATCTATTTTCTATCGTGCCTGTGATGTATTATATCCACCAGGTCCGCCAAGCAATCCAAAGGTTACAGACACTTCCAGGTCATCAGTTTCCCTTGCTTGGAGTAAGCCCATTTATGATGGTGGTGCTCCAGTTAAGGGATATGTAGTAGAAGTAAAAGAAGCTGCTGCGGATGAATGGACTACCTGCACCCCTCCAACAGGCCTGCAAGCAAAAGAGTTCACCGTAACAAAACTTAAAGAGAACCAGGAATATAACTTCCGCATCTGTGCTATTAACTCAGAAGGAGTAGGAGAACCTGCTACTGTTCCTGGTACAGTCATAGCAGCAGACAAGGTTGAACCTCCTGAAATTGAACTTGATGCCGATCTCAGAAAAGTAGTCACTGTGCGTGCTAGTGGCACATTACGCCTGTTTGTCACCATCAAAGGAAGACCAGAACCTGAAGTTAAATGGGAGAAAGCAGAAGGAACAATTAGTGAGCGAGCTCAGATTGAAGTCACCAGTTCCTATACAATGTTGGTCATTGACAATGTGAATAGGTTTGATAGTGGTAGATACAATCTTACTTTGGAGAACAATAGTGGCAAAAAATCAGCTTTTGTTAATGTCAGAGTGCTTGATACGCCTAGTGCACCTATAAACCTGACTGTCAGAGAAGTGAAGAAAGATTTTGTAACATTAGCTTGGGAACCGCCACTTATTGATGGTGGAGCTAAAATTACCAACTATGTAGTTGAGAAGCGAGAATCCACAAGAAAGGCATATGCAACAGTTACAAACAACTGCACTAAGAATTCCTTCAAAATTACTCAGTTACAAGAAGGATGTAGTTATTACTTCCGTGTCCTAGCTGTAAATGAATATGGGGTTGGCTTACCAGCAGAAACACCTGACCCAATTAAGGTTTCTGAACCACCTTCTCCACCTGCAAAGGTTGTTCTTGTTGATGTGACTCGCAACTCTGCTTCAATTAAATGGGAAAAGCCAGAGAGCGATGGTGGCAGTAAAATTACTGGTTATGTAGTAGAAATGCAAACTAAAGGAAGTGTAAAATGGAGTGCATGTACACAGGTGAAAACATTAGAAGCCACAATAACAGGTTTAAGTATGGGAGAAGAGTACAGTTTCAGAGTTATGGCTGTTAATGAAAAAGGAAAAAGTGATCCAAGAGAACTTGGTGTCCCAGTCATTGCAAAGGATATTGAAATCCAGCCATCTGCTGAGCTCCTTTTCAACACATTCACTGTGAAAGCTGGAGATGATCTTAAGATTGATGTACCATTCAGAGGGCGACCTCTTCCAACCGTTGTCTGGAAGAAGGATGGGAATCCCTTAAAAGAGACAACCCGGGTAAATGTTCAGACATCAAAGACTTCAACTTCACTGTCCATCAAGGAAGCTTCAAATGAAGATTTGGGACATTATGAATTACATCTTTCAAATACTGCTGGGTCAACAACAGCTTCTTTAACTGTGATTGTCCTTGACAGGCCAGGACCACCAACTGATGTGAATATTGATGAAGTTAGTGCTGATAGTGTAACTCTCTCTTGGAAACCTCCAGCATATGATGGTGGGTGCCACATTAGCAATTACATTGTGGAGAAGCGAGACACTACCACAACAACATGGGATGTAGTATCTGCATCAGTTGCCAGAACATCAATTAAAGTATCTCGACTCACCACTGGCTCTGAATATCAGTTCCGTATTTGTGCAGAAAACCGCTATGGGAAAAGCACTTACACTAATTCTCCATCTGTTGTGGCAGAGTATCCATTTAAGCCTCCAGGACCACCTGGAACTCCTCATGTGGCACATGCAACTAAAGCTTTCATGATTGTAACTTGGCAGGTACCAGTTAATGATGGAGGTAGTAGAGTAATAGGATATCACTTGGAGTGTAAAGAAAGAAGCAGCATTCTTTGGACAAAAGTCAACAAGAGCCTTATACCTGATACACAAATGAAAGTTACGGGTCTTGATGAAGGACTGCTATATGAATATCGTGTGTATGCTGAAAACATTGCTGGAATAGGCAAATGCAGTAAATCATGTGAACCAGTTGCTGCAAGAGATCCTTGTGACCCTCCCGGTCAACCGGAAGTTACTAATATTACAAGAACATGTGTCTCACTGAAATGGACTAAACCAGAATATGATGGTGGAGCTAAAGTAACAGGATATATTATTGAACGCAGAGAGATACCAGATGGTCGTTGGCTTAAGTGTAATTTTACTAATGTGCAAGAAACGTATTTTGACGTAGGTGGACTCACAGAAGACCAGCGATACGAATTCCGTGTGATTGCAAAGAACGCTGCCGGACTCTTCAGTCAGCCATCTGAATCAACTGGACCTGTGACTGTAAAAGATGATGTAGAGGCTCCAAGAATTATGATGGATGCCAAATTCAGGGATGTTGTAGTTGTGAAGGCTGGAGAAGTGTTTAAAGTCCATGCTGATATTGCAGGACGGCCAATACCAGTGGTTTCATGGACAAAGGATGGCAAGGAGCTCGAAGGAAAAGCTAGAGTTGAAATAGTCTCAACAGATCACACTACTGCAATAACCATTAAGGATTGTATCCGAGGTGATTCAGGACAGTATGTACTAACATTACAAAATGTTGCAGGAACAAGATCTTTGGCAATTAATTGCAAAGTACTTGACAGACCTGGCCCACCTGCAGGCCCATTAGAAATAAATGGCCTTACTGCTGAAAAGTGCCATTTGTCATGGGGACCCCCTCAAGAAAATGGTGGTGCAGATATTGATTATTATATTGTAGAAAAACGTGAGACCAGCAGAATTGCATGGACACTTTGTGAAGGAGAACTTAGAACAACATCCTGTAAAGTGACAAAACTACTGAAGGGTAATGAGTATATTTTCAGAGTGATGGGAGTTAACAAATATGGTGTTGGTGAACCTCTAGAAAGTGTTGCTGTCAAAGCCCTAGACCCATTTACAGTTCCAAGTCCACCTACATCTTTAGAGATCACCAGTGTGAGCAAAGATTCAATAACTCTCTGCTGGGCAAGACCTGAGTCTGATGGAGGCAATGAGATCTCTGGCTATGTAATTGAAAGGCGTGAGAAAACTAGCCTAAGGTGGATTCGTGTAAATAAAAAGCCAGTTTATGATTTAAGAGTGAAATCATCTGGTCTTCGTGAAGGATGTGAATATGAATTCCGGGTTTATGCAGAAAATGCTGCTGGCCTCAGTCTTCCAAGTGAAACCACACCATTGATTCGGGCAGAAGACCCAATCTTCTTACCATCTCCCCCATCTAAACCTAAGATTATGGATTCTACAAGGTCAAATATCACAATTGGGTGGACAAAGCCACTGTTCGATGGTGGTGCTCCAGTAACAGGATACGTAGTTGAATACAAGAAAACTGATGAAACTGACTGGACAACTGCTATTCAGAACTTAAGAGGCACAGAATACACCATAACTGGATTAGTATCAGGCTCTGAATACGTCTTTAGAGTGAAATCCATTAACAAAATTGGTGTCAGTGAACCAAGTGATGTCTCAGAACCACAGGTGGCAAAAGAAAGAGAAGAAGAACCTGCCTTTGATATCGACAGTGAGATGCGGAAGACTTTAATTGTAAAGGCTGGTGGATCATTCACAATGACTGTTCCTTTCAGAGGCAAACCAGTCCCAAATGTAACATGGAACAAACCAGACACTGATCTTCGTACACGAGCAAGCATTGATACTTCAGATAATTGCACATCTCTTACTATTGAAAAAGCAACAAGAAACGATTCTGGAAAATACACATTAACATTGCAAAACATACTGAACACTGCTACCTTGACTTTAATTGTCAAAGTTCTTGATACTCCTGGCCCACCGTCTAATATCACAGCAAAAGACGTAACTAAAGAATCTGCTGTCTTATCTTGGGATGTTCCTGAAAACGATGGTGGAGCACCTGTAAAGAACTATGTTATTGAAAAAAGAGAAGCTAGCAAAAAAGCATGGGTCACTGTGACAAACAATTGTCATCGTCTGTCTTACAAAGTGACTGGCTTGCAAGAAGGTGCCATTTACTACTTCCGGGTTTCTGGAGAAAATGAGTATGGTGTTGGAGTGCCTTCTGAGACCAAGGAGGGAACAAAAATAACAGGTATGTTTTACTAAAACAAACATTTGTTAATATTTTAAAAATACAGGTTTTTAAATGCTTACTTCAAAATAATATAAAAAGCGTTAAATCTGTTTGCAGTAAAAAAGACAGTTTTATGGTAGATGTATCTGTGGTTTTAAAAACTAAAAAGAGCTAAGTAACAGTGTGATTTTTAAATTTTGCTTGCATTTTACTTAAAATGTTTCTAATATACAAATTCATTTTAAAAATATTTTGTCAATCCAGATGGCATCCCTATGTAATTGCTAATATAAAAAGTAAATACTAGCTATATTGCTTAACCTGTTGCACTTTTTTTTCCTCAGAAAAACCCAGCCCACCAGAAAAACTCGGTGTAACAAATGTCACAAAGGACAGTGTTTCTCTTTCATGGCTAAAACCAGAGCATGATGGTGGAAGTAGAATTGTGGGTTACCTCATCGAAGCTCTTGAGAAAGGACAGCAAAAATGGGTTAAGTGTGCAGTTGTAAAAACAACTCATCATGTTGTCCATGGTCTTAAGGAGAATGTTGACTATTTCTTCAGGGTGTCTGCAGAAAACCAAGCTGGTTTAAGTGATCCTAAGGAACTACTGCTCCCTGTTACAGTTAAAGAACAATTAGGTATGCTTCCTGATACAAGACAGAAGTTGATACACATTAAAGTGGATTCATATTTTAAAAGAGAGAAAAACTGTTCATGGTTTTAAAATGTTTTCTTTTTCAGAATCTCCTGAGATTGACATGAAGGGCTTCCCTCATAACACTGTATATATTCGAGCGGGATCAAACCTGAAAGTTGAAATTCCAGTTTCTGGAAAACCGGTGCCAAAGGTGACATTGTCTAGAGATGGTGTTCCACTGAAACCTACCATGAGATTTCACACAGAAACCACTGCAGAAAGTCTCATCATTAATCTTAAAGAAAGTGTGGCTGCTGATGCTGGCAGATATGACATTACTGCTGCCAACTCAAGTGGCACCACAAAATCTTTTGTTAATATTGTTGTGCTGGATAGGCCAGGTCCTCCTGTTGGTCCTGTTGTCCTTAGTGATGTCACTGAAGAGAGTGTAACACTCAGATGGCAGCCACCAGCTTATGATGGTGGAAGTCAAGTTACCAACTATATTGTACTGAAAAGAGAAACAAGTACTGCTGCTTGGTCCGAAGTATCTGCAACAGTTGCTAGAACTGTTATCAAAGTTATGAAGCTCACAACAGGAGAAGAATACCAATTCCGCATCAAAGCTGAGAACCGCTTTGGCATCAGCGATCACATAGACTCACAATGTGTAGTAGTCAAGCTTCCTTACAGTAAGTAATAAGCTTCTCATGCTATAGGTTATTTTTTTAATGCTCTGATGTTGAAAATATAATTTTGTTTACTATTAATCACTTCTTTTGATATCATCAGCTACCCCTGGCCCTCCTTCCACACCATGGGTCACGAATGTCACCCGAGAGACTATTACTGTTGGATGGCATGAACCAGTCACTAATGGCGGCAGTGCAGTCATTGGATACCACCTGGAAATGAAAGACAGGAATAGCATATTATGGCAGAAGGCTAACAAGACCCTCATTCGCACAACTCACTTCAAAGTTACCACCATCAGTGCTGGCCTTATCTATGAATTTAGAGTTTATGCAGAAAATGCTGCTGGCATTGGAAAAGCAAGTCATCCTTCTGATCCCGTCCTTGCAATTGATGCCTGTGGTATGTATTCCCTAGAAAAAAAAGAAAAAAAAAGAAGCCCAACCATTTAAGTAGCACTTTTTTTCCCCTCCCTGCCTCTGGGGTATTCTGTCCTGTACAGTAAACCAATATCCAAAACAGCTGTTATTCATTAGCATACTCCTGTGTTTCCTACTGCAGAACCACCGAGAAATGTTCGTGTGTCCGATATTTCCAAGACTGCTATCACTCTGTCATGGCAGAAGCCAGCATTTGATGGTGGCAGCAAGATCACTGGATACATCGTAGAAAAACGTGATCTTCCGGATGGCAGGTGGACAAAAGCTAGCTTCACCAACGTTATAGAGACTCAGTTCACAGTATCTGGTCTGACACAGAACTCCCGCTATGAATTCCGGGTCTTTGCTAAGAATGCTGTTGGTTCCATAAGCAATCCCTCAGATGTTGTGGGTCCTATCACATGTGTTGATACATACGGTAAGTGTTTTGCAATGATAGAACAGTACCATTTTGTGGTACTAGGAAGCTTAAAGGCAGCACTGTTTTGGAGAACCATAGTCTTTTAAATATGGAAGGCTAGTTTAAAGTGATTGATTCAATAAGCTTGAATGGCTGTGAGTTATTTGGGCGTGACTGCAATGAACATCTTTGGCTGTATCTGCATTTTTTTAAGTCTTATGGTATCTTTATTATTTGAGCAAAAGAAATATGCCTCTGCCCCATAGCCAAAATGGTTATATTTATACACATGGTTGCCTTTTGTGCCTGGTAGGATTAGTTCTAACTTGTTCTAGACCTATGGTTTGTTACAAATGCAATATTTACTTTGATCTGTAATTATAAAATGCCTATGACTATTAGCTTAAATAAAGTACAAATGTTTTTATTTTTATTAAATACAAGTTTAAAGTAAGTTATTTTTAACTTTTTCTTATTCTTATTTTTTCTTAAGGTGCACCTGAAATCGATGTGCCACCAGAATATACAGAAGTGGTGAAATACAAAGCAGGAACTTCAGTTAAGCTAAAACTAGGCATCTCAGGCAAGCCTATACCCACAATTGAGTGGTTCAAAAATGGCAATGAGGTACAAACCAGTGCACTAGTGTCTATTGAAAACACAACAGAATTTGCTTCTATACTCATCAAGGATGCGACTCGACTCAACAGTGGCACCTATGAATTAAAATTGAAGAATGCCATGGGTTCAGCATCAGCCCATATTAGAGTACAGATACTTGGTATGTCTTGAGATACAGCTATGTTATACTATTAAACAATAATTCAGTAATAAATACTTAACATCATCTTTCTTCTGCCTTCTACAGACAAGCCAGGACCCCCAACTGGACCTATACAGTTTAAGACAGTCACTGCTGAAAAGATTACAATAATGTGGGACCCACCAGCAGATGATGGTGGTGCACCAGTAACACACTATGTTGTTGAAAAACGAGAGACAAGTCGGGTTGTATGGTCTTTAATTTCTGAAAAGCTGGAGGGGTGTATCATAACTACAACAAAACTCATCAAAGGAAATGAATATGTGTTCCGTGTCCGTGGTGTGAACAAGTTTGGAGTTGGTGATTCACTGGAGTCTGAACCCGTCATAGCCAAAAATTCATTTGGTAAGAAACATATAAAAAAACTTATGCAACTGAAGCATCCTGTGTATTATTTGTAAGAAGTACTGATCTACTGACATTTTTTTTTTTTTTTACCCAGTTACACCTGGACCACCTAGTGTACCAGAAGTCACAATGATAACAAAGAATTCTATGACTGTTGTGTGGAATAGGCCCACTGTTGATGGGGGCAGTGAAATATCAGGATATTTTCTTGAGAAGCGTGACAAGAAGAGTCTGAGTTGGTTCAAGGTTACTAAAGAAACTATTCGGGACACCAGAGAGAAAGTAACAGGTCTGACTGAAAACAGCGAATATCATTTCCGAGTTTGTGCTGTCAATGCAGCTGGACAAGGTCCATTCTCTGAAGCTTCTGACTTCTACAAAGCCACAGATCCTGTTGGTAAGATACAACATATTTTCATTGGTTAGAAATCAATAGACAATGAGCAATTAGGATAGGATTGCACCAATGTAACTGAGGGCAGATTTTACTCCTCTTTATGATTAATTGTAAATATGGCTTCTGATTTTCTTTTCCCCCTGTAAACTATCACTTACAGATAAGCCAGGCTCACCAACCAAGCTGAAAGTTGTGGATACAACCAAGACATCTGTCACCCTTGGCTGGATTAAACCTGCTTATGATGGAGGAAGTCCAATTACCAGCTACCTGGTGGAGAAAAGGGAAGGTGAAGAGCAAGAATGGACTGTAGTCAGTACTAAGGGAGAAGTGAGAACAACTGAATATGTTGTATCCCACCTTCAGCCAAGTGTTAACTATTATTTCCGTGTGTCTGCTATAAATTGTGCTGGACAAGGAGAGCCTATTGAAATGACGGAACCTGTTCAAGCTAAAGATATTCTCGGTACTGTACATTTCAGTGATTTATCATATTTCTGTCTTTTGGTTTTTTTCAAAGCATTTCTGATTTTACATTCAAAGTATGCACTATTAATTTTTACTTATTTCCACAGTGGCACCAGAGATTGATCTAGATGTTGCTCTCCGGACCTCTATTGTTGCTAAAGCAGGTGAAGATGTGCAAATAATGATTCCATTCAAAGGAAGACCTCCTCCAACAGTCACATGGAGAAAGGGTGACAAGAATCTTGGAATTGATGAAAGATATATCATCCAGAACACAGAATCATCTACATTACTTACTATTCCTCAAGTTACCCGAAATGATACAGGAAAATACATTCTTACAATTGAAAATGGAGTTGGAGAAGCAAAATCATCATTTGTGAATGTAAAAGTACTTGACACACCATCTGCCTGCCAGAAGCTGCAGCTCAAGCATGTTTCTCGTGGCACAGTTACACTGGTATGGGAACCACCTCTCATTAACGGTGGTTCTGAAATAACAAATTATGTCGTTGAAAAAAGAGATGCTACAAAGAGGGCCTGGTCAACTGTAACAACAAAGTGTTCTCATACCACATTTAAGCTAACCAACCTGTCAGAGAAAACGGCATACTTCTTCCGTGTTCTCGCTGAAAATGAAATTGGACTGGGTGAACCTTGTGAGACATCTGAACCAGTGAAAGCTGCAGACATACCTGGACCTGTAAAAGACCTAGCCATGAAAGATTCTACAAAGACTTCTGTTAAATTGCAGTGGAGCAAACCTGACTATGATGGTGGTAGCATTATATCAGACTATGTTATTGAAAAGAAACTGCAGGAAGAAAAAGAATGGACGTACGCAGGCACAAGCAAGAGCTGTGAATTTGAAGTTGAAAAACTTAAAGAGCTTTCTGTCATGGAATTCAGAGTCTTTGCTAAAAATGAAAAAGGCATGAGTGATGGTGTTACTGTTGGACCCATTACAGTGAAAGAACATATAATAACACCTGAAGCTGACCTTTCTGATATTCCTGGAGGTCAAATTGCAGTAAGAATTGGACATAACCTGCATATTGAATTGCCCTATAAAGGTAAACCTAAGCCATCAATGAGCTGGCTGAAGGACAACCTCCCTCTTAAAGAAACTGAACATCTTCGTTTCAAGAAAACTGAAAACAAGATAAGCTTAAGCATCAAGAATGTGAAAAAAGACCATGGTGGCAAATACAGTTTAATTCTTGATAATGTCGTCTGCAGAAAAACATTCACAATCACTGTCATCACTCTTGGTCCTCCATCTAAGCCAAAAGGACCTTTAAGGCTAGATGAAATCAAAGCAGACAGTGTAGTTTTGTCATGGGAAGCTCCTGAAGATGATGGAGGAGGAGAAATTACTGGCTACAGTATTGAAAAGAGAGAAACTTCACAAATGAACTGGAAGCTGGTGTGTTCGAGTGCTGCAAGAACAACTTTCAAAGTACCCAACCTTGTTAAAGACACTGAATATCAGTTTAGAGTACGCGCAGAAAACAGATATGGAGTGAGCCCACCTCTTGTCTCAGCAGATGTTGTGGCAAAGCATCAGTTTAGACCACCAGGTTCCCCAGGCAAGCCTGTTGTATACAACATAACTGCTGATGGAATGACCATATCTTGGGATGCTCCTGTTTATGATGGTGGTTCAGAGATTATTGGCTATCATGTCGAAAAGAAGGAAAGAAACAGTATTTTGTGGCAGAAGGTTAATGTTGCATTAATATCTAACAGAGAATACAGGATTACGGGACTACTTGAGGGCCTGGATTACCAGTTCCAAGTATACGCTGAAAACGCTGCAGGTCTAAGCCGAGCTAGCGAGCCCAGCAAATTTACTTTGGCAGTCTCTCCAGTGGGTAAGTGAATGATCAATCACTTATCCAAGGAATTTCTAGTCTTACAGGCTACAGTGAGCAGTAATAAAAAATAAATTTTAATTATTTTCCTTTCAGACCCACCTGGTACTCCTGATTACATTGATGTCACCAGGGAAACAGTCACCCTTAAATGGACCCCCCCACTGCGTGATGGAGGCAGTAAGATTGTGGCCTACAGCATTGAGAAACGGCAAGGAAGTGAAGACCGTTGGCTCAGATGTAACTTTACTGATGTCAGTGAATGCCAATATACAGTTACAGGACTCAGTTCAGGTGACCGATACGAATTCAGAGTGCTTGCAAGAAATGCTGTTGGTACAATCAGCCCACCTTCGCAGTCTTCAGGCTATATCATGACCAGAGATGAAAACGGTAAGAATTATTTCTTTATATGCTTGTATTTAGTACAGTTAGAGTTTGTGGATGTACTGATTGGAAATGGGAGGCCAAGGGGGGAAGAACATGTGACTGAGGTCCTTACAGTCAACTCAAAACATTTCTGTTTGTACTTTAAGGTGGGAGGGTCTAAATTAAAGACCCAAATCTGGCAGACAAACATGGCACTCTACAATTGTGTTGGATAAGCAGCAGCAAAGTTGGAAAGAAATCATGAACTGTAATATTCTGATCCACTGAATAATTTAGAAATGAAATGTGCCTCAGATAGCTTGGCATACTGTAACAGTATATATTAATCGTGTGTTTCCTATTGTTAATATGATGCACTGTGTTCTTACAGGAAAAATAAGTTTATAGTTCATGTAATAACTGCTTTTTAGAGAATGTCATTTTCTAACTGAAAGAATTCTATATGTAACCATCTTTTATAATTAGTACATTAAAAAGAGTACCAGGAAAAGATACCTAGGTACATGGGATTTGAAGTATGTTTTCCTTTTTCAGTTGCTCCTACAATTGAATTTGGTGCTGAGCACTTTGAAGGCCTCACAGTTAAAGCTGGAGAGAGCATTAGACTTAAAGCTCTAATCAAAGGACGTCCAGTACCTAAAGTGACATGGTTTAAGGATGGTAAGGAGATTGAGAAAACAATGAATATAGAAATAACTACAGCTATTGGATATAGCACAATCTTCATTAGAGATGCTACCCGGGATCATCGTGGAGTGTACACAGTAGAAGCCAAAAATGCATCAGGCTCTAAACGAGAAGATATTACCTTCAGAATACAAGGTACAGCAACAAACACTTTCAGAATGCTATTTTAAAATACTATTTTATTCTAAGTGCCAGCAAATTATAATTCTGAACCTTTAAAATTGCAGACACACCAGGAAAAGTTGGTGGACCAATACGATTCACAAACATTACTGGAGAAAAAGTCACATTATGGTGGGAGCCTCCGGCTAATGATGGTTGTGCTTCTATTTCCCACTATATAATTGAAAAACGTGAAACCAGCAGGATTGCTTGGGCATTAGTTGAAGATAAATGTGAAGCTTGCAGCTACACTGCGCTTAAATTAATTAAGGGCAACGAGTACCAGTTCCGTGTCTCTGCAGTGAACAAATTTGGAGTTGGCAGACCATTGGAGTCTGATCCAGTTACTGCACAAATACCTTACAGTAAGTTTCCACCTCATTCTGTAGAAATAACTGTGGACTTACCATCTTGTTTTTCTAATGACTTTTTTTTCTTTTTTTAGCTATCCCTGATGCACCAGGAACTCCAGAGCCTACCAGTGTAACAGGAGACAGTATCACACTCACATGGGCAAGACCAAAATCAGATGGTGGCAGCGAGATAAATGAGTATATTCTAGAAAGGAGAGAAAAGAAGAGCATGCGCTGGGTTAAAGTATCCAGTAAGAGGCCCATTACTGAGAACAGATACAGAGTAACTGGCCTTATTGAAGGCAATGAGTATGAATTCCATGTCATGGCTGAAAATGCTGCAGGAGTCGGACCTCCAAGTGATGTTTCAAAGCTGATTAAATGTAGAGAACCAGTCAGCCCACCAAGTGCTCCTAATGTTGTAAAGGTGATAGATACATCGAAGACTAGTGTAACCTTAGAGTGGACTAAGCCAGTTTTTGATGGAGGCATGGAAATAATTGGGTACATCATTGAGATGTGCAAAGCTGATCTTGAAGCATGGCAGAAAGTCAACGCAGAGACTGTTCTTGCTACTAAATATACCGTTGTTGATTTGGAGGCAGGAGAACACTATAAATTCAGAGTTAGTGCTGTTAATGGTGCTGGCAAAGGAGAAAGTTGTGAAGTTCCTGCTTCAGTCCAAACTGTGGACAGGCTTTCTGCACCAGAGATTGATATCGATGCAAACTTCAAGCAGACACATATTGTAAGAGCAGGTGCAAGCATTCGTCTATTTATTGCATTCTCTGGAAGACCTGTTCCTACTGCTGTGTGGTCCAAAGCAGATGCTAATCTTAGCTTGCGTGCTGACATTCAAACAACCGATTCATTCAGCACGTTGACTGTGGAGGAATGCAACAGAAATGATGCTGGCAAGTATGTCTTTACTGTGGAAAACAACAGTGGAAGCAAGTCTATCACATTTACTGTCAAGGTTTTAGACACACCTGGTCCACCAGGTCCTATTACATTTAAAGATGTGACTCGAGGTTCTATTACTTTAATGTGGGATGCTCCTGTACTGGATGGAGGTTCACGTATCCATCACTACATTGTGGAAAAACGGGAAGCAAGCCGTCGTAGCTGGCAAGTGGTGAGTCCAAAATGCACTCGACAAATCTTTAAGGTCACTGATCTGACAGAAGGTGTGCCATATTACTACCGAGTGTCAGCAGAAAATGAATATGGTGTAGGTGAACCCTGTGAGTTAACAGAACCAGTGGTAGCCACAGAAGAACCTGCTCCACCTAAGAGACTAGATATTGTTGACACAACCAAATCTTCTGTAGTTTTAGCTTGGCTTAAACCTGATCATGATGGTGGTAGCCGTGTTACTGGATACCTTCTTGAAATGAAACAAAAAGGATCCGACTCCTGGATTGAAGCTGGACAAACCAAACAACTTACTTTCACTGTTGAAGGCCTTGTGGAGAACACTGAATATGAGTTCCGGGTCAAGGCAAAGAATGATGCTGGCTACAGTGAGCCAAGAGAAGCTTTCTCTTCTGTTATTATTAAGGAGCCACAGATTGAACCAACAGCAGATCTCAGTGAAATAAGCAGACAGCTCATAACATGCAAGGCTGGAAGCACCTTTACTATTGATATACCAATCAGTGGGCGCCCAGCTCCAAAAGTGACATGGAAACTTGAGGAGATGAGGCTGAAGGAAACTGAGAGGGTGACCATCAAGACAACAAAAGACAGAACCACACTGACTGTAAAGGACAGTATGAGAGGTGACTCTGGTAAATACTACCTCACACTTGAAAATACTGCTGGTGTGAAAACGTTTACCGTCACAGTGGTAGTCATAGGAAGGCCAGGTCCTGTCACTGGCCCAATTGAAATATCATCTGTCTCTTCTGAATCCTGTGTATTGACCTGGAAAGAACCTGAAGATGATGGTGGTAGTGACATTACAAACTACATCGTAGAGAAACGTGAATCTGGCACAACAGCATGGCAGCTGGTAAATTCCAGTGTGAAACGTACACAGATCAAAGTTACTCATCTCACAAAATACCAGGAGTACAGTTTCCGAGTAAGCTCAGAAAACAGATTTGGTGTCAGCAAACCCCTTGAATCAAAACCAGTAGTTGCTGAGCATCCATTTGGTAAGTGAAACACTTTTCAAAATTTGTTCTTTTCCTCTGACTGAGGCATTTGTAACAGCTAACGTTTTCCTCCCCATCTTTTTTGGGTTTAGTTCCACCAAGCCCACCTTCCAGGCCAGAAGTCTATTCTGTGTCTGCAACTGCCATGGCCATTCGCTGGGAGGAACCCTATCATGATGGGGGCAGCAAAGTCATTGGTTATTGGGTTGAAAAGAAGGAGCGCAACACCATCCTTTGGGTGAAGGAAAACAAAGTGCCATGCTGTGAATGCAACTACAAAGTCACAGGATTGGTGGAAGGCCTAGAATACCAATTCAGAACCTATGCCCTAAATGCCGCAGGTGTTAGTAAAGCTAGTGAAGCTTCCAGACCTGTCGTGGCTCAAAATCCAGTTGGTAAGTATTACTTTTAGAGTTATGTTGTTATTTAAACTAAAATAGAATTGCATTTCTCATTTTTCTGCTTTATTCCTCCAGATCCACCAGGAAGACCAGAAGTTACAGATGTTACCAGGTCTACAGTGTCGCTGAGCTGGTCAGCACCCCTTTATGATGGTGGAAGCAAAATTATCGGATATATTATAGAACGCAAACCATACAATGAATCTGGTGATGGACGTTGGCTGAAATGCAATTATACCATTGTATCAGAAAACTTTTTTACTGTGACAGCTCTTAGTGAAGACGAAGCATATGAATTCCGTGTATTAGCAAAGAATGCTGCTGGTGTGATTAGCAAAGGATCTGAATCAACTGGTGCTGTCATTTGCAAAGATGAATACTGTAAGAAATATTCACTTGGAACAATTGAAAACATAATATTCTATTTTTAATGCTGTTATTTCATTTTTTTAAAATTTCTTTTTCCTTATGACAGCACCACCAAAAGCTGAACTCGATGCCAGACTGCAGGGAGAAGTTGTGACCATTAGAGCTGGATCAGATCTTGTTCTTGATGCGGCCGTTGGTGGGAAACCAGAACCAAAAGTCTTCTGGTCCAAAGGTGACAGGGAATTGGATCTATGTGAAAAGATATCTCTGCAATACACCAGCAAACGAGCCATTGCAATTATCAAGTTCTGCGACAGAAGTGATAGTGGAAAATATACTCTAACAGTTAAAAATGCCAGCGGAATGAAACAAATTTCTGTTCTTGTTAAAGTGCTTGGTATGTATCCCATGATTAATACTCAAACTTAGTATACTAAAAAATTTACATTGTTTTAGATAAGAGTGAGACACTTTTCATTAGCTGCTAATAGCAATACGTATTTTCATCTCTACCCAGATTCACCAGGTCCATGCGCAGGCAAAATCACTGTTAGCAGAGTGACAGAAGAGAAATGTACTCTGGCATGGAACATTCCTGAGGAAGATGGAGGTGCACAGATCACTCACTATATTGTAGAAAGGCGTGAAACCAGCAGACTTCACTGGGTTATTGTTGAGGCTGAATGCCAGACTTTATCATGCGTGGTAACAAAACTTATTAAAAATAATGAATACATCTTCCGCGTGAGAGCTGTCAACAAATATGGACCAGGCGTTCCACTTGAAACAGAACCTGTGATTGCCAGGAACGCTTTCAGTGAGTGTTACTACCTTCCATTCTGCATCAGAATTTGTGGAATATTTCTCATAGATAAATGATTTGTTAAATGATAATTATTTTTTTCACCTTTAAAAAAACCACAGCTATCCCAACACAGCCTGGTGCTCCTGAAGAAGTGAGTGTTGGCAAGGAACATATCATTATTCAGTGGACAAAACCAGAATCAGATGGTGGCAATGAGATTAAGGACTATCTTGTCGACAAACGTGAAAGGAAAAGTCTGCGCTGGACGCGAGTGAACAGAGATTACACTGTTTATGATACCAGACTGAAAGTCACTGGTCTCATGGAGGGTAGCCAGTACCAGTTCCGTGTCACTGCAGTGAATGCAGCTGGGAACAGTGAGCCTAGTGAAGCTTCACAATACATGTTATGTAAAGAACCATCATGTAAGTTACCACATTTAAAACCTATTTTAATATTTACTTATAATAATGGAGCATAAACTCACTTTGACTAAGGTACCCCAAACCACGTATCATCTCACTGAACTAGCTGGTATTATAATAAACATAAAAGCAGTCATAGTTCATTTTAAATGCATTTCCCAGCATAAGCTGTTTAGAAATAATTTTTAATTGTAAAATGTTTCCTGCACCAATGTGAAATGCTTTTTTTTCTTTTCCAAAGATACTCCTGCACCACCTTCAGCTCCGAGAGTTGTGGATACTACTAAACACAGCATAAGTTTAGCATGGTCAAAGCCCACATATGATGGTGGTGCTGACATCTTAGGCTATGTTCTTGAGATGAAAGAAGAAGGTACGGAACAGTGGTATCGACCACATACAACGGCCACTCTTAGGAATGCCGAGTTCACTGTGACTGGTCTTAAAACAACCCAGAAATACCAATTCAGAGTTGCTGCTACAAATGTGAACGGCATGAGTGAATTTAGTGAATTATCAGCAGAAATAGAACCCGTGGAAAGAATAGGTAATTTGAAGACTTAATGTATGTTTTGAGGAATAAGTATATTTTCCTTTAGAACTACTAAAAGATTAATTAATTCTATGTTTCTTATACCCTTCATCAGAAATACCTGAGCTTGAGCTTGCTGATGATCTGAAGAAGACAGTTACAGTCAGAGCTGGTGGTTCCCTGCGCTTAATGGTCTCTGTATCTGGCAGACCTGCTCCCGTAATCACATGGAGCAAGCAGGGTGTTGACCTTGTAAGTCGAGCTATTATTGATACTACAGACAGCTACACTCTGCTTATTGTGGATAAAGTTAATCGGTATGACGCTGGAAAATACGTCATTGAGGCTGAAAATCAATCAGGAAAAAAATCTGCAACTATTTCTGTAAAAGTGTACGGTAAGTAGTGCTACAATTATATATAGGCATTACATCACTCATAGTGCATGTTGCTCAGTCATTCATTTCCAAAGGAAGTTTGCTGTTTAAATAAGATGAGAATGAGAAATCAGAGAAACAAGCTAATATAAAGGAAAATACATAGTTTCTAAAGCTGTACTATTTTATAAACCAAATCCCAGCATTGTTTTTTTATTCAGAATCAGTCATTAACTGTAAAAGGAAAGGATACAAAAGGAAAAAAACAAATATATTTTTGTTTGTTGTTTCAGATACACCTGGTCCACCAGCTGCAGTGAGAATTAAGGAAGTATCAAAAGATTCTGTGACACTTACTTGGGATATTCCAATCATTGATGGTGGAGCCCCAGTCAACAATTACATAATTGAGAAGCGTGAAGCTTCCATGAGAGCTTACAAGACTGTCACTACCAAATGCAGCAAGACATTTTATAGAGTTACTGGACTTTTAGAAGGAGCTTTGTACTATTTCAGAGTACTACCAGAAAATATTTATGGCATTGGTGAAGCTTGTGAAACATCTGATGCAGTACTAGTATCTGATGTCCCCATGGTACCACAAAAGCTTGAAGTGATTGACACCACTAAATCCACTGTTACTCTTGCATGGGAGAAACCACTACATGATGGTGGCAGTAGATTGACTGGCTATGTTATTGAGGCCAGCAAAGCTGGAACAGAAAGATGGTTGAAGGTAGTGACACTGAAACCTACTGTCTACGAACATACAATTATCTCTCTCAATGAAGGTGAACAGTACTTGTTCAGGGTCAGAGCACAGAATCAGAAGGGTGTGTCAGAACCACGAGAGATTGTCACAGCAGTGACAGTACAAGACCAAAAAGGTAAGAATCTACTGTTGAAAATAATGGGGTGAAATTTATACCAAATTAATGTGATACTTGTGAAATGGATATTTAAAATATCAATGTTTTGGTTTTCTTAGTTCTGCCAACAATTGACTTGGCTGGAATACCTCAGAAGACAATTCATGTACCTGCTGGCAAGCCAATTGAGTTAGCCATTCCAATTGAAGGACGACCACCTCCAGCTGCATCTTGGTTCTTTGCTGGTTCTAAACTAAAAGAATCAGAACGCATTAAAACGGAGACTGTTGCCAAAATGGCTAAACTGACTGTGCGGGAGACCACCATACATGACACTGGAGAGTATATGCTTGAACTGAAAAACACAACTGGAACGGTTACTGATACAATAAAGGTTATAATCCTTGGTAAGGACTTATGAAAATAATTGTCCATGATCTTTCTCCATCTGAACTTTCTTACATCAGTAATATTATTCCACTTTTTTTTTGTCTTTTAATTTTCTTTTTTTTTTTTTTCTAGACAAACCTGGACCACCTGTTGGACCTATCCGAATTGATGAAATTGATTCAAATTACGTAACCATCTCCTGGGAGCCACCTGAGCTGGATGGTGGAGCTACCCTTAGTGGCTATGTGGTAGAACAGCGCGATGCTCACCGTCCTGGATGGCTGCCAGTTTCAGAGTCAGTAACCAGGACAACGTTTAAGTTCACCAGGCTTGTTGAAGGTGCAGAATATGTGTTCCGTGTGGCTGCTACAAACCGCTTTGGAATCGGATCTTACCTGCAATCTGAAATTATAGAATGCAAGAGCAGAATCCGTAAGTCTGAATTTTTCCTTATCGTCTACCCTTCAGAGTCAAAATATATATTTAAATGGGCTTACATATCCACATATAGATAAGATTTTTCTAGATGTTACTACTTCCTTTCGACAAACAAAATGGTTCATTGTGATGCACAGTAGTCTTGTTACATTTCTGGAGAAAAATGCCATCCATCAATCTACACAGGTATGATAGATGCACTGCATAGAATCTGGGTGGTAAACATGGAATTTCTGCTCAGGTCTACCGATAGCCTTAAAAATTGCTTTACCCCATTACAAACCCAGGAGTATTTCACTGACATAGTTTGTAAAGTACTTGCATATCTGCTAAGAAGAGTTTGAATCATTTGATGCCTCCTTTGCTAATTCTGTGTCATGTTTTTACAGGTATTCCTGGTCCTCCTGGAACTCCAGAAGTGTTTGATATCTCTCGAGATGGCATGACATTAACTTGGTATCCTCCAGAAGATGATGGTGACTCACAGATTACCGGTTATATTGTGGAACGCAAAGAAGTTAGAGCTGATAGATGGATCCGTGTAAATAAAGTTCCAGTCACTATGACTCGTTACCGTTCCACTGGGTTGGTTGAAGGATTAGAATATGAACACCGAGTCACAGCAATCAATGCCAGAGGGACTGGGAAACCCAGCCGTCCTTCCAAATCTGCTGTCGCCAGAGATCCAATTGGTAAATAATTTCCTACGTAAATTAAGGATATTATGGCAGAAGGGAATGATACTAGTAAAATTCAGGTTTTTCTAATTTGGTTATCTGGGTGTATTAAAAAATGAGATTCTGACAGGAGAAAAACAATAAAATATTAATGAAAATCTTTCATTCTAAGTTTTCCTGTATAAATCCTATAGACTTAATACAGATCACAGGTTGCAAGTTAGCATTTGTTACATCTTTTAAATATTCATTAAAACGAATCCCCCTCTCCCCCCCCTATTTGATCTTCTCTTCCAGCTCCTCCAGGTAAACCTCAGAATCCAAGAGTCACTGATACTACAAGAACATCTGTCTCCCTTGCTTGGAGTCCACCAGAAGATGAAGGTGGTTCTAAAGTTACTGGCTACTTAATTGAGATGCAGAAGGTTGATCAAATTGAATGGACCAAATGCAATACCACGCCAACCAAGATTCGTGAATACACCTTGACACATCTCCCCCAGGGTGCAGAGTACAGATTCCGTGTGCTAGCCTGTAATGCTGGTGGACCAGGAGAACCTGCTGAAGTGCCAGGGACAGTCAAAATAACAGAAATGCTTGGTAAGACACTTAAAGTCTTAACTCTCATTGAAAATTGTCCTAAAAAAGTACTTGCTTAAAGCAGGTATGATATCATCTGTAAAACAGACATATTAATGACATGTTAATTTTGTTTATAGAATATCCTGACTATGAACTTGATGAAAAATACCAGGAAGGTCTCATGGTGAGACAAGGTGGAGTTATCAGGCTCACAATACCCATTAAGGGTAAGCCCATCCCAGTATGCAAATGGACAAAAGAAGGACATGACATCAGCAAGAGGGCCATGATTGCAACTTCTGACACTCATACAGAACTTGTGATCAAAGACGCAGAAAGAGAAGATTCAGGCACCTATGATCTGGCACTTGAAAACAAGTGTGGCAAAAAAGCTGTGTATATTAAAGTCAGAGTGATTGGCATTCCAAATCCACCAGAAGGGCCACTTGAGTATGATGACATACAAGCTCGTTCTGTCAGAGTAAGCTGGAGACCTCCTACAGATGACGGTGGTGCAGATATCCTAGGTTATATTGTTGAGAGACGAGAAGTACCGAAGACTGCCTGGTACACTGTTGACTCTAGAGTGAAAGGGACATCACTAGTGGTGAAAGGGCTCAAAGAAAATGTGGAATATCACTTCCGTGTTTCTGCTGAAAACCATTTCGGTATTAGCAAATCTCTCAAATCTGAAGAACCAGCAGTACCAAAGACACCTCTAAGTAAGTCCCCTTTTAGATTTTTTTAAAAAATATTTTTAAAATACTACATTATCGTTCTAAAAGTGCAATAGTATATGTAAATGTCCTAATGCTATGTCACTATTATTTCTATGTTTTTGTAATTATTAACAGACCCTCCAGAGCCTCCAATCAATCCACCTGAAGTGCTTGATGTTACTAAGAGTTCTGTCAACTTGTCCTGGTCCAGGCCTAAAGATGATGGTGGTTCTCGTGTAACTGGCTACTACATTGAACGTAAAGAGACATCTACAGAAAAATGGGTCCGGCATAATAAGACCCAGATTACCACTACAATGTTCACAGTAACAGGACTTGTTCCAGATGCTGAGTATCAATTCCGTATCATTGCTCAAAATGAAATTGGTGAAAGTGAAGCAAGTCCTGCTTCTGAACCGGTTGTATGCAAAGATCCATTTGGTAAGATACGTTTGCATTAAGAGACCTTCTGAAGAGCAACTAGTGACATTCAGAAAGGATTTTATTTTCTGTATCTATTCTAATTTTCAGACAAACCAAGCCAGCCTGGAGAAATTGAGATCACTTCCATATTTAAGGACAGCATTACATTAGAATGGGAACGACCTGAAAGTGATGGTGGCAAAGAGATCCTTGGCTATTGGGTTGAATATCGCCAGTCTGGAGAAAGCACCTGGAAAAAATGCAATAAAGAGCGCATCAAGGACAGACAGTTTACAGTAGGAGGTTTACTAGAGGCTACAGAATATGAGTTCCGTGTTTTTGCAGAAAATCAGACTGGCCTCAGCAGACCTCGAAGAACTGCTATGGCAGTGAAAACTAAATTAACATGTAAGCAAAAAACATATTGTCATATTTGCTGTGACATTGTTGTGATTTGCTGTGCCACAGTACTGCACTTACGCTGCCTATTTGTTTTACATATTTTTTGCCAATGTGACTGTCCTAAAGCACAGTATTTCAAGTACAGGAGGCACAAGTATAAATTAAAATTAATTTCCAGTAATATAATAATAGAGGAAAATTTCATAATAATCTTCATTATTTTTTAATTTTCTTTGTCATAGCTGGAGAAGCACCTGCCATTAAAAAAGAAATGCAGGATGTTACAACGAAACTGGGTGAAGCAGCTCAGTTGACATGCCAAATTGTTGGGAGACCTTTGCCTGATATTAAGTGGTACCGCTTCGGCAAAGAACTGGTACAAAGCCGAAAATACAAAATGTCATCTGATGGACGCAACCATACACTAACAGTATTAACAGATGAGCAGGAGGATGAAGGTCTCTACACTTGTATGGCTACCAATGATGTTGGAGAAATTGAAACTAGTGGCAAGCTATTATTGCAGGCTCCTCCTCAGTTCCACCCTGGCTTCCCATTGAAAGAGAAATACTACGCATGTGCAGGTGGCACCCTCCGTCTTCACATCGTGTATATTGGCCGACCAGTACCAGCAATAACTTGGTTCCATGGCAACAAACCTTTGAGAGGATCAGAAACAGTTTCTATTGAGAACACAGAGCATTATACTCATCTTGCTATTAAGAATGTCCAGCACAAGACTCATGCTGGGAAGTATAAAGTGCAACTCAGTAACACATTTGGAACAGTTGACACTGTACTTAATGTGGAAATACAAGGTAATTTGTTTTATTTTCAGTATTTTTCTGAATATTTTCTCAAATATTTACTGGCAAAAGAATTAAAAATATCATGCTTTTTCTTTTACAGATAAGCCAGATAAACCAGTAGGGCCAATTGTTATAGAGTCTATACTGAAGAATTCTGTGGTGATAAGCTGGCAACCGCCAGAGGATGATGGAGGTGCTATGATAACCAATTATATCATAGAGAAATGTGAAGCCAAAGAAGGAGCAGAATGGCAACTTGTGTCTTCAAGCATTTCAGGCACAACCTGTAGAATTGTTAACCTAACTGAAAATGCAGGCTATTATTTCCGTGTTTCTGCTCAAAATACATATGGCATTAGTGAAGCACTGGAGGTTTCATCAATTGTTATTATGAAGCCTCCATTTGGTAAGTGGGTGCCAAAATATAAATTTCTGTATGCCCCTGTAATTAGTAAGGCAAGCTGACTTCTGTTTTTCAACTTTTTTATCCTTTACAGAAAAACCAGGACAACCCGGTCAGCCAGTAGCAAGTGCTGTCACAAAGGATTCTTGTGTTGTCTCATGGAAGCCACCTGCAAGTGATGGTGGTGCAAAGATTAGAACTTATTATCTTGAAAAGCGTGAGAAAAAACAAAACAAGTGGATTTCTGTAACAACAGATGAAATTCGTGAAACTGTCTATTCTGTGAAAGATCTTATTGAAGGTCTTGAATATGAGTTCCGTGTAAAATGTGAAAATCTTGGTGGTGAAAGTGAGTGGAGTGAGGTATCACAACCAGTCATACCAAAATCTGATGTTCCAATTCAAGCTCCACACTTCAAGGAAGAAATAAGGAATCTGAATGTGAAATTTCAAGCTAACGCCACATTTGTCTGCAAAGTCACCGGTCATCCTAAACCAATTGTCAAGTGGTACAGACAGGGCAAAGAAATCATGCCAGATGGTGAAAAGATCAAGATACAGGAATTCAAGGGTGGATATTACCAGCTGGTCATCACAAACGTAACAGATGATGATGCCACTGTATATCAAGTTAGAGCTACCAACCAAGGAGGATCTGTGTCTGGCACTGCCTCTTTGGATGTTGAAGGTAAATGAAAGGTCTTGATTCCTAAGACAGATTCCTTTTAAGCTTTGAGTATTTATAGACTACTGGTGCTCTTCTCATGTGCATTTGTTCATGTGTTGTTTTTTCTTCCTCTTTCTATTCTAGTTCCTGCAAAGATTCACTTGCCCAAAAACCTGGAAGGCATGGGAGCTGTTCATGCCCTCCGAGGGGAAGTAGTGAGCATCAAGATTCCATTCAGCGGCAAGCCTCAGCCCGTGATCACATGGCAGAAGGGACAAGACCTCATCGATACTAATGGACACTACCAAGTCATTGTTACGCGATCATTCACATCTCTTGTTTTCCCAAATGGCGTTGACAGAAAAGATGCAGGTTTTTACATCGTTTGTGCCAAAAACAGATTTGGAATCGATCAAAAAACAGTTGAATTAGATGTGGCTGATGTGCCTGATCCACCAAGAGGTCTGAAGGTAACTGACATTTCAAGGGACTCAGTCAACTTAACCTGGAATGAACCAGCTACTGATGGTGGAAGCAGAATCATAAACTACATTATTGAGAAACGTGCTACAACAGCAGAGCGATGGATTCGTGTAGCACAAGCCCGTGATACACGATACACAGTGGTGAACCTATTTGGCAAGACCACCTACCAGTTCCGTGTAATTGCAGAAAACAAGTTTGGCCAAAGCCAGCCTTCTGAACCTACCGATCCAATTATAACAAAGGAAGATAAGACCAGAGTAATGAACTATGATGAAGAAGTTGATGAGACCAGAGAAGTCACCACAGCTAAAGCAGCTCACTATTCTACAAAGGAACTCTATGACAAATATATGATTGCAGAAGAGCTTGGACGTGGACAGTTTGGCATTGCACACCGCTGTGTTGAGGCAGCTTCAAAAAAGACTTACCTGGCCAAGTTTGTCAAAGTAAAGGGTGCTGACCAAGTTTTGGTAAAGAAAGAAATTTCCATTCTAAACATTGCTAGGCACCGAAATATCCTGTATCTTCATGAATCATTTGAGAGCCTAGAAGAATTAGTCATGATTTTTGAATTCATTTCTGGAGTTGACATCTTTGAAAGAATCAGCACAGCTTCATTTGAGCTGAATGAAAGAGAAATAGTAAATTATGTACGCCAGGTCTGCGATGCACTAGAATTTTTACATCGCCAAAGCATCGGACATTTTGATATTAAACCAGACAATATTATTTACTTCACAAGAAGAAGCTCTGTAGTTAAAATTGTTGAATTTGGTCAAGCTAGACAACTGAAGCCTGGAGACAGCTTTAGACTCCAGTTCACTTCTCCTGAATACTATGCGCCTGAAGTACATCATCATGATTTGGTCAGCACAGCTACTGACATGTGGTCAGTTGGTGCTCTAACATACATACTTCTCAGTGGCATTAATCCTTTCATTGCTGAAACAAACCAACAAGTTATTGAAAATATTCTAAATGCTGAATACAACTTTGAGGATGAAGCATTCAAAGACGTAAGCATTGAGGCCATGGACTTCATTGATCGCCTACTAGTAAAGGAAAGGAAAGCTCGGATGACAGCTGCTGAAGCACTTAACCACGTGTGGCTGAAACAGCAGACAGAAAAGACCAGCACTAAAGTCATTAAGACCTTGAGGCACAGGCGTTACTACCAAACTCTAGTAAAGAAGGAGTGGAACACAGTTGTGTCAGTAGCCCGCATTTCCTGTGGAGGTGCGATTAGATCTCAGAAAGGTGTAACGGTGGCTAAAGTTAAAGTTGCACCAATAGACATTGGTCCCATTGCTGGGCAGATAAAGCATGCTGTTACAGAAGAAGGAGGGCATGCCAAATATGTATGCAGGATTGAAAACTATGATCAGTCCACACAAGTCACATGGTACTTTGGTATGAGGCAATTAGAAAACAATGAGAAATATGAAATCAAATACGAAGACGGTGAGGCAACCATGTATGTCAAAGATGTTTCTAAAGTCGACGACGGCACCTACAGATGCAAGGTAGTAAATGACTATGGTGAAGACAGCTCTTATGCAGAACTTTTTGTTAAAGGTGTGAGAGAAATTTCTGAACACTACAGATGCAGGACTGTAAGGAAAGTGAAAAGACGGGTTGATACTATGAGACTATTAGAGCGTCCACCAGAATTTACTCTGCCTTTGTATAACCGCACTGCATACGTTGGAGAAAATGTCAGGTTCGGAGTAACTATAACAGTCCACCCAGAACCTCGCTTAACATGGTTCAAATCAGGCCAGAAAATCAAACCTGGTGATGATGACAGGAAGTACACTTTTGAATCAGACAAGGGTCTTTATCAACTCGTCATCAATAATGTCACAGAAGAGGATGATGCTGAATACAGTATTGTGGCACGCAATAAATATGGTGAAGACAGCTGCAAAGCTAAGCTGACTGTGATTCCACATCCACCTCCAGCAGATGCCACACTAAGGCCAATGTTCAAAAGACTGCTGGCAAATGCTGAATGTCAAGAAGGCCAAAATATCAGTTTTGAGATCAGGGTATCTGGTGTACCAAAACCAACGCTGAAATGGGAGAAAGATGGTCAACCTCTATCCTTTGGTCCTAACTTTGATATAATCCACGAAGGTTTAGATTATTATGCTTTGCATATCAGAGACACTTTACCAGAAGACAGTGGTTATTACAGAGTGACTGCTACAAACAGTGCTGGATCTACAAGCTGTCAGGCTTATCTAAAAGTTGAACGCTTGAAATATGTCAAGCGTGAGTACAAGACTGAAGAAGAACGGGAGAAACACGTACAGAGGCAAATTGACAAGACCTTACGAATGGCAGAAATCCTTTCAGGGGTTGAAGCTGTTCCACTGACACAAACAGCACAAGAGGCTCTCAGAGAAGCTGCTATCTTATACAAACCAGCTGTTAGCACTAAGACCGTCAAAGGTGAATATGAAATTAAGAAAGAAGAAAAGAAGGAAGAAAGAAGACTTCGTATGCCATACGAGGTCCCAGAGCCTCGCAAACATGTGCGAACAACTCTTGAGGAAGATCAGACCATTAAACACTTTGTGCCTCTGTCAGACATGAAGTGGTACAAGCGGCTGCGAGACCAGTATGAAATGCCAGGAAAACTTGAGAGAACTGTTCAGAAACGCCAGAAACGCATACGTCTTTCCAGGTGGGAGCAATTCTATGTGATGCCACTGCCACGCATTACTGATCAGTACAAGCCTAAATGGCGCATACCAAAGCTAACACAAGACGATCTTGAAATTGTGAGACCAGCACGCCGCCGTACCCCATCTCCAGACTATGAATATTACTACAGACCAAGGCGGCGATCGCTTGGTGACTTGTCTGATGAGGAATTACTCCTGCCTATTGATGACTATTTAGCCATGAAGAGAACTGAAGAGGAAAGACTGCGCCTTGAAGAAGAGCTAGAGTTAGGCTTCTCTGCTTCCCCACCAAGTAGAAGCCCCCCACGCTTTGAACTGTCTGCCCTTCGGTATTCTACTGCAGGAGCACAAGTCAGTTCAGAGGAAGAGAGGAAAAGAGAGCTGAGGTATTCAAGCTATCGCATCCCAACTAAAGCTGACACGAGTGCAAGCTATGCAGAGCTTCGTCAACGCCATGACAGGGCTGCCTACAGACCACCTAAACAAAAGCAAAGAATAATGGATGAAAGAGAGGATGAAGAATTGCTCCGTCCTGTCGGCACTTCTCAACGACTCTCTGAATACAGGAGTGAGCTCGAATACATGGCAGAGGAGGAAAAGAGAAGACTCAGGAGAAGGAGGGAAAGAGAAATAACTGAGATCACATCAGAAGAAGAAGAAGAAATAGAAATGGTGCAACACGTTCACAGAGAATTTTCACCTCCCTCTAGATTACTAAGGAGAAGAAGATCTCTTTCTCCAACTTACATTGAGCTGATGCGTCCTGTGTCTGAATTAATTCGACCCCGCTCACGGCCTCCTGAAGAAAGTGAGAGAAGATCCCCAACACCAGAGAGAACTCGACCACGTTCACCTAGCCCAGTTTCTAGTGAAAGATCACTCTCTCGGTTTGAGAGGATGGCAAGATTTGATATATTTTCTAGATATGAGTCCATGAAATCTGCTTTGAAAACTCAGAAGACTATGGAAAGGAAATACGAAGTTCTGACTCAGCAGCCTTTTACCCTTGACCATGCTCCACGCATTACACTGAGAATGCGCTCACACCGGGTACCGTGTGGCCATAATACCAGGTTCATTCTAAATGTCCAGTCAAAACCAACTGCTGAAGTGAAGTGGTACCATAATGGTATTGAGCTCCAGGAGAGCAGCAAGATACATTTTACTAATACCAGTGGTGTATTAACTCTGGAGATTCTCGACTGCCACATTGATGACAGCGGAACATACCGGGCTGTATGCACAAACTACAAAGGGGAGTGCTCTGATTATGCAACACTAGATGTTACTGGAGGAGATTACACTACGTACTCTTCCCAGCGAAGAGATGAAGAAGTACCAAGGACAATTTTACCTGACTTAACGAAAACAGAGGCATATGCAGTCTCCTCGTTTAAAAAAGCATCTGCTACAGAAGCAAGTTCCTCAGTGAGAGAGGTCAAATCAGAAATGTCAGCAACAAGAGAATCACTTTTATCATATGAACATTATGCTGCTTCTGAAGAAAAAATCACTGCAGCTGAAGAAAAATCATTGGAAGAAAGAACCGTACACAAAGCATTTAAAAGTACTCTACCAGCAACAATCCTTACGAAACCACGGTCAATCACAGTTTCTGAAGGGGAGACTGCAAGATTTTCCTGTGATGTTGATGGTGAACCAGCACCAACAATAACATGGTTCCGTGCAGGTCAACCCATTGTTTCTTCAAGGCGCTTCCAAGTAACACGAACACAGTACAAGTCTACCTTTGAAATCTCTTCGGTCCAGATGTCAGATGAAGGAAGTTACACCGTTGTGGTGGAAAACTCTGAAGGAAGACAAGAAGCACATTTTACTTTGACCATTCAAAGAACAAAAATTCCTGAAAAAGCAATTACATCACCTCCAAGAATCAAATCTCCTGAGCCTCGTGTAAAGTCTCCTGAGCCAGTTAAGTCTCCTAAACGAGTGAAATCTCCTGAACCCATCAGCAGCCCTCCAAAAGCAAAGTCACCACCCGGAGACAAAACAGCACCAGCAGAGAAAGTACAATTACCAACTGCTTCTCCACCAAAGATAAAAGAGCATCTGAAAGCAGAAACTCTTGGAGATAAAGTAAAGTTATCCTGTGCAGTTGAAAGCAGTGTTTTAAGTGTCAGAGAAGTGGCTTGGTATAAGGATGGACAAAAACTGAAAGAGGACCATCATTTCAAGTTTCATTATGCAGCAGATGGCACCTATGAGCTCAAAATCCATGAACTCAGGGAATCTGATAAAGGAGAATACACCTGTGAAATTATTGGGGAAGGAGGAGTTTCAAAAACTAACTTCCAGTTTACTGGCCAAGTATTTAAAAATATCTATTCCCAGGTAAAAGAGGTATCTGAATCTCGTAAATCAGTTCAGAAAGAAGATGAGATCCTTACAGTTTCTACGCAGAAGAAATCAGCAGTAGCAACTGAAGAAAAAGCAGCAGTTGAAGAAGTCATTAAAAAGTCCATTGTTACTGAAGACGTCAAACAATTGAAAGCAGAAATTAAAACTTCTTCAACTAAAATGACAGTATCCGAAGGGCAGAAAGTGACATTCAAAGCTAACATTTCTGGTGCCTCTGAAGTAAAATGGGTGTTGAATGGAATGGAGCTGAGAAATTCAGAAGATTACAGATACGGTGTTTCTGGAAGTGATCACACACTAACTATCAAAAAGGCTAGTAATAAAGATGAAGGTATACTCACCTGTGAGGGTAAAACTGATGAAGGCATTATTAAATGCCAGTATGTTCTGACCATTTCTAAAGAGCTTTCCAATGAACCAGCATTTATCACACAGCCTAAGTCTCAGAATGTCAATGAAGGACAAGATGTATTGTTCACCTGTGAAGTTTCTGGGGAGCCTTCTCCTGAAATTGAGTGGTTTAAGAATAATCAACCTGTAAGTATTTATTTAATATATTTACTTGAAAAATTGGAATCATTCATAAAACTGATCTTAATGAAAATATTTTTTTTCCCTCCTCAGATTGCTGTTTCATCGCACATCAGAGTAACACGCTCTAAAAACATATATTCTCTTGAGATACGAAATGCAGCAGTGAGTGACACTGGAAAATACACAGTCAAAGCAAAAAATTACCATGGGCAGTGTTCTGCTACAGCATCCTTGACAGTACTCCGTAAGTTTGTTCTCTGAGTCTTGTGTTCAGACTAATCACAACTTCTTGCTGTGGTGCGTTTACTAAAATGATTTATGATAAAAGCCACCGGTAATGTCGATTTAGGTATTTTAACAAGTTTCTTTTTCTTTTGTGTATGATATATAGAGAACTAAAACAGCATTAGAAATCTTTGTAACACCCACAGAGGAGCACACAGATGCTCTATTACATCAAGAGGTGCATGTTAACAGAAGGCTATGAGCATTCCTTCTAGGATGACTGCGTTAAGACCTTGGTGCTGGCAATTACTCTTTCCTCATTCACTAACAGAATCTGTTCCAATAAAACAAAGTAATTCCATAATTAAAAATTTCTATGGTAACTTCGCCATAATTGAACTGGGTTTATTATTTTACTGGCTGTACAATATCCCAGTTCCTAGCATCAAGGGGTTGCTATGATTTGCTTGTATGATTGTGCTTGGGTTTAAAGGAAAGCTACAGCGCTTGAGCTTTTCTGTTGCCTTTTATAGCCACAGAACAATGCAGTGAAATACAGACTTTCCTATACGGTGCTGGTAAGAACTTGAAAATGTTTTACAGCTTCTACAAACATGAACTGAACACACAATTTCTCAGTGTCTAATTCCAGTAATGGTTCTAATAGGTCGTCACACAGCGTTTCCTGTTTCTTCTTACGGATGTATGTACATAGTAGTAACAGTGCCATTTTCTACTTGTTTCCTTTATAAATTACTGTTTGTGATTTGGACGTCTTGAATCAAATGACTGTAAACAATTTTATACTCCACTGCAGTTTTCCATTGAAAGCAAACTATGCTGTCTCTTCATTTCTGTAAAATTAACCATATACAACTGCATGACTGTTTGTTAACGTGACGTTATTGGTTTTTCCTTCTATGTTTGCGATGCTCCCCAGCTCTAATTGAAGAACCTCCCAAAGAGGTAGTATTGAAGACAAGTGGCGACGCAAGCATGCACGAAAGTTTTTCTTCTCAGTCCTTTCAAATGGCTTCTTCTAAACAAGAGGCTTCATTCAGCAGTTTCAGCAGTAGCAGCATGACTGAAATGAAATTTGCAAGCATGTCTGCCAAAAGCATGTCCTCCATGCAAGAATCCTTTGTAGAGATGAGCTCCAGCAGTGTTATGGGGAAATCTAGTATGGCTCAACTGGAGAGTTCAACTAGTAAAATGCTTAAATCAGGTCTGAGAGGTGAGCAATACAATTACTGGTAGAGTTAGTGCTTAAAATATCCTGAAGTAGTCCTCAGAGTAAACCTGCTGCATGGCTTAGTGGAAACAGACTAACTTGGTATTTCTTCTCCTGTTTTGTAAAGGAGTACCACCCAAAATTGAAGCTCTCCCATCTGATATCAGCATTGACGAAGGAAAAGTTCTCACCCTATCTTGTGCCTTTTCGGGTGATCCTGCTCCTGAAATAACATGGTACTGCAGAGGGAAAAAAATTACCAGTCAGGACCAGCAAGGCAGATTCCACATTGAAACCAGTGAAGATTTAACCACCCTGATCATCATGGATGTCCAGAAGAACGACGGTGGACTTTACACCCTGAATTTAGGAAATGAATTTGGTACCGATTCTGCCACTGTGAATATTAATATTCGATCAATTTAGAGAGCTTGATCTGTATTATTTACACTTGTCTTTTTACAAGTGATTCATATATGGACTGAAATATCTGATCTGTAAATATAAAAAAAAATAATAATATTTTTGTACTTACGTGAATGAGACAAAGTCCAGAGCTATACATTATGACTTATAGTCATTATTGACCTAAGAATTTTAAACACTTTTTTCACTGACATGTACATACTGTATATAGCCGAAGTTAACGGTTATGAAGTTTTGTACCATTTATTTTATGACATTTTGAAACGTAATTTTTGGAACTAACAGTTGGTAGGAGAAAGTTTCCTAGCAAACGACTACCCTGCTCAACATTTAACTAATTTTTGCGCCTCAACTCAATGTTGATGTCTAAGAATGCCTCAACAGGTAGAGAGGCTCCCTGTTGAAGATTACCTACACCTAAGAGATGACACTGTGCATAGTATTTCATACGTGCACGAACATTTATGTTGAATCAGAAATGTAAGGCATTGGCGATGTTTGCAATTACCCTCCTGTAAGCATTGCTTTAATGTTTTACATTGGATCTGATTACGTCATAATTTCCATACCTGACTGACAATTTTTGGACAAAGTGCAAGCGGCCAGCACTTTGTTCAGCCACTGCGTACTGTTTCTGACATATTGACTGCCTGAATAGCTTTAAAAAAGTAACATCACCTGGCCATCCCTTTAATCAACGAAGTTATTCAGGTGCTCAAGTGCAGCAGCAGTACCCCCTCTCGGAGGTTCGTAGGGTGCAGTTGATTGAATTTGTGTGGTAGTATTAGACATCCAGTAGTCACTTCCCGGGCAACTAAGCAATGAACCACAGTTTGAAAACAAACTGTTGTGACAACATTAAATACCACCCTGCACTTCAATTTGCTTTAGTTCTCCTAATGTAGTAATAAGGCTTGGTAGCTGTTGAACCTCCTTGAGATAGAATTGTTCATTTGAAATAAAGCATGCTTTCTGCACCACAAAACCCGTGACTCCTTGTTATTTATTTATTATGCTCTATTTTTATAATTCCTCTATTACATCTCAGCAAAAGAGCTGCTGAAAGAAACGACTGGGTAGAAATGCAATGCTCCAATGTAAACCAGGTAGCTAACTGTTAAGAATCCAACCATCTAGCCTGGCCACCAAAAAGTCAGCCTTAACAAGTCAGACTTAAAAAAAAAAAGTTTTCTTCATTGACAAAAGTTAAATTCTAGCACGTGCCTAAGCATTATACTGTTCTTATTATCCCTAGTTAAGTGACTATATGGATAGATTGCCAATCTCACTTCTTTATAGCTGGTCTCTGCTGAAAGTGGTTAAAAACTGCCTCCAGGAAATCTGGCTATTGCCTCCTTTTTTTGACAGCTGCCACTAGTATAGACTAGTCGATCCTAATTGCCTGCACCTACAATTTCTCCCCTCCCCTGGGTGACTAAGGGCACACACCTCATCAGTTCTTCATCCCTCAGGTCAGCTGACATACCTATAGGAGCAAAGCCTGTCTTTACATTCCTGGAGGGGAATCACAAAACCCACACAAGCCGGTCACAATTTTGGTTATCTAGGGGAAAAGAGTATAAAGGTCAAAGGAGCAGCTCTGCTTTTAGAATTCACTCTGGTCAGCAGAAAAAGCTTGAGAGCACATATGCTCACAGCAATGCACCACTCCTTCTGGAGCTGTAAAATTCTCTTACATGGAGCAGGAGCATTAGTTAGCAATAATACACATCACTATGACCCCCAGCACACGATTACTACTGAAAAAAGGCTCAAGTTTGTCAGAAGAAGTAAAACAGGCAGTATGTTTAAAAGCCTATTCCAAAAAGATTTACTATAGAAGCAGACTTTTATTTTTAAATTTCCTATAAAACTATATACTCTCAACCACTAGCTATCCAAATGATGCAGGGCAAACAATAAATGGGAATGAAACAAGGACAAAAGTGAAAACAAGGATTTCAGAAGAGGTAAGTTTTGGGTCAGGACAAGATCCAGACTTTTTTGAAGTGATGGAACCAGAAACAATCATAAAGATGAAAGAGTTTAAGAGTGCATGGTATTTCTTCCTTAGGGAGTAAGTAAAAAAGTAAAAAAGAATAATAAAAATGAGGTAAAAAAGGCCATCTTTAAAGCTTTCAAAGAAAAAAAAAAACAACCCTCAGGAAAGTATCTCATTCTAATTCCATTAGATTTTAAACAAAAACAACCAACAATCCAAAACACAACAATACACAGGTGCAGTCTTGTTTAAGCAACAACTAACTGGTGTACACAGGCACATAAAAATTAACACTACAAATGCACTAGTCAGTCATCTCAGCAGAAAGTAATAGTGCCAGACAGCATCTGCAGATTGCAGAACGGACTCTTCTCCATAAACACTAATGGAAACTCGGTCTTCCATGACCTCTACTGAGTCTAGACATATTTACTTTATCAAGGGGAAAGCAGACCAGTTTGCCAGCGTAAGCAAGTTCATTCTGCTTGTACCTCTCTCGCCCAACTCCACACAGTCCTTAAGTAAGCACACCTAACTTTAAGCAGATGAGTCACTCACATGCCTAAAAATAGAATTTAAAGTACTTACAGGCTTTGCTGAAGCCCAGGTTTAATAGATAACTTTACAAGCCAACCTGCTGAGCCAGTGGTTTTTACAAGACTGCTGCACAAACGCTAATACAGAGTGACACTAATAAATTCACAACCTAGAGCTTCAGTGTTCAGTTTCACAGAACACAGCCTGAAACAGTTGCACTTTTCAAGACAATAGATTAAGCAATTAGATAAAAAATCTGAATAAAAAACAAAATAAAATGAGCAATGAACATTTCAAATTATTTGCTTATTATATTCAGGTAAAATATTGGGATTTTTAACTGTACAAGCCAACATTTGCTCTCTTTAAAGATAAAATCTATTGCACTATCTATTGGTCTATCAGACCAAGTTCAGACACATAGCCTACCGTTGATATGTCCATGAAGGCATTTGGACTTCATGTTTCCTAGGTCCCGATGGATAAGGAAAAACTTTTTAACAAAGCTCTGCATATAAAATTGTGGTATAAAATCTACTATGGGGCTATACATCCTCTACTAACATTTTACATTTGGCAGCCTAAGAAAAATAACTGTGATAGTGGCTAGCCATAATAACACTAAGGGATTCATTTTACCACTGGCAGACAAGAAACCCTAGTCTTTACATTGCATTTCAATTTTTACCATCGTCTCCAGTTTCAATGACTTTGCCCTTCAAGGGGAGAAAATTACATTAACGGAACACAAAACCCTCACATCTCTGATAAAATATTTAAAATAAATCTTCTCTAATTGTTTTCTTTTTCCTCCCCCCTTTTTCAAGATGATAACGTTCTAGATCTTGGATTTTAAAAAAAATAAAATCAAAATACCTAATATCTATTAAAAAAATCCCAAAGCTTAACAGTCAAAAATAAATCATTCAGTCATTCCCACACTGGAACATGCCATAGTACATAGTACTAACAACAGCAGTACAAATGAGAAAGGATGACAGACAAAATACACATCAGAAAATTACAGTCCGTGTCAGACCCATGTAAGATAATTACGATCTGTTTCTGCCACTGTAACCCAAACTTCTTGGAAAATGCCCAGGCAGCCTACAGCGTGCACTGAGAAAGGGAAGATACAGAAGTAGCCAAAGAAATAGTTATCACAAGAGAATATGAAACACGGGGAAAAGGAGATGACACTCTTAAATCCTGTCCCTTGACAGGAGTTAAAATATTACCTTTGGCATCTATAATTAACAGTCTTGGAGATGCCCGTTTACTCTTACCTTTGAAAAAGCTGAAGGAGACATATCCTTTTTTGTTTGTTTTTTAAAAACACATCCATAAGATTCAGTTGTGCTCTCCTCTTTAGCCTTCTCTCCACACACGTGCTGGGTAGAACAGTCAGGATACAGCAATGTGAGTTCCTCGGTGCACAAACAGCCCCAATGATGGCGTCCTACCACGAGGGAAAAGGCAGCACCAGACAGCAAAGCAAGGAAACAGTCTTCTTCCTTTCCTATGGTACTCACCTGCCAAACAATATTCTGGATGGTTCATCCAGACTTTACAAATAACAAAATGCTAAGTAAAGTAAATTAAATTCCTAAATGACATCACCTAATCACTATTGTATGTACACAGTGGGAAAAGCAGAAGTAAAGCATTTCTTTTTAGGATGTTTTAAAAGTGTAGGCCATTAATCTCATCTCCTAGCAAGCGCGTTTGTGTTAGTGTATTAGATGCCCTCTCCAAAATAGAGCAGCACTGGTCCCCCCGGTGCATGGGCAGAGGAACACCTAATTTCCAAACCTTAGTTCAGGGCTTAAATTAGCTTATAAGGGGCCAAGTCCTTCCAAGCCAGCAGCAATTCTAAGGATGTACATACAGAGTTGCAGTCATCTAGGAAGCTTTACAAGTGAAATAAAAATCTATATGGTCCTTCGGTCTTCAGTGTTAAACAGCAGAGATCTTCAGGATGGCAACTGTGGATTTGAGCACCCAGCTTCTACATAAATCCCCTTTAAGCAGTAACTTTCTCTTCTAGATTTGGATCTCTTAGGTTCAGCCCTCAAAGTAATCAGTAAAGAAATGCCCATAAAAGGCAGGTTTCATAACAACTCTTTTAAAGCAGGATAATGAGGAACATCAATTTTAGTTTTCAGACACAGACATTTCCTTCATTCAAGTATTATACCACTTTAAAAACTTCTTAACTTACACCAGCAGGAACAACAGCTACACTACAATACCTAAACTGATGGTAGCAACTGAAGTAGAGAGCTTTTCAAAATAGCCTTAACAAACACAGCTGTGATTTCAACTTTTAAATAAATTACTTTTTTTTTTTTTTTAATGCAGAAGCAACCTCTAAAGTATTCCTATCATCTCAAAGACAGGATGGAGGGTGGGGAGCAGGATTTAAAAAAAAGTCAAGCTGACTTACTATACACTAAGTGGAAATAAATGCAAACATTAATTTTCAGAAGTTTAAAGCCCCTGAACATCGTAATCTCAGTATTCGTAAATCTCCAAATCATTGAAAACTGTTCATTAATTCTTTATAGCACAAGATGGTAAGACATTTAAGCACATTCCATTTTTAATTATCTGATATTAAGAGACTTCAGAGATATAACTCAGTAACTAGAACTTACCACTTTTCACCTAAATACATGTAATATGCTTATATTATTTAAGTGATAAATACTATTTAAAAAGTTGGTTTCAGATGGATCTCTTCAGCAGCAACTGTAATCAAAACTAGAAGTACTAATTACACATTCTATGTTGGGGTTCAGGTCCCCTTCTCCACCAGAAAAAAAAAAGACAACACAATTAGGTATTCCTCATAAACTCTCCCGTAAACTTGGAAATAAAAATGTAAGAGCATCCAGATTATTTTTAAGTCTTACTACACATTGTGACTCAGCCAGCTAAGTATCATTTTCAGAAATGACTTCTTAGTTTCAGATGCCAAAAGTATGACAGTGCACCATCCTCTCCGATTTCACTGAAACACATCCAGGATTTTTGCCACAGTTTTGCACAGGTATATATAAAAAGGCTAAATTTAATTTTAGCCAGAACATGTTACATATATACAGAACCACCATTTCAGCTTTAGTGACACGGAGAAACCCAAAACAGTGCTGAAGTAACTATATGCAAATTTTGTGTTTGAACCAAATCATTATGACTTTTGTCTAAACATTCCTATCTGTGGCAGTATTTAAAATTATTATTTACTCCTACATGCACTGATCAGTCTCAGAGGTTTTTTGCACAAGTAGAGTCCAAACTATTTTCTGGCTTTCAGCTACTACAGAGATAGCAGCCTGGTCTGGTGGGAGGTGTCCCTGCCCATGGTTGGAAGGTTGGAACTCGATGATCTTTAAGGTTCCTTCCAACCCAAACCACTCTATGATTCTATGATTTGTTACTGTGACAATTATTTAACACGACACAAGCTGGCAGAAACCTCAGTGAGATTTCAAAAAGCATCTCTAAGACAGCCTACAATTCAAGACAACACTCTCATTGCCATATGTAGTTTACTTTTCTGGACATCTTTTTTAATACTTATTTTTACAATTGTCATAAGTGTCATACAGAATACATTAAAGCAAACATTCAGAAAAAAATGTACAAGCATGTGTGTGTCTGATATGCATATGAAAATGCACGAAAACGGACAGAACTGAGCACAAATGACAGCTCTGAGTTGGTATCCACAAATAACTTCACTTGTACAAACCATTCCATTTGACCCTGACATAATGGTTTATAAACCAGTGTTTTATATATGTGCAATAGCTCATACGTTTTTCCTCAATATTTGGACCTATTTTGATTTAGATAAATCAATATTCCAGAAATTTATAAGGAAAGCTTCCATTCCACTCTGATCTCTCCAGCCTGCTTCAAAAACACCAAATCATTCATATACACAAAAGGAAGACTAGTTAAACCAAATTAAAGAAGATTTGCTTATAAAAACATATTTTGGTATGTGCTTGAGTGCAAAAAACCCTGTACATTTATTTAACAATTGTGTAAATCAAAAACAGTAAATGGCTTGCTTAAAGTGCTCTACAGCTAAGACTTTATAGACAAAGTTTATCCCTAAACGAATACCCCAAAATTCCCCCAAAGCTTACAATGCTAACACTAACAGCCTTATGGACCAAGGTGCTAGTAGGCACTGTTATACTATATTACTCATTAATTAAGAGAGTCAGACTCCGATCTCACTTACAGTTAATGCACATTTACACTGATGTAACTGAGAGCAGAATCCCTCTCCTGGTATCTACCATCCTCAAATGATACAAAGGAGTTGCAAAAACAGAAGCTCCCTTTTGTATAAATACATCATAAATAAAATATGTATAGATACAAATATTCATTAAACAGCAGCTTAATGGTCGAATATTTCAGCTCTTGCTTCTATAATACTTTGCTAAAAACACATCTTAAGTGAGCAGATTAAATCTTAACAGTGCTGCATTAGCTACTTGTGATGCTACACACCCCAGAAGCAATTTATGCACATTTTGAAGCCTTTAGTAGATCTTTAGATCTTTAGTAGTGAAAGTAGGTAGAAATTTTTGATGCAAAAAAGAATAAATAAATAAAAACTATTAAATATCCAATGTTTGGTACAAATGCTTCATATTAAGTTACTTTTATACATTTGTTTAGAAAAATACACTAAATATTTCTACTTTCATTGGCTAAAAATAAGGACCAGATTATGTATATCCTTGTGTTTTTAAAGAAGGCAATGTCAATTACTGTCAAGCTGCTAGAGCAGACTCATTAGTGCCCATTCCTACAGCCCTTACAGAGGCAAAAAAGCCATCACAGGGCTAATCACAGCTCCTGGTGGAGGACCGGTACAAATGACCAAGAGGCCCATGGCACAAGTTGCATTTTCTCCAAAAAAATGAAACCTTTTTGCTGAAGTTTATAACCTGCAGGTTTACTAATGTATCAGTCAGACCTTCACACTTTTTAAAAAGAGCTACATTTACAAATGTGGATGCTTATCTGTTAAGCGATCATTTGTTCCAAAAAATGCACATTCAAACTGTGAAATATTAGGAAAATACTCTTGCAAATAAACTATATAAAGATAAAATACACTTCAAAGATATTCTTTATGTTATTCTATAAAGTGCAGAGAAATCCTTCTAAAAAGGGAAATGACTACTTCCTATAACAACAGTATAATTACAGCAGCTTTTGCATAGCCTTATTTATAGAAAATTGAATACTTTCAGTTTGTTCAGGAAGAAAGGGATGAAAGAGTCTCTTCCAGTTCAGATCCTTCCTTTGATACTGATCTGTTTTCTTCAGGAATGGTTGATGATACCAGATCTCCATTGACAGCACTTCTAGAACACTGAGCAGATCCTATGAAGATATCAGAAAGTATTTAATTTCAACCCAAAAAAACCTCATCTGATCTGTCAATTATTCTATTTGCTTATGTATAGGAAATAGTTAGCAATCAGAAGCTTAATTACTCTGGACTTTTCATGAAGCATTTCAATCAATATCATGCCCAAGGATGACAGATACGAAGAATGTTCAGCTAGTGTAAATCCAGTCATTTATCCCTTTTTTTTTTTTTTGTAAATACACAGTGCATTAGGAAGGACAGTAATCTGCGAGATATAGACATATTCCATATGAGGAACACACAAACTTTTTTTCTTCAAGAACCAATGCATCAATAAGCATTTAATTAAGACATTTTCTGTTATTAAAATGAAATGGATGACTTACTGCAAGTTGGGTATTACTAGGCTACCTGATAGGAAACGAGTGAAGATAATCGGAAGGTATCAGAGGAAGCTTCTAACACAGTAAAGAAAAGAAAAAAACTCAGAGAAACTGAGCTAGAAACTAGAGCTACATAGTAAGGAAACATAAAAGCCTGGTATTAGCAGAAACACACAAGACAAAGACTCCTTTGAGCAGTCCTGAAAAGAGTCAAACTGAGTAACCAACACCAGAAGCTCCAGATGGTAACAACAAAAGCCTTACATTGTAGGAAGCTGGACTGATGAGCACCTATATGACCGATGAGTCACAGAATAGGATCTAAACTAAGTTTATTAGCTTGGGATTCATCTGCCACCAGCACAGGGTAAGCCAGCACCCATGAGGTGAAACAGGTGGCCACCCTGCAACACGTGAGTATCACAGCACCAAGAAAGTGGTGCAAAAGTGCGAATACTTGCTTCATGATAGAACCTAAAGCATTAGTACATCTTTGTGATCATATGGGCTTTCAGCAATGCAGAGGCCTCAGGTTTTTCCATGCAAGTGAGGCACTAAGCACTCTAAGAGGAAGCAAGAATAAACCAAAAGTAGTCAAGAACTAGTCAAGTTAAAGTCTTCCAGAGAGGAGTTTGGATGGAGTCAAAATGACAGCAAGACTCAAAGGAAAAACCACAGAAGAACTGGTTTCTAACTCAGTAGGCCCATCTAATTGTGAGGAATATGCTAATCATGACATCATTTCATAATTTTGGGGTTGTTTTTATTTATTATTGTTAAGACTGCACTCTTTCAGAACAGTGCTGTTCTCTACAAAGGGCAAGCAGCCACTGAAATGAACCATCTTCCTGCAATGCACTGTGTAGAAATTACACCCTACCACTCATAGGGGTCACAGAAAGGAGAATTACTTTCGTGACAACAGCAGGTTGCAAACAACATTATTCCACACAACTTATCAGAACATAGTTCATATAAGATTCTATTAGTACAAACATCTCTTTTCTGGTTATGACTCTATTATTTTGCCAGTAGTCTCACTGATTTCAACACAACTATTCCAGGTATAAGGTCCTTTTCAATATGAATGAAAACCAGCAAAAGTCAGCATCATAATGAACTACACAAGCGCTTCAGTTTATGATATAGGAATCTTAACAACCAAAACTTTGCGTAACTACGAGAAATCTTTTCTTCATGCTGGTATCAGCACTAGAACAGCTGCTGTAAACAGGGCAATAAATTGTACAGAAAGATACAAAAGAAAACCATCCCTCTTCCCAACTTACTCTGAGAATCCTCAAGGGGAGTATCACTGTAAGATTCTGTATCTGAGTATGTTCTTCTGCGCCGCTGTGAAAATCGGTGAAGGGATGAAACTGGCTCTTTTACAGAGTGATTATTCCTACAAAAGAAATGCGATCTCTAAGTAAGCAAAATCTGTAACAACTCACACAAACTTTAAGTTTAAAAAAATTTTGGTGCTCAGATTAAACTGTTAGTATTAATGGTTTTCACTACAGTAAACTAAAAACGGCAGTCAACAGAACATTCTTCATTTTCACAATTATAAAGCCTGAAAATGGAAATAAAAATGTAACATAATTTTTGCACGCAGAAAAAATAACTCAAGAATCTGAAACACTGACTCATAAAGACTGTTAGCATTTCAAGCTCTATGTCTAATTTCATGAACATGTCAGAATAATAATTTGCATAAAGTTTCTACCATGAGGAAATTTTTATAGTCTATTTGAGACAGCAGCTGCATTACTTGCCACTGACACTGATAATCTGCACCCTTAAATTTACAAATTTAGATCAATTTATGCTGATTAATTTTTCTTGCCCTCAGGTGGACAATTCTTCTTATTTTGATTTTAATGCAAACAGGGTCAGGGAGGTTTTTTGAGACATAAGAAAAAAGCTTAAGAAAATAGAAAATTACCTTTCTGAATAGCAAGGACCAGGGTGGCTAATGGAACGCTTCATCTAGGGGAAAAAAATTAAATAAGCAAACAACAAACCATGTCACAAGCTACTTACAAGAATAATATGCATACCTACATCAATTTTTACTTTATTTACAGGTTTTACAAAGAGAGGGCATTTTTTTTTAATTAAAAGCAACATTCTTTGTTAAAAATCTTATTTAACTATATGAAAACAGACAGATTGCATCAATATCAAAAGTTTTAAAGCATTCACACAAGAAATAGTTTACTACAAAAAAATACTTAGTTTCAATGGAGTTCATTCTCTCTTGCTCCAATGTTACTCATAGAGCCATTTGTTAATTGCTGTGATATACAGAAATATCAAGACATTTTTCCTCTACCGAATGCCTGCTTCCATTCCCCATTACACAATAAAGCCAAATCCTGCCTCTTGATTCCTTGTGGTTCTTCTGATATCATCGTCAAACCTCTATGCTTATTAAAGAAAGTTACTAATTTAGATCAATAACGATCAGCTCTGTAAGTAAACTGATTGAAGACAAAAAGACAAGAGGTCCAAGTGCAAAGAAAAGGATTCCCACAACAAAATCCCACAACAGAGCTCATCTTGGACTGATCAAGAAGACATTGAAGATGATTCCACACATCATTCTAAGGGAAATAATCAGTAGTGAAGAGTTACACGAGTAATATTTGTACCACTATTTGCCTTTTTGTTAAATAAGGGCATGTAAGATTAATACAAACTTTTTGAATTACACACACTGAAAGATATGCTATCTTGCTGAAGTGCTTCAAGCCACAAGGCACTTATCTGTTTAAACAGGAGGCAAGTTTATGAAATTTTTAAGGTTAGCATACAGCTAGCATTCTAAAAAACAAAGAAACAGTTGAACTGAGGAAAGGTTAAACCTCATTCATTTATACAGGGTCTTGACATGTACAATAAACTACTCTGATTATGTAAAAACTAGCAAAAAAAGATTAGGAATAGAAAATTGTTGATTTATATTTAGTACCAGTACTGATCATAACAGAGTCAAGATTTCAACTGTTGACATCATGGCACATAGCAACAGCATAATTTTTTGCTGTTCTTCCCCCCTGCCCCGCCATCCAACCAACAATATAACACTTAGAAAAGAGAGTATTTCAAAATGTCTAAACCATTTGAACAGGTGACGGTGACACCGGAGAAACTAAGGGATCAGGGTGAGGCAGCTGGAACATTTCTGGCTTAAACTTGGCATTAGCAATCTTCACACATTCTTCAAGTGTTGTGATGAATGTATTACATGTGGCACTAAGCAAGGAAGAGGCTTCATTCATGTTCTGAAAATAAATGAAAGCACAAGCATAAGCAAGAAAATAAATGAAAAGATGCAAATACAACTCTCACACCACCACCACCACCCACACAGACACATGTTGATTTCCTTCCATAACACTAAGAAATTCCATTTCTCATTTTATTTAATCAAAGGTACACCTTCCTACAAGGTTAATTTAAGCAAGCAAATGTGACAGCATTGTAATTTCTTCCTGAAATCTGAATTTCTTTAGGGTATCAACCAACAAAACTGTAACGTTTTTACTGCAAAGCTTGCCTCAGAGTGACTAACTGGCATCAGAAGATCATTCAGTGAAAAAATGAATTGTAGCACACAGCTTTATCACTCTGGCACAAGAAGCCTGCAGGTCAGTTTCACCTTGCTGTAAATTGACAACCATTTGCTGTGTTGTGACCAAGCATCAAATCCTTGCTTTGTCCTTTGTGGACAACAATACCGTCCACACACTGTTCAAGAGTGTAAAGAATGAAGCCATTCATAATTTCCAGAACTAACTTACATTCAAAAGCAGAAATACTAGAATAATTTTACTTGTGCATATTCAGAGAGACTTATCTACCCCGCAGGTTTCCAGCACCTGTAACACTGGCTCTCACTGATAACAAAACAGAATACCCTTCTACACAAGGAAGTAAAGAATGGACAAACAAGATTGTTTCAACTTCTCTGCCTGTAACAGAGATGTGAAACAAAACACGTTATTGCCTAACTCGTATGGCAGTTCTTCTGGACTTTTAACCAAATGACTCAATAGCACAATTGCTTCCTAATGCATTTTACAACTACAGTTAAACCATCCAGGTACTTTATGCACATATAATCACTGTTCGTATTATATACACATAAGCACTCAAAAACTGACCTAAATGTCACAAAACTAGAGAGATGAAAAAGGCATAAAATGCCTACAGAAACTTGAGGTATATTATATAATCAGGTTCTCCAGTGGTATTCTAGAAATTCTGTACCTCAATGCTGGGAGGAGAGCGAGTCTCATCATGGTGAACAAATTCTTGTATTGTATGAACTTGCTGCATTAAAAGATCACAGTAGAGACGAAGTTCGGACATTTTGGTTTTAAGAGATTCATTGGTCTCACTTATTTCTATAAAAAATAGAGGAATTAGCAATTTATTGCGCACAATGTATGTATAAATTTTACATTTTAAGCACTTTTCATTAAATTTTAATATCAATTTAAAAATTCACTTAAACTTTCACTTAATTTCGAGAAAAATTCAATTTTGCAAAGAGTCAAGAACTGTCTTTGAAGCATACAATGGTTTGTACCAATTAGTTTGAGGCTAATCTAACGAGCATCAAGAATGAGGAAAGATAAAGTTGAAATCTTTCTTAGCTGCAATGTAATGGAGAAAACATTTAATGCATGAAGTCTACGCCCACAGGAGTGGCTGGAAATAGTTACATTAAGCCATCCAAGAAAAATTATGGAAAAAAACAATATATATATATAAAGAATATATAACTATAAAGAATCAAAACAGCAGAAACGAAATGGCTTCACAATAACTATAAACAGTACATTTGCTTTTGTAACAACAACAAGTTGCTGGTATTTTAGCTTCTTAAGACAGAAGAGTGACCTCTAATGAAGCATCAAGGGAGAATATAGATGACCATAAATATAAATCATAATTATTTCAAGACAACAATATTGACTTTCTACCACAATATTTGCATTATCATTAACTGAAAACAAGCATTTGAAAAAGTGGTAAGATTATAAGGAAGATTGCTCTAAGGAACACACATACCTTTTTCTTTTTTTGTTCTAGTATCTGCCAAACAGGCTTTTGCACTCCCCAGAGCAACCAGCCACCTTTGCCTTTCAGCTGCATTAACTGCTTTCATATAGAAATGCTGTTCCCCTGGGATGATTAGCTCCATTCTTGTATTGTCCGTTGCATGAACTTATGATAGAGGAGGAAAAAACAATTAAAAAAAAAAAAACAAACAACAAACCCTCAAGTCAGTAACAATTATTTATTACATGCCAATCTAAGTATTTTAAAAAGTTTATTACAAGCCCATAGTAATACAGTAAGTCACAATGTACTACTGTTAAATAACAGCCCAAAGCTGCTCAACCCCTCTCCCCAGCATGCCTTTAAGTCAACAGATAAGAACACCAGACACTGAACAGTGACCAGACTCCAGTACAATGGGGTTCCCTTTCTGCGTAACTGCGTATGAATCTGTAGCAACTGTTGTACTCCAAACCCGGCCTAAACATGGCAAATTCTATTGCAAGGAATAGTACTTATGGAGAGCTAGGCTAGAAACTGAAACAATTTTTTTTTTAGACAAAATCTGGCTTCAGGTTGTGGAGTCCTAGAACGAAGACCTGAGGTCAACTTTTTTACAGTTCATTATCTTTACCTGAATACTCTATTGGTTTTCGTGCTATCAACCACAGTTCCTCCAGACCCGCTCCAGACTAGCCATACAGGCAGGAGACTGCACCAAATCCAGACTGACTATTATCTTTCCTTCACCAAAAAAACAAGTTGACAAGAAAACAGACAACTGGAATAGCCAAAAAGTGGGATCTTCCACTTTACATCACTCATTTCATCTACACCAAGGAAATAGTAACAAAAAGGAGTTACCACACAAAAAATACTTGGTGGCCCACATAAAATAAAAAGCCCCACTTTTTAATATACAAGTACCCACATCACGAGCCCAGCCACCCAGGGGTATCTGGAAAGAGGCCACAAGTTGAAAGCAAGGGAGACTTAGGCAATGCCCCATTATTAGCCAAGGAGGCTGACCTACAATACACTACAATGAACTTAGAATACACTACAGACTAAAAACACAGAGTGACACAAACAGTTCACACACTAACTTGAATACATCCATCACCTACGCATGTGGGCAGCTGCTAACAGCGACAAAAGTAAAAGTGACTCAGGAAAACAAAAGACTAAACTTCTCTGTTTATAAGAATCTCCTCTTTTGGGTCACTGTTGCTGCTCTTCTGAAAAACTCGCATTTATGAATGGGATAAAGGATAAGACATAGAACTAAATAACTAGCCAAGGTAACTTGCATAAGCCACATGCACACAACGATTCATAACAAAAAGGAATGCATGGCGGGTTCGAAATCTCAAAACAGAGCTCTAACTGTCAAAAGCATTTTTTTTTGTCACCATTTCATAATTCACATGCATTATTATTGCCAAACTATAAAGCAGTCACACTGGACTATAGATAAACAAAAATAGAGGAGGAAAAGCTTGGGATGCAATATATGTTGGGTGATCTTTTCTATTTCCCTGGCAGCTAAACTTTCCTCAAGCAGAAATCTATTAACTCTTACCTTTAATTTCACACACAGCCATCTTTATACTTCCTTTGCTGCCTTTGCAAACATCATCCTGTGAATCATAGTATGACAATATCCCATTGTCTAAAACAAACCACCTAGGCTGCCAACCTAGTGAGATCAAAAACATAAAAAGGAAAGTTTAGTCTAATTGTTAAATTGCAAATCAATTTCAGCTCTTTGGTTGTTAAAACTTTTATTAACAATGCAAACATTAAACTTTACATGTTAACACACCAGGAAGTAAACAATCTGCACAGTATGAAGACGAGAACCACTCTACAACCAAATTAGTGTTATACGGATATTTCACTCCCATTCTTTTTGGATGCAAGATCAGTAGTATTTCAGTTTTCACTATATTCCATTCTACAGCAAAAATAAATTTTAATTTAGCCACCAAGGAATCCTGTTTTGAAGGTTGAGAAATTATATACCTCTGAAGAACCATTCTCATTCAAGTACGCTTTTCGGGCAGACTTTCCTAAGATTGTAGGATCTTATTTGTAAGACACAAATCAATTACTGATGTCACAGACTGCTATGCTATGGTCTCCTCTGCCTACTCTATTTCAGTGTAAAGTCGTATATTTCACACTTAACTATTGACACACCATTTTCTTTGAAAGTAGCCCAGCTCCATTGCTCAACCACAATGTAACATCAGGCATTGTGTGGGGAACTGAGACATGGCTTACGCTCCTAGGCCCATTTGTGAGGACAGCATACCCTACACCCTCTACTAAGGTTTCCACCAGCTTTACATTAGCAAAATTACATAATGACTCTGACTTCACTACATCTACAAAACAGAGCAGTTTATGCATAGACACAAATACCTGTAAGAACTCTATGCCACATAGTAAATTATTGTCATGTGTTCTCCTGGATTAAAATACATTAGCATCCCCCCTTTTTTTTTTTCCTCCTTTTTCAGCTGTTTCGTAAAACTCAACACCCATCAGAATAGATGCCTTAATTTCTAATACCACTAAATGCAAACCATTTTGCCTACTATATCACCTTTGTTTCTAAAAAGAACGTAAAACTAAACTATTCCAGTAGAGCATAACAATTACACTGGCCCATTACAGTCTAGGTCAGCTGTACACTAGGAGCAGATTATCCCTCTATTTTACACCTCGACACCAAACATTAACTTCCTGCTTGGCTTAGGGTTTGGAATGGCAATAACTGCATGGCCAAGAACTCAATGTATTTGGCGATATGACCGTGTGGTCCAAGGCACTTACGAGTTGCCATTCCAACAGAGCAAGCTGTAGCCACGTATTATAACACAGCCACCTTATAACCACAACATAAATCAGGAACTAGACTCTTGAAAATCAGCTAAAGGCTTCATTCTACTCACATCAAGTCATTACAAGTTTTAACACTAATTACATCATGTCACAATTCTATGATAAGGAAACAATAACATGTAACTATTTTTTTAAATTATTAGCTATAATGGTAAGTATGTGTGTCTTTCAAAATGCAGAGTGATAACTAATAAACAGATGAACACTCAAATATAAAAACAGAATTAAAAAAAGTACAAACATTGAGGGATACCAACTCCCACAAGAAATATATCAAATGTTATGTGTACATCACATACTCAAACAATATGCAGTCATAAAATGACTGTACTGAAGACTCTATCCTGTAAAATGTGGGGTTTTTCCAGCTACACTGTCGCAAAACCTTGACTCTGTGTTGCCCTCATCTCCTAAGTGCATGCACAGGTGGTAAGGCAACACCAGTCTCAACAGTCTGATTTTTGATAAAAGGGGACCCTACATGGACAATTATTTCAGCTTCACATCATGCTGGCATTGGAAAAAACAGAAGCAAAGGATTTAAAAGACTCCAAGCACCTCACAGAACCAAGCTAAAGAACAAAAGCACCTCTTCTGACTTCAAATTGGGCAAACAGTGTCTTATGCTCAAAAAAATATTTAACAAATTTGTACTTCGCCAATTCCTACATGCACACATATTATTTAAGGAGAAAAAAAATAAAGCTGTATTTCTGGTTTACTTTCAATGAAGAAGGAAACTAAATGTTTTCCACAATGCTTCAGCAACAATAAAAAGCTCCTTTGCTGCTTGGCTTCTACCATTAATGACAAGTACCACAGTCTATTTCTGGCTACAAAAATAAACAGCAGAGTAACAAGAAAGTTGGTAATAACGTTTAAAAATTTCACTAATATGATTAGATTTTTTTTCTTTTTTTTTTTTTTTTAATTTGCTACCCTCCGATATTTTGGTAATTGGGAATTCCTCACACACTGTAATTTTGAAATGCAGGAGCAGATGCTCTCAGTTGGCCAGCACACATGGAACAAAGGGTTCTGCAGTTCGCTATTTTAGAGGGCTACTGACTTTTAGCAGAAGTTAGCTGCATATTGATATAACAGTCTATTGTGTGTACAGCATTCACAATTACTGTTGAATATTTACTTATTAAATAACAGACTTCAAATGGGAAGTTTATACCAAACACTACAAGGGCTCATTACCTGTGACCGTTTACTTTTTACTACAGTAACACTTCTGGTCATTTAGGTGAAAGCAACGATTTCCATTTTATTTTGAAAAGAAACTTGTACTCGTTATTTCTTTCATACCCAGTTTTTCCTATATGTGTTCCCACCATACACGGTGAAGAAGTGACAAAAATATCTTATCAAATATCTATTTAATTACAGAATAACCGTTCTCTTTCACCAGAAGGCCAATATACCATATTTGCTCTGAAAAATGCAAGACTATGCTCTGTACACTTTAATTCACAGCAAGTGTGCATAATCCTCGCAGTGTGGCCCCCATTATAAACCCTTTTATAAACTGTCAGAATTAAGTTTATAAACCACTCCACATTCAAAATTGGAACACGCTGAAGCAGAAATGGCACGGGTAAAGTCCCAAAGAATGAGAGGGCAAAGGAGATATTGCCGAAGCAGTCAAACACGAGGCCTGATTAAGCACGGTGTACGATCCAACACTGATCTGCTCTGGAGGCACAATTAGTCCTGTTACAGTATCAGAAGAGAAACCTGTTTCACCTTGACAGTACCCTCGATCCACTGCTATCCCCAGAGGGAGGTAGTATCTCTATTACAACAGAGAATGAGGCAAACAAAACCAGAGCTTTGAGGGCAAATGCAAGTATTTGGTGGATTTCTGTCTGCAGCACTTCTAAAAATGCATTTCGTTAACACTTCACCCAGAACTGAAGTTTTTGGTATGTTTTACAGGTTAGGATACAAGAGCACATACTCCAAAAAATTACCATCCAAAAGCAAATTAAAAGAGAATTCAAACTTTCACTTTTAGCAATGAAGATTTAAAGATGTAATCTTAAATTATTCCTCAACCACAAACGAGGAAACCCTGCAAGTTTGTATGCTGCAAATTAAAGCTGTATTCTGAGAGAAAAAAAAAGAGCAGGAGAGGACAATCCCATAGGTGGGCCGTTAGAATAAGGCACTTCCTGCAGCCTGTCCCGTTCCCAGTCCCTGAGGAACTCGGCCCGGGAGTTGTGGAGAGGCACTCGGCCACCCAGCTCCCAGGGGAAAACTACAGGGGGTAGGACCATCTTGCCTACGAGGCCGCCTTGGTGCCCACGCCGCCGGGCTGCGAGGGAAGGGTGCAGGGCCTCGGCCGGGCCGGGAGGCCTATCGCCAGCCCAGGCCGCACACACACACACACACACGGCAGCGCTTTGGGGAACGCTGGCGACCTCCGCCACTCGCCCTCCCCGGGCCCGGCCCAGCCCCCGCAGCCGGCTCCAGGCCGCCCCGCCGCCTCAAGGGCGCCGGCAGCCTCCGCTCCCCGGCGGGATCGGCTCTAAACACAAACGGCGAACAATTTCTCAGCCAGCCCGTTAAAAGCCGTCCCTGACCGACGCAGCAAGCAGCGCCCCCACGGACGAGGCCAACCTCCCCCTGGTCCCGCAGGCCCGGCCGCCCCAGCCCCATCCACCGCCCGCCCCAGGCCCCGCTTCCCGCCGCTTACCCGCCAGGTAGTTGGTCCACTTGTACAGGACCCCCTCCATCGCTCACAGCCCGACGCCGGGCCGCATCCTCCTGCTTCTGCCGCGGGGAAAGGGCGGCCGCCGCCGCGGGGATGGGCGCTCAC